>NW_020954599.1:49092445-49245227 GCF_900497805.2 Vombatus ursinus
ATCTATCTATCTATCTATCTATCTATCTATCTATCTATCTATCTATCCTTCCTCTTCAACCAATTCAGATGAGAGGTTTAAGTAGTGCATCACCTCCACCCCCAATTTTACCTTCCATTATAAAAGTTTTTTTTTCCTTGTGTGACTCTTTTATGTGAAATTTTCCCCATTCTACCTGTCCTTTCCCCCTTCTCCCTGTGCAACCCTTTATATCACCCCTTCTTTTTTTTCTTTTGAGATAATGATGACATAATCTACTAACACTCATGCTCTCTGTCTAGTAGATTCTTTCTAACTGCCCTAATAATGATAAAATTCACAGAACATGCATGTTTATGATTACTCTTTTATGCTTACCCTTTTGTGTTTCTCTTGAGTCTTCTCTTTGAATGTGGAATTTTCTATTAACCTCTGATCTCTTCATTAGAAACTCTTGAAAGTCCTTTATTACTTTAAATATTCATTCTCCTCCTGAAGTTTTGTTTGGTAGTTTATTCCTGGTTGTAATCCTAGTGCCTTTCTCTTCTGGGATATCATATTCAAAGTCCTTTGCTCTTTTAAAAGGGAAGCTGCTAAATTTTGTGTGATCCTGACGATGGCTCCACAGTATTTGAATTGTTTCCTTCTGTCTGCTTACAATATTTCCTCCTTGACTTGGAAACTCTAAAATTTAGCTATAATATTCTTGGTAGTTTTCATTTTGATATCTCTTTCAGGAAATGATTGGTTGATTCTTTTAAGTTTTATATGAACCTCTGAATCAAAGATATTAAGGCAGTTTTCCTTGATACCTTCTTGAAATATGATGTGCAGGCTTTTTTTCATTTTGATCAAGGTGTTCAGGTAGTTCAATAATTCTTAAATTATTTCTCTTTGATCTATTTGCTAAGGTAAATTGTTTTACTGAGAAAATATTTCATATTTTCTTTTTTTTGTTCTTTTGACATTGTTTTTTTATTTATTTGTTTTATTTATTTTTTCTTTAAGTCTCATTGAGTCATTAGCTTCCATTTGTCTACTTCTAAGTTTTAAGGAATTATTTTCTTCAGTCAGCTTTTGTTCTTCTTTTTTTTCCCCCATTTGGCCAACTACGATTTTAAATAAGTTCTTTTCTTCAGTGAATTTTTGTGTTATTTTCCTTAACCATTAAACCAATTCTGCTTTTAAGGTGTTATATTCTTCAGTATTTTAGTGCCTCTTTTACCAAGTGGTAAATCCTTTTTCCCCCATAATTTTCTTGCACCACTCTCATTTCTTTTCTCATTTTTTCCTCAATCACTCATATCTCTTTCATTAACTCTGCTGGAAATTTTCTTTGTATTTGAATCCAATTAGCCTTTTTCTTTGAAGCTTTACTTCTAGCAGATTTCACATTTTTTTCCCTGCATTTATATCTTGGTCTTCCCTACCACTGTAGTAGGGTTTTTTTTTTTTTGGTCAAGTTGTTTTTGTTTGTTTGTTTGCTACTTCCCTGTCTATTTCTTGAATTTAAACTTTATGTTATATTGGGCTCTGCTCAACTGAAGTTGGGAAACATTATTTCAAACTTTGGGTTTTTTGTGCTTCTGTTTTCAGAGGTGGTTCTGGGGGTCTGCAAATTTTCAGTGCTTCCAAGGTAGTGTTAACCTAGGAGAGTTGTGGTCACTGCTCACCTGGTCTGACCCAGGCAGGGTCCCTGCTCCCTTGCAGCTGTAAGAACTAACATTCCTCTTGTCCTTGGAACAGGGTCCATACTCCCCTATGACTGACTGCAAATAATCTCCTTCAACTCAGAACTGGTTTTGGTCAATAGAGTTGTCAAAAGCATCAGCAGCACCTAATGCAAGTAAAGGGTCCTCTGTAATCTCTTTCTGACCACTTGTTCAACTCCCTTACTGCCTCTGAGCTGAGAACTTCCAAAGCTTCTGTTGTTGTTGTGGCTATTCCAGCCACCTCCAAGCTGCCACTAATACTAATGCCATGACCATGTCAGCACTTTGTTCAACAAACACCATTGGCTTGTTCTTACCCCTAATATAAAATACGGACTTCTTAACTTGACATTTAAAGGTCTTCAAAACTTGACTGTACCCTCTATTTCGATTCTCCTTTCATTATCTCCCTTAATCTTTTTTTTTCCAATCAGATTGGTCCCCTTGCAATTCCTCATACATAATATTATATCTTCTTCTTCTATGCATTTACATAGTTCACTAGACCCCTCCTCTGGTCTGGATTACTCTTCCTAAATTTCACTCTTGCTATCCTCAACTTCCTTAAAAGAACATTTCAATTTCATTCTTTGACTCAAAATTTTTCCTGATGCCTCTAGTAATTAGGATATTTTCCCCAAATTACTTTCTTATTAGTTTTTTAGAAGATTTTATATTTACTTATACATGTGTGTATATGTATATATGTATATATATGTACATATATGTACATATGTATATATGGGTACACATGTATTGCATATATGTACATACACATACATACATACACACACACACACACACACACACACACACACTATAATTTCCTCCCAGGAAAATGTAAGATTCTTAAACAAAGGGCTATTTTGGGTTTTGTCTTTGTACCTTTAGTCTCCAGAGGAGTCACTGATGTATAGTATACACTTAAATAATGCTGAGTTGAATTGAAAGACTGCAAAGGATACATGATACCAATGCATTTTCCCCAAGTGGTCTGTGGAGACTGAGCCATTCTTCCGTGACACTTAAGACAGATAGCTTCATACATTTTTGTTTTTTTCCAATCACTCTATTATTGCACTAACCTCTGTCCCATTCCTATATAATTATAAGCTAGTACTAGTGGAACATGAATTTAGATATGAAAGAGACTTTTGAGGTCATTTAACCCAACTCCCTCCTTTTAGAGTTGATGAGATCCAGTGATGTAATGTGACTTGCGCAAAGTCATATAAATAGTAGTAAAGCTTGTATTTAAACTTCTGTCTCCAAATTCAGCAATCTTTCCTCTCTACCATGCTGCCTCCTAATTATTAAAAAATGACTTGCACAATAAAACAGAGTGAGAATATAGATAAATCTTTTATGTTAAAGAATCTGGCAAAGTCTTAGAATATCTAAGATTTACAGCAGCCTCAGCATCAAATAAATATTATTCTTCCCCCTCACTGAATTTAGCTCCAATTACATTCTTCAAGTATTTTACATTATTTGCTATGTTCCTAGCAGCTCTCAGGGATACAAAGGAAACAGAAAAATATTTCCTGTTCTCAAGGAGCATATAACCTCATTGATAAAAGAAGGCACATAGTAATAGAAGAGAGAATAATGCAAGATGACCACAGTGCATATGGTTTAGTTACAAAATGTGTTATAGCCCCTTCTTGTATCCAAGATGGTGGAGTAAGAAGTAAGTCGCTCTCACTGTCACTTATTAAGCTCTGAAAGCCCAGAAAATATCTCCCCAGGAAATACTTTGGAACAGCTGAACCAACAGACAGAGGGGTGCAGCAGTCTGGGAGCCCAGGTACCTGGAGGGATTAGCAGGAAAGGCCCCTCTTGCCCTGGGGGAATAACAGCAGTACAGAACAGGAGGCACCCCAGCAAGCTAGCAAAAAGCCCCACCTTAGCATAACGGGGGAGATCCTGAACCCCAGATGATAGAGCAGGCAAACACCAACACTAGGACCCCAAGTGCCTCAGTAAAGGGGAGGGAACCAGTGGAAACCAGCTTGGAAAACCAGCAGGTGCCTAGGTGTTCTACAGCAACCAAGTCTCCCAGTGCCTCAGCAAAATTCTGGGAAGTCCTCCAAGGATTTCCCCCAGGAAGAGAAACATCTTGCAGCAGCGAAACATCCATTTGAAAGGAGAAGAAGAAAGCTAAAGAAATGAAAGGCCAAGCTGAGCAGGCAACCTCCAGGGGCCAGACTACCCAATCTTACCCCTAGCATTCTAGTGTTGCTGATTCCAGCCCAATACCAGGTAAGTTGCCAAAACCCTACAGCCTCCAACTGCCAGCAATTTAGGCCCTAGCACACAAAGCTGGTAACCAGGATTTGGGCTCCCAGCACAAGAAGCTTGGGCCACTGACCTTTGGCCCCAGCAGGAGAGGTCAATCTTTGTAAAGGCTAGGAAATAAGCAAATACCATGAGCAAAAAGAAATGTACTATAAATTCATATTATGGAAACAGTGAAGATCAAGACAGAAATTCTGAAGAGGACAATATTGTCAACAAACCCACACCTGGAACCTCAAAAAGAAATATGAGCCCAAAAGACCTTCTTGGAAGAGCTCAAAAATGATTTTAAAAGTCAAATAAGAGAGGTAGAAGAAAAATTGGGAAAAGAAGTGAGAGATATGCAAGAGAGAGCAAATAGCTTGGAAAAGAAAGGACAAAAATTAACTCTAGAAAGCAAGTCCTTAAAAAATGCAATTGGCCAACTGGAAAAAAGCACACTGAAGGAAACAACTCTTTAAAAACCATTGGCAAAATGGAGAAGGAGATACTAAATCTAATGGAAGAAAACAATCTGTTAAAAATTAGAATTGGGCAAGTGGAAGCTAATGACCATATGAGAGAGCAAGAATCAGTCAAACAGAAACAAAATAATGATCAAAAAATAGATGAAAACAAGAAGTACCTCATTGCTAAAACAACTGACCTGGGGTGGAGAGAAATCAGTGACTTGCGTGAGCTCAATCCCCAAACCCCCTCCAAATACCTATAAAAAATGGCTCTAAAAAAATTCTAAACAAGTAGAACTCACAAAAAGACAGATTGAAACAAATTTCCAGCCAAAGACAGCCTGGATGGTTTATCAGAAAGGTATATCGCACCGGGTGAGGAGAGGAGCACAGTTCGGCGTTGGCGTGCAGGCCGCAGTAAACCTGGAGCAGGCCGCAGAGGACTGAATCACAGGCAGCTGTGGCAGTTTCCAGACTTCTCAACCTACCAATGACAAAAACAACTTAGAAGATCATTAGGAAAAGTCTGTGACTGCGGTGAGAGAAGGAGCTAGGTCTCAGCCTCCCCTGGGGGCTGTGACTGTTTCCTGAGCTTCAGGCCCACAGACTGAGGGGGAATCAAGTGGCTGATCAGAGGGGGATTGCAGGGATCTCTTTGCCAGTGCTGAGGCAGGAATCTCTTGCTTTACCAGTGCTTGGATCTGGGTCACACTTCTGAGGGGCGGTCCTGGGATGAGGAGGAATGCTGGTGTGGTGAAGCTTGTTGTGGTGGTAGAGAGAAAACACCTTGCCCCTTATCATAGCACCTTGGAAGAACTGAAAATTTACAGGTCCCTAGAAATATCTCTGAAAACAGCTGTACAAACCCCCAAAGCTTGGAACAGTACATTCTCGACATTGGAAGCAGACTTTTACCTTAACAAAGAGTTTAAAACTCAAGTAATTGGCCAGGATCATGAGTAAGCAGCACAAAAAGAGTCAGACTATGTTATTTTACTTTGGTGACAAAGAAGATCAAAATATACAACCCGAAGAAGACAACAAAGCCAACGCTCCTACATTCAAAGCCTCCAAGAAGAATACGAATCAGTTCCAGGTCTTGGAAGAGCTCAAAAGGGATTTTGAGAAGCAAGTAAGAAAAGTAGAGGAAAAACTGAGAGTGATGCAAGAAAATCATGAAAAACAAGTCAACAGCTTGCTAAAGGAGACCCAAAAAAATACTGAAGAAAATAACACCTTAAAAAATACCTTAACCCAAATGGCAAAAGAGATCCAAAAAGCCAATGAGGAAAAGAATGCCCTAAAAAGCAAAATTGGCCAAATGGAAAAGGAAGTCCAAAAGATTACTGAAGAAAATACTTCCTTAAAAATAGGAATAGAGCAATTGGAAGCTAGTGACTTTATGAGAAATCAAGACACTGTAAAAGAAATCCAAAAGAATGAAAAATTAGAAAACAATGTGAAATATCTCACTGGAAAAACAACTGACCTGGAAATAGATCCAGGAGAGAGAATTTAAAAATAATTGGACTATCTGAAAGCCATGATCAAAAAAAGAGCCTAGACATCATCTTTCAAGAAATTATCCAGGAAAACTACCCTGATATTTTAGAACCAGAGGGTAAAATAGAAATTGAAAGAATCCACAGATCTCCTCCTGAAAGAGATCCCTAAAGGAAAACACCTAGGAATATTGTAGCCAAATTCCAGAATTCCCAGGTCAAGGAGAAAATATTGCAAGCAGCCAGAAAGAAACATTCAAGTATTGTGGAAACACAATCAGGATAACACAAGATTTAGCTGCTTCTACATTAAGGGACCTCAGGGCATGGAATATAATATTCTGGAGGGCAAAGGAGATAGGATTACAACCAAGAATCACCTGCCCAGCAAAACTGAGTGTAATCCTGCAGGGGAAAAAATGGTCATTCAGTGAAATATTGGACTTCCAAGCATTCTTGATGAAAAGATGAGAGCTGAATAGAAAATTTGTTTTTCAAATACAAGACTCAAGTGGAACATGAAGAGGTAAACAGGAAAGAGAAAATCATAAAAGACTTATTAAGGTTGAGCTGTTTACACAATTCCTGCATGGAAAGATGATACTTGTAACTCATGAGACCTTTGTCAGTATTAAGGTAGTTGGAGGGGAAAAAATTATATGTGCATATATATAAATATAGATACATAGATAGATAGATAGATAGATAGATAGATAGATAGATAGATAGATAGAGGGCACAGGGTGAGTTGAAAATGAAGAGGTCATATCTGGAGAATAAAATTAAGGGGTGAGAGAGGATTATACTAGGAGAAGGAGAAAGGGAGAGGTAGAATGGGGTAAATTAACTCACAAAAAAAAAACAGAAAAGAAAAGGCTCTTACAGTGGACGGGAAATGGGGGAAGGGGAGAGGGAATGAGTGAATCTTATTCTCACAGAATTTGACTTAAGGAGCGAACAACATACACACTCAATTGGGTATGGAAATTTGTCTTACCCTTCAGGAAAATGGGGGGGGGGAAGGGGACAAGAGAGTAGGGAAGATGATAGAGAGGAGGGAAGATTGGGAAAGGGGGTAATCAGAAGCAAGTACTTCTGAAGAGGGTCAGGGTCAAAAGAAAGAATAGAATAAATGGGGGATGGGATAGGATTAAGGGAAATAGAGTTAGTTTTTCATAGCATGTCTACTATGGAAGTGTTTTGCATAACTGCACATATATAACCTATATTTAGTTGCTTGCCTTATCAATGAGGGTGGGTGGGGAAGGAGGAAGGGAGAAAATTTGGAACCCAAAGTTTTAAAAACACATGTTTAAAAAAATTGTTTTCACATGCAACTGGGAAATAAGAAATACAGGAAATGGGGTACAGAAATCCATCCTGCCCTACAGGAAAATTGAAGAGGAAGGGGATAAGGGAAGGGGGCAGAGATAGAAGGGAAGGCAGACTATGGGAAGGGATATTCAGAATGAATGCCATCTTTGGGTGGGGGGAGGGGGGAGATAGTATGAAAATTTGGAACTCAAAATCTTGTGGACGTAAATGTTGCAAACAAAAAAAAATAAAAATTACCATGAAAAATAAAAAATAAAACAACTGACCTGGAAAATTGATCCAGGAGAGACAATTTTAAAATGATTGGTCTACCTCAAAATCATGATGAAAAAAAAGAGTCTGGGCAGCATCTTTCAGGAAATCATAAAGGAAAACTGCCCTGAGGTCCTGGAACCAGAGGGTAAACTAGCCATAGAAAGAATACACCAATCACCTCCTGAAAGAGATCCCAAATTGAAAATGCCGAGAAATATAGTAGCCAAATTCCAAAATTACCAGGTCAAAGAGAAAATACTGCAAGCATCCAGAAAGAAAGACTTGTATGGACTGATGCTGATTGAAGTGAGCACAACCAGGAGAACATTGTACACAGTAACAGCCACATTATGCAATGACTAACATCGGTAGACTTAGCCCTTCTCAGCAATGCAAGGATCTAAGACACCTCTAAAGGTCTCATGATGGAAAATGCTATCAACATCCAAAGAAATAACTATGGAGTTTGAATGCAGATTGAAGCATACTATTTGCTATTTTTTCTTCTGTTTTGTTTTCTCTTTCTTGTGGTTCCTCATATTGGTTTGAATTCTTCCTTACAACATCACTAAATGTGAAAATATGTTTAACAGGAATGTGTATGTATAGCCTATATCAGATTGTGTGCTGTCTTGGGGAGGGAGGTGGGGGGAGAAAAATTTAAAATTCAAATGCTTATGGAAATAATTGTTGATAAAATAAATTATTAAAATGCATTATAAGTGGTATAAGGTAACTGCTGTAAGAGGGGAACTCATGGTAGGGAAGCACATTGTGGACTAGAAAAACAAATGAAGACTTCATGGGAAGGTTGTATTTTATTCTTAGACCTGGAGAAGGGGTGATATTATATTGATAAAGAAAAAGGACATTTAAAGTTGAGTTGGGCGGAAGTATAGAGACAGAAATAAATAGGATGTGTTCAAGAAGAAGTAAAGAGATTTGGATGATAAGAATGAGGATTTGTAGTTAGAAAGTAGTGAGTAGGTCAGATAGAAAGTGTGGCATGGAGTTACAGAGATTTAGGCATGATAGTACACCCTTTTTATTAAGATAAAAGAAAGGTGTCAGTTAAAACAGTACTTGGAGCTGTCTGTGGCTCAGATCATGAATTTCATATTGCACAATTTGAGGGAGAAGTAGGGGTGAAAACCATCAGATTGCATGGATATGACCTAAATAGCATCCCTTATGAATATGAAGTGGAGGTGATGAATAGATTTAAGAGAATTTATATAGATATTAATGAAGGTATTAAATTGGCTAAAACCTGCTGGTCTAAAGCATGAATTGACAGCTGTTAGTTCAGATGAACATCTGTCAAGTTTGTAGCTCAGGCAATATCTCAGTAGGGAGGGATTAATGACCCTGAGAAGATAGCAGCACTCATCATAAGAAAGTGCTCAAATAACTATAAAGATTTTGAAGACATTTGGGGAGTTTGATAATAATTATTTGAGATGTATGAAGAACAGAAACTTCCTCCATGACTTCATGCATTGAGATATGGAGGAAAGAACCCGCATATCTGAAAAAAAAAATTGAGACTAGATCCCCTGGCACCTTTTGGAGGGGAGTGAGAATTGTGACCAAATGTGGAAGGATTTTGCCAGTTACCTTATGCAGGCATTCACATTGACATTGTCACATCTAAGTAGACCCTTTGTGTTGCACACTGCGGTAAGCCCAATGGTCTTCAAACCACTTTGTCTTGGACAAAAAAAGGGCTGAAACTTTACATTTATATTACATTTATAAGTTGGGGTTCATTTATAACTAGTCTTTTTGTCTCATCCAAGAGTTGATGCCCTTGACCTGAAGTGAGTTGTCACTGAAACTTTTGGAGACATCACATACAGGTCTTGTTTTCTGGTATAGATACATGACATCTTTTCTTCAAAGGGCTAAATTGGATGTTACCAATCAGAGATACTTTTGGCACTGGGCAACTATAGATTTGTCATGCATTATGAGCCAGGAAACATAAAAAATGTCTAGGTAGCTTGCTGACATAGTAGATAGAATGCTGGACCTAGAATCAGGATAGCCTGATTTCAAATCTTACCTTAGAAATTGACTAGTTGTGTTATCCTGAGCAAATCACTTAATGTTAGCCTCTCTTAGTTTAATTTATCTGTAAAACAGAGATAACAATAGTATCTCCCAAGGTTATTGTGAAGATGAAATTATATTTAAAGAGATAATATCTATAAAGCAATATGTACTTGATAAAGCACTATTATAAATGATAACTATTATAATTAACAAAGTAGATGCAGAAAAAATGAGACTGATGTTACTTTCTAGATACCATGGTGAACCCCACAAAATGATGGAGGCAATCTGTGACATGATGGGCAAAAGGCCCTTAACAAAGGAAAGTGTAGTCTGAAATCTAGAATATTCTCAGGAGAGTACAATATTGGAGAAAGTAAAATTTGTAGCTTTGAGGGGCAGCTAGGTGGTGCAGTGGATACAGCACTGACTCTGGAGTCAGGAGGAGCTGAGTTCCAAACTAGCCTCAAAAACATAATACTCACTAGCTGTGTGACTAGGCAAATCATTTAACCCCAATTGCCTCACCAAAAAAAAAAAAAAGTGGCTTTGAGACAATCTTATTTGCTAGGTCTGAAGTTAGATTATTGGAGGAGGGTCCTGTTAGAGAATGATGATACTATAATTACCAGGGGTATACTGGAGCCATATCCTACTGGCTCTTGTGAGAGCTGATTATTAAATTTTCCCTTTGAGTATTTGCTCCTTGGAAATCAATAAGGGTTGCAAATCAGGGCATAATTTCCCATTTTGTTGATTATCTAGACTTAAGAAGGGAAGGAGAAAATGTTAATATTGCAAATTAAATATAAAAGTGTGCTGTGAATCTATATAATTAAATATATAATTTTACATAAAACATAAATTATATAAAATGAAATATGTATATATGTGTGTATGCATTTTTTTCAGTGATCTGTTTTTTTTTTTACTCATATCTTCATACCCCTCTCAATTGCCAAAGATCCTTGCTTGCCAAGAGGAAAAAAAAAAAAAAAGATGATACTCCTAGAGTAATTTTCCTCACCTAAAGGGACAATGCTGTTTAGGAGTGGCAGAAATTAGAACTCAGGCAAGGAATATTGGATAATTGATTCAGTTTAATTCAATAAGCATTTGCTAAACACATATTTTCGAGGCACTCTGCTAGGTACTGAAGATGCAAAGGCAAAAATGAAATCATTCAAGGAGAGCTTGTGTTCTCCTGGGTAGATTAAGCATGTATATAGATAAGTACATTCCAAGTACTTTTGTGCAAAATAATATAAAACAATGTAACTAATAATGGGGGGAAATTACCTGGAAAGCTTTTGTGTAGAAGGTGGCACCTTCATGAATAACTGCAGGCAGTCTCTTTTAATCTTATCTTGCCATCGTATCAGGAAACTGAGTCCTGATTAGAAGCATCAGTAGAGTCAGAAAGTAGGCTTTTTAGTTCACATCAATGATAACTCTTGAAATTATGCCACTGGTTTTACTCCATACATGTTGACTTCAAAGTGAGAGTCTTTGTTAAATGGTGATTTGTGATTTGGTGTCTCTTACAATAATAAAAGAAATATTTATCTTTTAACTGAAACACTAGTTGAAAGATGTCTTACCCTTGCAGCTTAGAAGAACATAGAGAAGAATAACCTTAGATGTCTACACACAAATGCACAAAGTATGGGTAACAAGTAAAGTGAAATTGAAGTCTCTAGGCAAAGAGGCAAACTAGGTATTTTAGATTTCACTGAGACTTGGTGGGATGATATCCATGACAGGAATATGGCTCTGGAAGGCTATTCAGGAGGAACAGACTATATAAAATGGGGAAAGTAAATAGTACACCTATATAAATGTGAAGATATATTGGGAAATTCAGGAACCAGAGGTTGGAATGATTGTGAAGCACTTATAATTGAAGATAAATGGGAATAGAAACAAAATAAATACTATCATCAGTGTACTGCAGACAACCTTGACAGAAAGAAACAACAATAGTTGAGTTTTGGAATCAATTCACAAACATGGCATGGAGGTATATTTTTTTGTGTGTGATGACTACCTTTAATAGTTTTAGCTCTTCTCAGCAATACAAGGATCTAACACAACTCCCAAAGACTCACAATGGAAAATGCTATCCACATTCAGAGAAAGAACTTTGGACTCTGAAATGCAGATGGATCCATACAATTTGCTCTCCTTTTCCTTTGTTGTTTTGTTTTGTTTCTTCTTTCTCGTGGTTCCTCTCCTCGATTCTAATTCTTTACATCATGACTAATGTGAAAATATGTTTAATATGAATGCATAAGTAGAGACTATATCAGTTTGCACTCCAACCTGGGGAGGGCAGAGAAGGAGAAGGAGAAAACTAAAAATCCAAAATCTTATGGAAGTGAATGTTGAAAACTAAAAACAAACAAATCAATTTAAAAAAAGAATTTTATAGCTCTTTGCTCCGTATTAGTTAGACACTGAAAATATCATAGGTATTGAGGGGAAGCCATCTTGAATTTTATTTTTTGTTAAATTTGGATAATTGATAATTGACTATATTCTGATTTGATTTCAAAATACTTTGTGGCTAAGATTATAATTTTTGGGGTAGGGCTTAGAACTGTGATTTCATCAGTGTGTGAAACTAATTCCTAATTTGCAAACTCCCAGGAATTTAAAGTTTTAGAGAACTGCTTGAGGCAAGGGGAAGGTGAGTGACTTACTCAAGACCACTCAGCTATTATTGAAGCTTAATTTGAATGCAGGTTTTCCTGAATCCAAGGTTAGACATTTCTTTCTTTCTCTTTTTTTTAAATTAATTAATTTATTTATTTCCAGTTTCCAACATTCACCTCCACAAAACCCTGAGTTCTAAATTCTCTCCCCATCTTGCCCCTCCCCCCACCCCAAGATGGCATGCATTCTGACTACCCCTTTCCTTATTCTGCCCTCTCTTGTATCACCTACCCCTTCTCTTATCCCCTTCACCTTCTATTTTCCTATAGGGCAGGATAGATTTCTATACCCCATTATCTGTATATCTTATTTCCCAGTTGCATATAAAAATGATTTTTAATATTTGTTTTTAAAGCTTTGAGTTCCAATTTTTTTTCATGGAGAGTGGAGCCAAGATGGCAGAGTAAAAGCAGTGATGTGCTTGAGCTGTCCCCCAAACTCCTTCAAATGCCTGTAAAAAAATGGCTCTAAACAAATTCTAGAGCAGCAGAACTCACAAAAAGACAGAGTGAAACAAATTTCTAGACCAAGACAACCTGGATGGTTGCTTGGAAAAGTCTATTGCACCAGGCTGGGAGAAGAGCGCAGCAGTTCAGCATGGGGGCACAGGCAAAGACCAGGTTTCAGAGAAAGTGAAACAGACCTCAGGGAACTGAATGAGGGGCAGAGTGGTGGTTTCCAGATTTCTCAACCCACCAATGTGAAAGACAGCTTAGAAGATCTATAGGAAAGATATGTGACCTCAGTGAGAGAGAACCTCGGTCCCAGCTCCAGTCCCAGGGCCAGGGCCACTGCTGCTTCCAGAGTTCTCTACCCACAGACAGTGGGGGAATCGAGTGGCTGATCAGAGGGGGATTGCAGGGATGTCTTTGCTGGTGCTGAGGCAGGATTCACTTGCTTTGCCTGTGCTTGGATCTGGGTCACAGTCCTGGGTGGCTGTGCTGGGGCAAGGAGGAGCATTGGCATGGTGGAGCTTGTAGTGGCAGTGGAGAGGGAATCCTCCTCACAGTTCCAAGGCAGAAAAGAGTGCTTGTGGTCACTCATAGATCAGAGCACAGGCCAGGAAAGGAGTAAACACCTCACTCCTGATCATACCACCTTGGAAAAACCGAAAATTTACAAACCCCTAGAAGTATCTCTGAAAACGGCTACACAAAACCCCCAAGAGCTTGGGACAGTACATTCTCCCTCTTCACCCACCCTCATTGAGAAGGCAAACAACTAGATACAGGTTATACATGTGTAGTCATGTGAAACACTTCCATAATAGTCATATTGTGAAAAACTTACATTTCCCTTCATCCTATCCTACCCTCCATTTATTCTATTCTTTCTTTTGATCCTGCCCCTCTTCAGAAGTATTTGCTTCTGATTACCCCCTTCCCCAATCTGCCTACCTTCTATCATCACCCCCTGTCTTTTCCCATTCTGCTCTATTTTCCTATAGGGTAAGATAGCTTTCTATACCCAGTTGAGTAGTCTGTATGTTATTCCCTCCTAAAGCCAAATCCAATGAGAATAAGATTCACTCATTCCCTTTCACCTTCCCCCATTTCCCCTCCACTGTAAAAGCCTTTTCTTGCCTGTTTTATGTGAGGTAATTTACCCCTTAGTACTTTTCCTTTTCTCCTTCTCCCAGTATAATCCTCTCTCACCCCTTAATTTTATTCTCCAGATATCACCCCTTCATCTTCAACTCACCTTGTGCCCTCTATCTATCTATACATACATACATATAAAAATTTTTCCCTCTAAATACCTTAATACTGACAAAGGTCTCATGAGTTACATATATCATCTCTCCATGAAGAAATGTAAACAGTTCAACCTTAATAAGTCCCTTAAGATCTCTCTCCTGTTTGCCTCTTCATGTTTCTCTTGAGTCTTGTATTTGAAAGTCAAATTGTCTACTCAGTGCTGGTCTTTTCATCAAGAATGCTTGAAAGTCCTCCATTTCACTGAATTTCCATTTTTTCCCCTGAAAGATTATACTCAGTTTTCCTGAGTAGATGATTCTTGGTCATAATCCTATCTCTTTTGCCCTCCAGAATATCATATTCCAAACCCTGTTGTCCCTTAAGATAGAAGTTGCTAAATCTTGTGTTATTCTAATTGTGTTTCCACAACATCTGAATTGACTTTCTGACTGCTTGCAATTTTATCTCCTTGACCTGGGAACTCTGAAATTTGGCTATAATATCCCCAGGAGTTTTCCTCAATCACTTCCATAAGATTTTGAGTTTGAAATTTTCTTCCCCTCCCTAACCCCCTCCCTCCTCAAGATGGCACACAATCTGATATAGGCTGTACATATACATTTCAATTAAACATATTTTCACATTAGTCATGTTGTAATTAGAGCCAATAGGAGTAACCACAAGAAAGAAGAAAAAAAAAAAACAAAACAGAAGGAAAAAAAGAGCAAATAACATGTTTCTATTTGCATTCACACTCCATAGTTCTTTCTCTGGATGTGAATAGCATTTTCCATCATGAGACTTTTGGAGATGTCTTAGATCCTTGCATTACTAAGAAGAGCTAATTCTATCTAAGTTAGTCATCACACAATGCAGCTGTTACTGTGTACAACATTCTTCTAGTTCTGTTCACTTCACTCAGCATCAGTTCATACAAGTCTTTCCAGGTTTTTCTGAAGTCCATTTGTTCATCATTTCTTATAGCACGATAGTATTTCATTACATTCATACACCACATCTTGTTCACCCTTTCCCCAATTGATGGGCATCCCCTCAATTTCCAATTCTTTGCCAACTCTGCTATAAATATTTTTGTACATGTGGATCCTTTTACCCATTTTTATGATCTCTTTGGGACACAGCCCCAGAATGGTCAGAGTCTATCAATTTGGAAGAACTTCTCTAGGGGAGCACCATAAGGATCCTACGTTAGGCTCTACTCTGATACATATACATATACATATATATATATGTATAAAATCAATAGCTCTGCTCTGATATCTATTATATATAATCAATAGCTCAAATAAAAGCATAGATTGTATACTTATGAAATTGGCAGATAACACAAAGCTGGAAGAGAGAAGAATAGCTAATACACTGGATAGCAGAGTGAGGATTTAAAAGCCTAGAATATTGAAAGAAATCAAATCAAGTGAAATTTAAAAAGAATAAATGTAGTCTTATATGTGGGTTCTTGACATCATAGGCCAGGTATGTGCCATTTGTCACAAGCTCCTAACTCTTTCTTAATTTCACTTTGTACAAAGTAATCACCAAAGGATGTTAACTTGAGGTAATGATTAAGCCCCTAGATAGTCATGAAATTTGGCTGTACCTTCCCATCTTGAGGGAACTTCCTTATCATATGAAACTCAGTGGAATATACTTAGTCATACAGTATTTTTTCTATACATCCAAAATACACTTAAAGAGAAATTAAGGCAGATCTGCACACCTTGGAAGTTGATAGAGACCAAAATTAAAATATGCTAAGCTTCTTCAGGCTGCAGAGGTGGGTTTTTGGCAGCTTACATGGCGGACTGCCACACAGTGAGGAAGGGACAGAAGCCCTCGCATTGTTGCTACTCATCACATAGTGGGCATCAGCTGTGTTGGTATGTGGCTGCACTCACTTTGTCCTTGTTCAACACCAGTAACAACCGAAAACACAGTGAAAAAGACATGGCTCTGGCACCTCTCAGACCAGAGACAGACTAGTTGCCAAGGGTCTTGTGACAAGAGAGTACATAGTGGCAACCCACCTGCCAAATTATACAACTGGCACAAAAGTGACTAGTGGAAGGTCAGCTAAGCTGGAATGGACAAAGCATTTGCTACACCTTTACTTTCTTTACATCCTTCACATTTTTTTGTGGGCTGCCTGAAATCCTTTTGCACCTATATGTTGTGCAGGCCTGAATTAAAGTTACCTTGCTTGATGGCCTGGGTCAATCAAGCAAGAAATAGGGGTTAGCAAAAGAGTGAAGATAACACCAAAGCCTTTGTTGTTGCCCTCTGCAGTTCAAGGAGTGACCTTGTCAAAGTCCATTCTGTACTGTCTCTCCAGCAGAGCTGTTTTTCATGGAGATGCTTCTTGGGGTCATAGATCATAGGAATTTTAAACCATAAATGCCTTGACTGCCCCTATCAGGGCCTGCCATTGGGAAACCTTCCCCCACCTTCTGGTATGTGTATTTCTTTGTTGGCTTCAGAAGTGATGCCAGTCCAACCCTTGATTCTCCTGTTGTCCAATTTTCCATCGAGTTCTAGTCTGTCATAAATGACACTCTATCAATTCGGTAACTTCATTTTTTTTTTTTTTGCCTATTCAGGTTTATACTCAGCTTTGCTAGGCAAAGCCTTACTGTTTTTTAATGTAGGTAAAAGCTGCTAGGTGTTGGCATTATCCTTAACACCGTAGAGCTACATTTTTTTTTTCATGTTGCAAATTGTATTTTCTCCTTTCAAGGAAGTTTGAAACTTGGCTAAGTGTTTTCATCCTGGGATCTCTTCTTAGGTTTCTTCTGATTCTTACATTTCAAACTCAAATTTTCTGTTCAAGTCTGGTCTTTTCCTCAAGAAAGTCTGAAAATCCTCTAATTCATTAAAGGAAACACATGCACTTTTGCTGTGTCAGGTGGAGCCTGGGAGGAAACCATTCCTTCCTGATGTAGGATTCGGTTTGCATCCTCCATATCTTTAGGGACACATTGCCAAACCAAGTTCCTTGAGAATACTGCCAGATGCTTTCACATCAGACGCTTTCTTCAATAGGTCTTCAAAAGTAGAACAGGTCCTGGGGCTGCTCTCTGTTTCTGCTGCTCAGCTTCTGCTCATGAAGTCCACAACTTAAAACACCTTCAGGGCAAATCATTTTGCAGTCTTCTTTTCTTCTTTATTCCCCAATTCTTCTTCTCCAGGGCCAACTCTGAATAGAATTCTGCCCCTTTCTGCACCGCTATTTATACTGCTCTTGATTCCTGCAACAATGCAGGCAATGAACATGCCTTGGCCGGGGTTCCTTCACGATCACCTTGGCTACAAGTGTACTTCTACCCTCTTGCCTTGGCACTGCATGTGAGGTTTGTGCTCTGGTCTTTCCATGTGTTTCTGCTTGATTGTGTAGGTAGTTCAGCTCTTCAAACCTTGAGGGAATACCCCAGTCCTGGTTATTTTTGGGCAAGCAAACGTACAGTCTGGGAGTGGGGATGGCTTTGGTCCTAATTAAAAAAGAATTCTTAGGGGCAGCTAGGTGGTCCAGTGCATAGTGCTCAGGCCTTAGAGTCAGGAGGTCCAGAATTCAAATCCAGTCTCAGACCAGATATTTGACACTTACTAACCGCGCGACCCCGAGCAAGCCACCCAACCCCGATTGCCTCACCAAAAAGAAAAAAAAATTCTTAATTTGTAATCTGAGTTATTTTAAATATATACACATTGATATCTGTATTTTAATATAATTAAAATCCTATGTATTTTATTCTATACATTTCAAATATTTAGACAAGGTATCACAACACAAAAAATTAGGAACTTGGGGTGTGTGGTGGTGTTGAAGTTTAAGGGTTTAGGGATGGTAGACCCCAAAATCATGACAGGCAGGTCCTGTCCAAATTAATTCGACCCAAACATTCTTTCAGGCAAACACAAGATATATTAAAAATCCACCATATTGGCCAGACTCTTAAGGAATTTAAGCATTTGTGTCACTAATACAATTGGGCCAGACTTTGAGAATCTGAGCCTGTACAGTATTTTTCTATCTAGATCTTGAGGAGGTATGAAGTGCCCCACTCCCCTGAGAGGAATCTTTGAAATACTCAGTACATGAACCAGTGGTCCCAACTGCCACCATACATATTTCTGGTTATATACAGAAAAAGGACCACTACAGATTTTTAATGTTGTCTTTGAATTTCTAGTCCAGGACCATCAGTGACTATTCTCACTAGTAATGCATCTTCTAGTTGACACATATGCCTTTCTATCTTTGAAATAAACTTGGCTTTTGCCTATAACTGTATAATTTCAATGTACTTGCTTCTTGTATTTCTTAATTTAAACCTCACATTGATGAGCTAGTGCATCAAACTAATATGCCAATGTAATTTACAATAACTGCAATTTTCTTGGATAAAGGAGACTGAGGAAATGAAACAACTATGCTATTAACACTTCAGGGTCCTCCCTCACAACGATACTCATAAACCACATACAACAGATTCACTTCTTGATATAAAGAGAGAAAAGGCAGAAATACTACACATATAGATCTGGTCAGATGGCCCATAAGCAAGGATTCTTGAACTCTTTTTTTGTATCATAGGTCCTTTGGCAGTCTGGTGAAGCCTATTCTCAGAATAATATCTTAAATATATAAAATTAAAAACCCTGGGAATACAAATCAAATAAATTATATTGAAATAAAGTTTTCAAAATATTTTTTTAAGTTCACAGAATTAAGGTTAAGAACTTTTGCCTTAGAGAAATTGATAATCTAAATACACTCAGGAGCAAGCACTACACAAAGACACTAAAAATATTGACAGAGCCATGATAGGAAGGGACAAACTGATAGCCTTTATCTTTCAAGTACAAAAGATTAGCACATTAGAGACCCATGTGCACATATAATAGAAGTAGATCTGGCCTGAGTTACAAAAGGATTGTTGGGTGGCAGCAAGGGCCCAATTCCATCACAGCTCATTTGGAAGTTCATCCCCCTTTTCTTTATAAGTTATATATAAATGTTGTAGTATGCTGATAACTTACTCATAGATTATATGCATACATTTCCAACATTGGGCATGCTTGAACTGTGGCAAGGAAGAGCTACAACACATTGTAAGAAGATAGTATACAAATAGAGAATTGAAGATTTTTTCTGGGAAGAAGAATGTGAAATATCCTCATAGTTTAAAAAAAAATCTCATCTGACTTTTCAGACTCATCCAGCATCAAATGAAACTTGACAGGAAAATAAAACCTTTGGGAAATAAAGCCAATAATTACCACACAAGACCATCAAGTGCGACCAAGGCTGATGGTTCCACATCACCTCTTCTTCAGTGTTGTTTTTGATAACAGGTTTTGAAATATTAAACATGGCCTCTAGGGATCCCACATCCTTGTAAGAAGTAAATTAGGTACAGTCAACCCTTAGCCTATGGAATAGGTTATGTTCTTGAAAGATTTACTGGAAAATAGCAGTATTAGCTTTGAAAATTATAAAAGAAAAAATAAAAACAACCACCTGATGAGTTTTATTTGGTACCTGTCATAATTAGATGTCCTATGGATACTAGTATACCTTTGTATTGTTTTATGCAAACCTGGTACCATAGATTTTCATCTAACTCACTGAATACAGATACAATTTGGACATGCTTCACTTCTCTGGCTCAGTATCCCTACTGAAATAACATAGAAACTTGACTATTGAACACTGCTCTCCTACTGATGGATATTCACTTAATTCACCTTATAAAAACACAGGTTCAAAAGGCTTGAAGCATGAATAGGCTTATTTAGGAGTTCAATTCAATTCAACTAGCATTTATAGAGCTGTACTAGGCACTAGGAATAGGAAGACAAAATTAAAATAGCTCCTGCCCTCAAAGAGATGTCTGTCTGCTGGAGAGATAAAACATGGACACAAATAATAAATGCAAAACATATGCAAAGTACTTGGAGAGAGCATTAAGACCAGGGAGAAATAGGAAAGATCTCTTGTAGCAGAGATAAAAAGAGAAAGCAAGAGATAGTTGAGAAAAGGGGAATAAATAAAACTCATATCAGAGCACAGCAGAAGTAACAATAGGCAGGAGTGAGTAGCCTTCCCCCACAGGCTTGTATTAGTCTATCACTTGCAATATACTCTGACAAGAGATGCAACAAGAAGAGAACAGGCTTGTTCCTCCACATCAGTTCTCCAATCAATGGTCCTTCTCATGTTCCATACCTCATTAACTTTTCTGCTGTTCAGACTTTTAGTAGCTCTCAACAGATGCCACTATTTCTATTTTCTTGTTGGCAATTTTTGTCTTTCTGCATTGTTCTATCTGTGGCCAGCTCCTGCAATATTCTTTAGTTCTTAAGAAGGTGGTCATCTGGGGCAGCTAGGTGGTGCAGTGGATGGAGCACCAGCCCTGAAGTCAGGGGGACCTGAGTTCAAATCTGATCTCAGATCAGTCACTTGGCATTTACTAGCTGTGTGACCCTGCGCAAGTCACTTAACCCCAATTGCCTTGCAAAAAAAAAACCAAAAAAGGTGATCATCATTCTGCCCAAGGGATGAATTCCCTGTCTCCAAAATCCCTGGAATCCTACATCAAAGTTCCAGATGACTACCACTAAGGTCCTATATTATGCTGTGGTTACTGGGACCCCAAGTCTCATACACAGAAGGCCTCTCAATGGAAAGGAAGAGCTGGCATTGAATCTCACAAGTAAGCCTCTCTTCCCAATTATATGTTGCTGCAGTTTGATGTCCATTCCTTCCCAGGTGGTGCCTACTGTAATCATAAGTAACTGTCACAGGTCTAGGGAGACCTGGAGAGAACCTATATTTATTTCCCATTTTCTCTCAGTATAACATAATTCACTTTTGTGATGTAGGGAGATCTATTCAAATGACTCAGAACTGCTTTCTAAAAGATGAAAGGAAAAGAGGGTAAAGAGTGGGAAGGAGTGGAATCATTCACTCCATTGTAATTTCAGAGAGAAAAATGTGCAGTTTCTTTCTCATCTACAACAAATATCTGGCATTCAGGTTATTGCTATCTCAGTTATCTGGGTCAGTATAAAATTACAGGGAAGGTTTCTAGCTCAAAGGGAAGTTAGATCAATTTGAAAGAATCTGAGTATATGGAGCAGGTTTCAGAACCATTATGGAGTTCCTTGTCATCAATATATTGAGCTAAAAAACTGCTTATAAAATAACTCATATGAGAGTTCTGGGAAGATGGTGGAGTAGGTCAGAAAATTTCAAGCTCTCCAGATTTCCCCCACAAATGAGATAAAACAGCACCTCAAGGTGAACATAAAACAATTAAAAGTAAACAAGAGTTGGAGCAGAACAGTTGTCCTCTTGGACAATCAGAAAATATCTGAAGAAAAATCCCAGGATGAGGTTTGGTTCCTGTGTAAACACCTCTAGGCTAGTTCCTCTGAAATGGCAAGTGGCAAGCCCTAGGACTAGCTGGGTTGGGAGGTGACCTCCACCCCAGCCACAGGAACTTTCACCTCTGGAGCAGTGAGGGGAGTTAGATGTCTGAATTGGGGAAGATTGAGGGAACCTCAGCTGATAAAGGACACCAAACACAGCTGTGCTGCAGAGACACGGCCCTGAATGAGAAGGAACCAGCAACACTCCAGGTGAGTGCAGAATCAGAGGGGCAGGGACACCACTGGCTGTGAGCTCTTACAGGAGGGTGGAGTTCTTGATGTTGATTCCAGGCCAGAGGGGAGAACTGAAGGAGAATCTGAGGTCAGAGGCACTATCCCCCAAACCCCAGGAATAGAGGTGAATACAAAAAGTAAGCTGCTACAAATTTTTAAAAAATTGAGCAAAGAAGACAGAATCCAACCATAGAAAGTTACTATGAGTATAGAGAAAAGGGTTCATCTTCAGAGGAGGATACTGAAGCAAAGAAAGCCTCTTCCACCCCAAAAGGAAACACCCAATGGTCACCTTCCCAAAAAGAATTCATAGGAGAATGTTAAAAAAGATTTTAAAAATCAAATGAGAGATTAAGGAAAAATTTTTAGAAAAAGAACAATCTACAAAAAAAAAAAGAAAATTATGAAAAGAAAGTCAATCAGTTAGAAAAGGAGATCCAGAATCTTAAGGAAGAAAATGACTCCTTGAAAATTAAAATTTGGCAAGAGAAAGTCAGTGAAGTTAGAAGTTAGAAGACCAACAAATAATAAAATATAAAGAATGAACAAATATAAGAAAATGTGAAACATCTCATTAAAAAAACCGTTTGATTTGGAGATAAGATTGAGAAGAAAAAAACATAAGAATTATCTGAGTACTTGAAAACTATGATCAAAAAAAGAATCTTGATACAATGATATAGGAAATAATTAATTGTCCTGAAGCATTAGAAGAAGAGAGGAAAGTAGAAATAGAAAAAAAAATCACCAATCACCACCTGAAAGAGATCCTATGAGGAAAATCTTCAGGAATATCACAGTCAAATTCCAAAACTCCTAGCTTGAGGATAAAATATTATAAGCAACAAGGCAAAAGCAATTTAAATAAGGTGGTGCCACAATTAGAATCACATAAGACCTAGCAGTGGTGAAACTAAAAGACAGCAGGTCTTGGAACACTGTATATCAAAGAGCAAAACAACTGGAGTTGGATTAAAAAAAAATCATACCCAGCAAAGTTAAGCATAATCATAAAAGAAAAAAATGGATATTCAATGAATTGCCAGACTTTTAGGATTTTGTTAAAAAATGAACTAAATAGAAGATTTGACATACAAGAGCCAAGAGAAATATAAGGTACATACCAAAGACTAATTACAAGGTATTTTAATAATGGTAGACTGTTTATCTTTTATATGAAGAAATGTAAAGCATATGTCTAAGATTGTTATTAGTAATTGGGTAGTTCATAAGAAGGATTGGGGTAGACTTGAGTATGATATTATTTTAAAAAGTAAAACCTGTTAGGAACAGGTAAAAAGAGTAATTATCTTATACAAATGAGGTACAAGAGGAAGAACTGTTACTTAACACTAGATGAGAAAGGAGAGCTGGTAGTTCTGGAACCCTACTTTCATCAGGAATGGGTTTAAGAGGGAAATAAATACACGCACACATATATACACATACACATATATACATGTATATGTATGTATGTATATAATATATACACACATTCACATGCACACATATGTGTGTATGTATAAAAACCTTCTAAATTTAGAAAGAAACAAAAGGCTTAGGGTATCCCCTTGGGGATAACTTATCCTTATTACCCCCTTGGGGAGGGGGGAGAGGATAAGGGAAGGATTTTTAGAGAGGAGGATGAGGGAATAGGATAAGGGAGGCTATAGAAGAATGTTTAGATTAATGGGAATGGGAGAACAAGGGAAGGATCCTGGGGTGGGGGGTAGGTCAAATAATAAGACAAGTAGAGTAAGGTAGCAAGTAGAAGTAAAGTAAGGGAGTTGGGAGGGATAGGAAATAATAGATATACACAAACATAAAATAAAGATCAGCAGAAGAATTTGTTAGGGGAAAAGGATCAAGGGTGGTAATCATAATCTTGGATAAAGTTAAGGCTAAAATAGATTTAATCAAAAGAGAAAAATAGGGAAACTGAACATCATGTGTCAGCCATATTCATCAATGTTGTTTTGACCTATTTAAAATAACTAGACAATGTAAGGTTGAAATATTGCTGTTCTGTAGAAAATGATGAGTTGGTGGACTTGGAAAAATATGGAAAGACTTGGACTTATGAAGGAAGAAGTTATCCACTCTCAGAGAAACAGAGGACAAATAAATATAGTATGATCTTACATAGATGCATATGAATGTATATGTTTCTATATGACTATGATTATAGATATCTTTTTGCATATATGTGAATGTATGAATATATGTATGGGTGTATACATAAATATATGTGCATTTATGTATGTATATACACGTACATATAAATATATTTGTGCTTAATTGTAGCCTTCGGGGGTGCAGGAATAGGGAAAATAATGTAAAAAGGGTGCAGCAGAGAACAAAAGAAAATTAACAAGGAAGCAAAGAAAAGATGGACAGCTCTAACCACAGTGCTTAGTAGGTGGAAATAGATAATACAATTTCTCAGATAACAAACAAGTTTGCATGTGACAAGTGAATAGGCAAGTAACAAACAGTGGTGTGAGAAATTTGAGGAGCAAGTTGCTTTTTTCTGGTGGAACTGGTGGGATCAGAAAATATTTTGTTAAAGAGCTTTGAGCTTTGAAGGAAGATGATTATATCAGCAAGTGGAAATTGTGAGGGTTTATCAATTTTAATGTGGATTGAAAATAGGATTAAGGCTTACCTAACAGGCTATTTGCTAAATCTTTGCAAAATAGGATGACATAGTCACAGGTTACAAAGTCTGAAATACATTTTTTTCCTCATAAGAAATAGATTATTCCTTAATGGATAAGACATAATAAAACAAATGTCATACTGAGATCTCCATGAACATCATCTCCTAATGATTTCTACATTTCTACATTTTGCTTTTTAGACCCTACAGTCCTTACCTATCTTAAGCAGCAGGGGAAGAGAAGTTGGGTCTTTGGAGTGATCCACACATTATTTAGGAAATAATGCTCAAAGTTAGGACAGGCTATCTCAACTCTAGATTCTAGAGTTAGTCATGTGGTATAAAGGAATAAGCACAGGACCTAGACTCAGAAGAGCTGAGCTCCAGTCACTGGCTCTGGTATTCTGACCTGTGAGCTGTGGCTTGGAGCAAGTGAGTAATAAAAGACTTCTTACTTCTAATTAGGTTATTATGAAGATCAAATTAAGATATTATGTGTGAAAGTTCTTTGTAACTATAAAACATTACATAAATTTCAGCTATTATTTTCTTTAGTTAATCTTAGTAAAGAAGGCAGACACTTGTGAATCATGACAGTTTGCACCATTACCTGAATCTTTCTTCATATTGTAGCCCCTTATCAGCAAGAGGGCTGAGGGGAAAGGTATGTATGCCCCTTTTTGAGGCAGGACTGAATGTTCATGGAAGGTATAAGCCATTCCAAAAAGCCCCAATACTTTTGAGTTTTATGGAGAATAGAGGGGTCAAGGGATGTAAATGACTATAATCATGACCAGTAGTCTGGCTTTGCTGACTTACTTAAGGAATAATCTACCTGAAGTTTTCATCTTCCCTCACTGTCACAGCTACTAGGACCAGGTGAATGTATTGTATCTCCACTTCCTTTCCTTCCCTTGCTTCATTGCTTCCTGGTAAACTAACATTGAATTTTCGACTTTCTTAAACTTTATTTGTTATATGGGAGCTTTTTCTCCATATTAATATAATCTGATTTTTTTATTGCATTTTGAGTCATGGTTTGGTGTATAAAGTAATGTACCATAGAATGGGGGAAGGAAATAGGGTTGAAGCTCTAAACTTAAGTGTTAGCCTAAATTCAGTCTCCTTATCTCTGAAGACAAAAGAGGGGTTTCAGTCTGACATATAAAAAGGGTTGTTTAATTCAATTATATTTGAAATCATTTCTTAAGCATGTTTTAATCAGGGCATTTTGTTATACAATGAGGATAGTAAAACAAAAAGGAACAGACACAGTCCTTACCCTAAAGGAACTAACAACCTAGAAAGGGAAAAGATGCCTACAAATAGCTATTAACTAGAATGTAATAAGTGACTTAAAATAAAAAGAAAGGCATGAAATACTCAGCAATAGAGATCTTTTCTAGCTTGAGGAGATGAAGAAAGGCTTCACATAGGAGGCAGCACCTGAGTTGGGTCTTGAAAGAAGAGAATGATTTCAATAGATGAAGATGCTGACGGAATCCTTTCCAAGCATTGGGGATAGCATATACAAATCCTTAGCTAGAAAAATGGGCAGGATAAGAGTTAGGAATAGCTAGTAGACCAATTTGACAGGAAAGTAGAGTTCATTAAAAGAAGTAAAATGAAGCTAGAAAACTAAATTACAGTTAGAACATGGAGGGCCTCCCATGGAAGGCATAAAAATCTTCATTTTACCTATTGTAAGTTGATGGCCGCTGAAAGCTATTGAATAACATGAACACGTTTGCCTTAGTAAGATTAATTTTGCAACTGTGTGAAGTATGGATTGGAGGAGGGGAGAGACTTAAGAGTAGGAAGAATAGTTAGGAATCTTAAAATAGTTCAAATGAGGGAAAATGAAGTACTAAAGCACTCTGCTGATTTCCTACCCTCCCCCTAAAGTCTCCATTTCCCCAGTTCTTAGCACAGTGTCTTGTGAATAGTAGAGTTCTAATATATTTTAAAAATTGAATTGGATTTTAGGCTGTAGCAAGGACATATTTTTTTTAATTCCTAATAGATTTCTCTCTATCAACTACAAATAAAATGAAATGCCATTGAAGTTAGAAGTCAAGATCTCACTTAATAGAAATACCTTTCCCCTGAAGGTAGTAAAAATATACCATTTCAACTTGAATACTATTCATTCAAACAATGAGTAATTTAAAAACACAAAAGAAAACTTTAATGAAAAACAGAGGTCAAATTGCCATTCTTCCATCAACTTATTTTGTTGAATGAATGAATGTTTCTATCTCCACTCTTATCTCCTTAACTAAAGAAAGTAACCCCTTTGCCCAAACACCAAACTAAATAAGAATAGTGAAAAATACAGATGATAGGCAGAGGCTGGAATATGTTTATGAGTAATATGATGAATCTGAAATCCCTTTTCCCTTTTCCTTCCTCCTACTCAGGCATCCAAGTGACATTCCTCAAATGGGTGACCTCAGGGCATAATATCAAATATCCCTTTTTGTTTACACTGAGAGTGGTCCTTATTTATTTTTTTTTGTTAATGATATTTTAACCTCTTTCTTTTTATCATTGAATTATACACACAACTCTCTTTCTCTGTCTCTGTCTCTGTCTCTCTCTGTCTGTCTCTCTCTTTCTCTCTCTCTCTCTGTCTCTGTCTCTCTCTCCCTCTCTCTCTCTCTCTCACACACACACACACACACACACAGAATATTAGGTCTCTAAAGATTCACCAAAGGTCTGAAATCTAAAGAAGTCATTCAAACTTTGGAAAGTAGATCATATCTTCAAATCTTTTGTTTACTCATACCAGGGAGACTATTAAAAGACAAGACAATGATCAGATCATGCCTGTTCAGTCTTCAAGTCATAACCTGGTTGTTTTGTTGTGTGGAATTGCCTGCCTATTCTGGATCATAAAATAAACATTTTCAGATAGTCAAGACCTTAAAGATCCAAATTCTCAATTCTGCCAAATAATTTGAGGGCAGATAAGTTAAATGATTTGCTTAATGCAGGTATGGTCATTCTCTTAATCTTGACTCTAATCTGACCTGTGCTGACACATTGGGATTCCCCCTTTGCACAACTTAAAGGCTGCTCCCAAACTCTGTATAATCTGACCCTACTTTTGCCGTTACTTTCCCACTCAGTTCTGAACACCAAACCCAGACTACTCAGAGAGACTAAAACCTTGCCAATGCCCTCCAGGTTGGTCTACTCCCCAGTATTCTGAACTTAGTATTACCTTAAGGCTTCATCATGGCTATCACTCAATTCCATCAACCCAGATCACTTCCTATCTATGGCCCCTGCTCTGTTGTGAACCATGACCCTACCTAGATATCTAGAATGTCAGATATGTTTTAAATGATAAAATGTATAAACAAAAGAAAAAAAAATCTTCAGGTTTTTTTTTCATTTAAGGTTTAAATTCCCTCTCAGAAGGATAATAGGAAGTAAATTCTGTTTACATACATTTTGTAATATCACCTTGTAAAAGGTAAATTCAGCATACAAAACTGAATATAACCCTGAAGCTTCTGGAATTTTGAAGGAGATAATGAGTTGACAGAATGTATCCCAAAAGGTCAATGAAAGATCAAATACAAGACTTTTAAAAAGGTAATGTAGATAAAAGACCATATCCTCACCCTGACTTTAATGACATTTTACAGATGATGGGATAAAGCAAAATGCAGTATGAGCAATACTGAAGCATTTGCAAGCCTATGAAATGCCATTTGAAAGCATCCCTGGACAGAGCAGTCAATAGATTATACATCTCTCACAAAGGGCACATCTACATTAGCTGTTTCAATTGAATAGTGGAGGAAGGGGTGCAGCTGAGCACATTCATGATTTGACAATTCTTATGTCTTCTACCAATTTGAATTCACTTCATTGTAGACATATCCAGAGGGAATACCACTGAGCATTTTTACAACCCCATTTTCAGAACTGAAAAATGTCCAAGAATACATATTGTGACTGTTTTCATATTTAGTGGAACACTCCAGTGTATTAGGTCTGCACAGTTATAGATTAGAAAAGATTAAAGGACATGAATTGACACAAGTCACTTTAGTGTCATGGAACCAGACTGAGAAGACTGTGTTTATTACTTATTAGTTCCCAAATCATCCTGAACTTTTAGTACTTTACATGAAGAATAAAAGGAGAAATCTCTTTCCCTGTGACAAATATTATATAACTGGAAGCACAAGGAACACTTATTTACACTTAATTTGAAACAAATCATTCTGAGTAACTGAAAAATTTGATTGGTTGACTTCAAGCAATCCCTAGGTTAGTTGTAAGCCAATTTTCCTGTTCTGTCCTCTCCACTCCTTTCCTCTCTTCTCCTCTCCTTTCCTCTCTTCTCCTCTCCTCCTTTTTCCTCTCCTTCCCTTTCCATCTACTATTCTTTTTCTCTTTTTTTCCCTCTTTTCTTTTTTGGTAGAGGGTGGGGAAGGGAGGAATGAGAATTCTGCACAATTTCCTATAGGATATTTTTTTTTGTAATTTTCAGTTTCTTGTTTAAATTCTTGTTGAATGTGGAAGGTTTTAAATGACGCAAATTGACAGTAATACTCCTTTTAAAATGTGGTTATGAAATGGCTTAAGATGATGTCACCAGTTAGAGAGTAGAAATCTCTAACAATAGGCTAAGCATTGA
Source organism: Vombatus ursinus (assembly GCF_900497805.2). Taxonomy (NCBI): domain Eukaryota; kingdom Metazoa; phylum Chordata; class Mammalia; order Diprotodontia; family Vombatidae; genus Vombatus; species Vombatus ursinus. Next base: position 49,121,445 of record NW_020954599.1, read on the forward strand.
GAGTCCAGCCTTGCCCTAGGAAAGGTCCTCAAATGTGTTTCCAATGTGGAGAATGTACTGTCCCAAGCTTTGGGGTTTGTACAGCTGTTTTCAGAGATACTTCTAGGGACCTGAAAATTTTCAGTTCTTCCAAGGGGTGAGGTGTTTTCTCTCCACCGCCACAACAAGCTTTACCACACCAGCACTCCTCCTCGCCCCAGGACCACCCCTCAGAACTGTGACCCAGATCCAAGCACAGGCAAAGCAAGAGACTCCTGCCTCAGCACTGGCAAAGAGATCCTTGCAATCCCCCTCTAATCAGCCACTCAATCCCCCCTCAATCTGTGGGCCAGAAGCTCAGGAAAAATCTGCGCCCCTGGGCAGTGCTGGAGACTTGCAGCTGAGACCTAGCTCCACTCTCACCACAGTCACAGACTTTTCCCACTGATCTTCCAAGTTGTCTTTGGCATTCATAGGTTGAGAAGTCTGGAAACTGCCACAGCTGCCGGCGATTCAGTCATCTGAGGCCTGCTCCAGGGTCACTGTGGCTTGCATGCCTATGCCAATCTGCTCCTCTCCCCGCCCGGTGCGATATGCCTTTCCAACCAACCATCCAGGCTGTCTTTGCCTGGAAATTTGTTTCACTCTGACTTTTTGTGGGTTCTGCTGCTTTAGAATTTGTTTAGAGCCATTTTTTATAGGTATTTGGAAGGGTTTAGGGGGAGAGCTCAAACAAGTCACTGCTTTCCCTCCGCCATCTTGCGAAAGGTCCTCAAATGTAACTCCCATAGTTGTCATAGATCCTCCTAGTAAGAACACGTGACGCCAGGCAATTAAGGATAGAACTTAAGGCCAGACCTTAAAGATAAGGTCAACAAGAGGTATTTATGAAAAATAAGATTAGATCATCAAATTCAGTCTTTAAGAGAATTTTTAAAAGACATAATTAAGCTAAAGTAATACAGAGGTGGAATATGACTCATTTTGTCTGTGTTTTTTTTTCTTTTCTCACCTTCTGAGTGCCAGAGTAAGTACCCAAAATAGAAATGCAGTCACACACTTTTCCATTTATCTATTTAAATACCATTGTTCATGATCTTGAAGAAGGGAACTGCAGATATTTTGGCCATATCAGAGTTGGGCTGCTCCTACTTAGTATCTCTATCTCTCCCTTTTCCTCCAAAACTTCTCTTTTGAGAGCCCCTCAAGGACTCATGGGAGCCAACATGGCAAAGAAAACAGTAAGTCACTCTCACTCTCCCTTAAGACTTCTAAAAAACCAGAAAATATCACCCCAGAAATGATCCTGAAACAGTGGAGCTAGCAGAAAAATAGGAGTGAGCATTCTATTAGCCCAGGAGGCATGGGGTATGAGCAGGAAAGGTCTCTGTCTCTCTGGCAGAAGGGGAACAGAGTCCAGGAGCAGAGGCATTCTGGCAAGCCAGCAGCAAGCCCTACCTCAGCAAACCAGTGCAAGATCCTAAGCACCAGGGTGGGGGACCAGGCAGATACCTACACCAGGTTCCCCACAGGCTTGGTACAGCCAGGAGAACCAATAGACTCCAGATCAGAGAATCATCACATGCAACGAGGTGTCCCCCAGCAGCTGACCTTTGAGGGCTTCAGCACAGCTCCAAGTGGGCAGGCATCCCTCTGGAGCCAAACCTCTCCATGCTTTAGCATAGCTGTGGGCAGGGTAACATTCTCCAGTGGTCAGAAACCCCCACTACCCCACCAGCTTCAGAGTAGCCCTGGGGAAATGCAGAAAAAACCCACGTGGCCACAGCACATGCCAGACAGCACCACTAGAACCTCGACTCAGTACCAAGTAAGCTGCCAGACCCCTACAGTCTCCAGTTGCCAGCATTTGATACCCCAGCACACAAAGCCAGTGAATAGGCCCTCAACCCCAGCACAAGAAGCTTGGGGCAGTGCCCCCTGTACTCTGGCAGGAGAGCTCAACTTTAAAAGCCAAGAATTAAGCAAATATAATGAGCACAAAGCAGAAATGAGCAATGACCATAGATTCTTTCTTTGAGGACAGGAAAGGTCAAAACACAAATTCAGAAGAGGATAACATTGTCAATATACTGACATCTCAAACCTCAAAAGGGAATATGAACTGATCTCAAGTCCAAAAAAGCCTTCTTGGAAGAGCTCAAGAAGGATTTCAAAAGTTAAAGGTAGGCAAGAGAGAGTCAACAGCTTGGAAAAAAAAGGACAAAAATTGACAAAAAAAAAAATTCTTTAAAAAATAGAATTTAGCAAATGGGGGAAAAAAAGTCCACAGAAGAAAACAACTCTTCAAAAAGTGGAATTGGCCAAATGGAAAAGGTGGTACAAAAGCTAATTGAGGAAAATAATTCCTTAAAAATTAGAATAGGGCAAGTGGAAGCTAATGACACCAAGACTTAAGAAAAACAAAATCAAAAAGATGAAAAAAAATGGAAGAAAATGTAAAGTACCTCACTGGGAAAACAACTGACCTGAAAAATAAATCCAAGAGAGATAATTTATGAATTATTGGTCTACCTGAAAGCCATAATTTAAAAAAGATCCTGGATAGCATCTTTCAAGTAATTACCAAGGAAAACTGCCCTGAGGTCCTAGAACCAGAGAGTAAAATAGTAATCAAAAGACTCCACCAATCACCTCCTGAAAGAGATTCCAATTTGAAAATGCCCAGGAATATTATAACCAAATTCCAGAATTATCAAGTCAAGAAGAAAATACTGCAAACAGCCAGAAAGAAACAATTTAAATATTGGGTAACCACAGTCAGGATTATGCTGGACCCTGCAGCTTCTACGTTAAAGATCAGATGTGGGGCAGCTAGGTCGCACAGTGGATAGAGCACTGGCCCTGGAGTCAGAAGGACCTGACTTTAAATCTGGCCTCAAACACATAAGACTTACCAGCTGTGTGACTCTGGGCAAGTCACTTAACCTCAATTGCCTCACCAAAAAAAAAAAAAAAAGATCAGATGGCATGGAATATGATATTCTGTATAGTAAAGGAACTATGTGGAATACAATATTCCATAAAGCAAAGGAGCTTGGATTACAACGAAGAATCAGCTACACAGTGAAATCAAGCATAATCTTCCAGGGGAGGGGATGGACATTCAATGAAATAGGGGACTTCCAAATTTTCCTGATGAAAATTCAGAGCTCAACAGAAAATTTGATTTTCGGCTGGAGGCACCCAGCTCAGTGCTTTTCTCTCCTTTTCTCCCTCCTTCCCTCCATTCTCCTCCTCCTCCTCTTCCTCCCTCAGTGTCTAAAGGCCACCCTGCACTGACCCCACCCACCCATCCACTAGAGGGCGCTCCTGATCTCTTCAGTGCCAGGCCAGCTTCCTGCCTTTCTCCTCCACTCAGCCCCTAGCGTAGGGACCCAGGCCTTCTTGGAGCAGCGGGAGCTTCCGACACCCTGCACTCTGTGGGAGCAGCCCCAGAGGACATCAACGACCCCACAGTGCCTCCCTGCAGCCACTTGCTGAGGAGGAGCCAGCACCCCCGCCCTCGCAGCCACTGCCATAGTGATGAGACAGACCCCGCTTACCTGCTCCAGGCACACCCGGCCTGTGGTGGATCTGGTCTTCAGTGGAATCACCCCCTATGGCTATTTCCTCATCAGCATCTGCAAAGATGGTAAACTTATGTTATGCCAAGGAGATAGAGGAGATTGGAACATTTTTGGGTCATAAGGGTGCTGGAAGGGGGTGCTATTTTGAATAAAGGTGTTACAAAAGCAGCTACAGCAGCTGCAAATTTTGCAGCCAAAGTGTGGGATGCTGTTTCAAGAGATGAACTGATGATCCTGGCTCATAAACACACTGTCAAGAGTGTGGATTTCACTCAGGATAGCAACTATCTATTGACAGGTGGACAGGATAAACTCTTACACATATATGATTTGAACAAATCTGAAGCAGAAGTTAAGGAAATCAGTTGTCACACCTCTGGTATTAAAAAGGCTTATGGTGCAGGGATGATACAAAGATTCTTTCAGCTGATGACTGGGTTAGAGCAACAATGACAAAAGTAATGTCTCTAAATTTTTGTATGTCAGTAAGTAGCATGAATACATTCCTGAAGGAGAGATTCTGGTAATAACCTAAGGGGGATCTATTGCTTTTCATAGTGCAGCAAGTCTGGAGCCAATTAAATCCTTTGAAGCATCTGCTCACATCAATTCTGCATCTTTTCATCGTGAGAAAGAATTTCTTGTTTCAGGTAGTGAAGAAAATCTTTAAAAAAGTTAGATATGGTAGAAGTCTGGAGAAAACTGAATATGGATAGAAAGGAATATACCTTTTTCTCAGCAAGAAATGGCACCTACACAAAAATTGATAATATAATAGGGCATAAACACCTCACAATACAATGCTTAAAGGCAAAAACGCTAAATGCATCCTTTTTAGATCATGATGCAATAAAAATTGAGTGCACTAAAGGTCATGGGGAGATAGATTAAAAATTAATTGGAAACTAAATAATCTTATCCTAAAGAATGAGTGGGTTAAACAAGAAATCATAGGAACAATCAAAAACTGCATCCAAGAGAATGACAGTAATGAGACATCATACCAAAATTTATGGGACACATTCAAAGCGGTTCTTTGGAAAAAGTTTATATCTCTCAATGCTTACAAAACAGAAGAGGAGGAGATCAATGATTGGGCATGCAAATAAAACAGCTAGAAAAAGAACAAATTTAAAATCTCCAATTAAATATCAAATTAGAAATTCTGAAAATCAGGGGACAGATTAATGAAATTGAAATTAAGAAAACTATTGAACTAATAAATAAAATTAAGAAGGGTATTATGAGAAAAACAATAAAATAAGTAAATTCTAAGTTAATTTTATTTAAAAAAAAGAAATAAAACCTAATTACCAGTATCAAAAATGAAAAAAGCTGGGAAAGCTCAGAAAATATCACCCCAGGAAAAACCCTGTAACAACTGAACAAGAAGAAAGATGGGATGCAGCAGTCCAGTAGCCCAGGTAGCTTGAGGGATTAATGTGAAAGGCCCCTCTTGCCCTGTGATAAGGGAAGCAGTACTGAATGGGAGGTGTCCCAGTAAGCTAACAGAAAGCCCCACTTCAGCATAACAGGAGAAGGTCCTGAAACCCAGGTGATGGAACAGGCAAACACCAAAACCAGGACACTCAAGTGCCTCAGTAAGGATGGGGGAACCAGTGGAAACCATCTTGAAAAACCAGCAGGTATCTTGGCATTCTATAGCAACCAGGTCTCTCAGTGCCTCAGCAAAACTAAGGGAAGCAGCATTCAAGGGGCCCTAGGTGGATAAATATCCTGCAACATCCCACTAAAGAGCTAAAGAAATCTAAAAGAAGGAAAGGCCCACATGATCAGGAAATCTCCAGAAGCCACACTACCTAATCCTAACTCTAGAGTTCCAGTGTTGCTGATTCCAGCCCAACACCAGGTAAGCTGCCAGAACTCTACAGCTTCCAACTGCCAACATTGGAGGCCCCAGCACACAAAGCCAGTGACCAAGCCCTAGGCTCCCAACACAAGAAGCTTGAGTCAGTGCCCTCTGCTCTCCAGCAGAAGAGCTCAGTCTCTCTAAAGACCAGGAAATAAGCAAACACCATGAGCAAAAAGAAACATACCATAGGTTCATATAATGAGAACAGTGAAGATAAAGGCAGAAATTCTGAGAACAACATCATCAACAAACTCACATCTGCAACCTCAAAAGGGAATTTGAACTGGTCTGAAGCCCAAAAAGCTTTCTTAGAAGATCTGAAGAAGGATTTTAAAAGTCAAATGAGAGAGGTAGAAGAAAAAATGAGAAAATAAATAAGAGGTATACAAGACAGAGTCAATAGCTTGGAAAAGAAAGGACAAAAATTAGCTGTAGAAAACAAGTCCTTAAAAAATACAATTGGTCAACTGGAAAAAAAAAAGTAACCTGAAGAAAACAAGTCCTTAAAAATATAATTGGCCAAATGAGGAAGGAAGTACAATATATAATAGAAGAAAATAATTTGTTAAAAATTAGAATTAAGCAAATGGAAGCTAATGACTCTATGAGAGAGCAAGAATCATTCAAACAGAAACAAAAGAATGAAAAAATAGATGAAAATGTAAAATACCTCATTGGTAAAACAACTGACCTGGAAAATCAATGCAGGATTTTAATTTAATTTCATTGTAATTATTTAAAAATTATTGGTCTACCTGAAAATCATGATGAAAAAAAGAGCCTGGACAGTATCTTTCAGGAAATCATAAAGGAAAACTGCCCTTAGGTCCTAGAACCAGAGGGCAAAATAGCCATAGAAAGAATCCACCAAACACCTCCTGAAAGAGATCCCAAATTGAAAACTCCAAAGAATATAATAGCCAAATTCCAAAATTACCGGGTCAAAGAGAAAATACTGCAGGCAGTCAGAAAGAATCAATTTAAATATCATGGAATCACAGTCAAGATTACACAAGACCTCGCAGCTCCTGCATTAAAAGACCATAGGGCATGAAATATGATATTCTGTAAGGTAAAGGACCTTGGATTACAACCAAGAATCAACTACCCAGTGAAAATGAACATGATCTTTCGGGGGAGGAGATGGATATTCAATGAAATAGTGGATTTGAAAAACTTTCTGATGAAAAGACCACGGCTCAAAAGAAAATTTGATCTTCAAATACAAGACTCAAGAGAGACATAAAAAAGGTAAATGAGACAGAAAGAAACAACATGTTATTAATAAGGGCAAACGGTAACCCTTGAGAACTCTATTGTTATTATACCATGTTAAAGGGGTATACATAAAGGGGGTGGGTATAAGTTGACTTTGATGTAATGATAAAAAAAATCTAATCAAGTGGGTCAAATAGATCCAAGTAAGTGGATTAATCTGATCTAACTTAGAAAATGAGAGAAAAGGAAAGCAGGAGGCAGACAAGGGTAAATAACATTACAGGAAAAGGCACAAAAACCTATTACAGCAGGGGGAAAGAAGGGAGGGAGATGAGCATTGTTTGAACTTTACTCTCATCAGATTTGGCTCAAGAAGGGAAAAACATAATCAGTTAGGTACTAATATTGAAGGACTTGACCCTTCTCAGCAATACAAGGATCTAAGACATCTCCAAGGGCCTCATGATGGAAAATGGTATCCACATCCAAAGAAAGAATTATGGAGTTTGAATGCAGATCGAAGCATACTACTTGCTGTTTTTTTTCTTCTGTTGTGTTTTGTTTCCTCTTTCTGGTGGCTCCTCTTATTGGTTCTAATTCTTACTTACAACATCACTAATGTGAAAATATGTTTAATTTGTATAGCCTATATCAGATTGTGCGCCGTCTTGGGGAGGGAGATGGGGAGAGGAGGGGAGAAAAATTTGGGAGTCAAAAGCTTATGGAAGTGATTGTTGATAAATCAAAATAAATTAACTTAAAAAAATGAAAAAGATGTATATTCCAGCAATGAGGAAGAAATTAAAACAATAATTAGGAGCTATGTTGTCCAACTGTATACTAATAAACTTGACTATCTTAGTGAAATGGGTGAATATTTACAAAAATAAAAATTACTCAGATTAATAGAAGAAGAAATAAATACTTAAGTAGCCCCATTTCAGAAAAAGAAATTGAACAAGCAATCAATGAACTCCCTAAGAAAACTTCTCCAAGGCCAGATGGATTTACAAGTGAATTCTATGAAACATTTAAAGAATAACTAATTCCAATACTTTATAAACTATTTGGGAAAAGAGGCAAAGGAGTCCAACCAAATTGTTTTCATGATACAAATATGATGCTGATACCTAAAGCAGGAAGAGCCAAACATAGAAGGAAAAGTATAGACCAATTTCCCTAATAAATATAGATGGAAAAATTTTAAATAAAATATTAGTAAAGAGATTACAGCAAGTTATTACAAGTCACACTATGATCAGTTAGGATTTATACCAGGAATACTGGGCTGGCTCAATATTGGGAAAACTATAAGCATAATGGACCATATCAGCAACAAAACTGAGGGAAATCATATGATCATCTCCATAAAAGCAGAAAAAGATTTTTGATGAAATATAATTCCCCTTCCTATTAAAAAATCTAGAGAACATAAGAATGAATGGAGACTTCCTGAAAATGATAAGTAGCATCTACCTAAAACCATCAGCAAGCATTATATGTAACAGGGACAAGCTAGAAGCATTTCTGATAAGATCAAGGGTGAAACAAAGTTGTCCATTATCACTATTGTTATTCAATATTGTATAAGAAATATTACCTTTGGAGATAAGAGAAGAAAAAGAAATTGAAGGAATTAGAGTAGGCAAAGAAGAGCTATCACTCCTTGCAGATGATATGATGTTATACTTAGAGAATCCTAGAGAATCAAGAAAAAAACTAAATGAAATAATAAACAATTTTAGCAATGTTGCAGGCTATAAAATAAGCCCACATAAATCATCAGCTTTTCTCTGTTTTACTAATAAACCCCAACAGAAAGAGATAGAAAGGGAAATACCATTTAATGTTACTACAGGCAATATAAAATATTTGGGACTCTATCTGCCTAGACAAAACCAGAAACTATATGAACACAATTACAAAACACTTTTCACACAAATAAAGTCAGATCTAAATAATTGGAAAATATCACTTTTTCATGGGTAGGCTGAGCTAATGTAATAAAAAAAAGACAATTCTACCTAAATTAATTTACTTATTCAGTGCTATAACAATCAAGTTACCACAGATTAATTTATAGAACTAGAAAAATAAGAATAAAATTCATCTGGAAGAAAAGAAGGTCCATAATATCAAGGAAATTAATGAAAAAAAAAAGACAAGGTAAGGTGACCTTAAATTGTATTATAAAAGAGCAATCATCAAAACTACTTGATGCTTGCTAAGAAATAGAGTGGATCAGTGGAATAGGTTAGATACACCAGACACAGTAGTCAATGACTATAGTAATCTACTGTTTGATAAACCCAAAGACTCCAGTTTATGGGATAATAACTCACTATTTAATAAAAAATGCTGGGAAAACTGGAAAATAGTATAGCAGAAGCTAGTCATAGACCAACATCTTACACTGTATACCAAGATAAAGTAAAAATGGGTACACAATTTCGATATAAAGGCTGATACCATGAGCAAATTAGGAGAATAAGGAATAGTTTACCTGTCAGATTTATGGAGAGCAGAAGATTTTATGACCAAACAAGAGATAGAGATCATTATAAAATGCAAAATGGATAATTTTAATTACATTAACTTGAAAACTTTTGCATGAACAAAGCCAATGCTACCAAGATTAGAAGAGAAGCATAAAGCTGGGAAACAATTCTTATAACTTGTGTCTCTGATAAAAGCCTCATTTCTAAAATACATAGAGAACTGAGTTGAATTTATAAGAATACAAGTCATTCCCCAATTGATAAATGGTCAAAAGATATGAACAGGAAGTTTTCAAATGAAGAAATTAAAGTCATATGAAAAAATGCTCTAAATCACTATTGATTAGAGAAATGCAAATCAAAACAACTCTGAGGTACCACATCACACCTATCAGATTGTCTAACGTGACCCAAGAGTAAAATGATAAATGTTGGAGATGTTGTGGGAAAATTGGAACACTAATGCATTGTTGGTGAAATTGTGAACTGATCCAACCATTCTGGAGAGCAATTTGGAACTATGCTCAAAGGGCTATAAAAATGTGCATACCCTTTTACTCAGCAATAACACTTCTAAGCCTATATCACAAAGAGATCATAAAAATGGGAAAATGACCCCACATGTAAAAAAATATTTATAGCAGCTCTTTTTGTTGTGTCCAAGAAGTGGAAACTGAAGGGATGCCCATCAATTGAGGAATGGCTGAACAAAGTTGTGGTATATGAATGTAACAGAACACTGTTGTGCTATGAGAAATGATGAGTACGTGAACATCAGAAATACTTTGAAAGAATATGTTATATGAACTAATTCTGAGTGAAATGAGCAGAACCAGGTGAACATTGTACAGAATAATATCAATATTGTGCAATAACTAACTTTGATAGACTTAGCTCTTCTCAACAATACAAGGATCTAAGTAAATTCAAAGGACTATGATGGAAAATGCTATCCATATCCAGAAAAAGAACTATGGAGTCTGAATGCATATCAAAGCAGACTATTAGCTCTCTATATTTTTTGTTTGTTTCTTCTTTCTCATGGTTCCTCCCATTGTTTCTAATTCTTCTTTACAACATGACTAGTGTGAAAATATGTTTAATATGAATGTATGTGTATAATCTATATCAGATTGCTTGCCATTTTGGGGAGGGGGAAGGAAAGGAGGAGGAGAAAATTTCCAACTAAAAATCTTATGGAAGTGAATGTTGAAAACTAAAAATAAATAAATCATTTTTTAAAAGACTTGCAATGAGAGAAATCATCCTAACAAGATGGATTTAATGAAAATACCCATATTTGCTTGACAATAAAAATAATCCTCTAGAAATACAATTTTAAGATACCACATTGTGCCTTTCTTAATGAAAATAACAAGCAATACACACACATACATATCTCTTTAAAATTTGTAGTCTGCTTTCCTTGAAATTACTCTATGAATTTGGTAGTACAAATATTATTAACCTCATGCTTCATTTTACAAATGAAGAAACAGAAGCAGATAGAGGTTAACCCACAGTAACATGCCAGTAAGTGTCTAAGGTGGGATTTAAACTCAAATCTTTTCTCCCCTATACCACACTGATTTCTCATTATTACAATAGGAGTAGGCATGGTGAGTGAGGCATTCTTTAATTTTGTAAGTTGAGGCAGGGCTTTCCAAATAAATGACCAATCTATATTTATTAAGCACAAGTACCAAGCAACATGTTTTGCCCTGGACATACAAAGATAAAAGAAAAAGCAAAACAAAACAAAGCACAAGAGTCTCTTCCCTCAAGGAACTTACATTTAATCAGGGTAAACAGTTGTACAAATAAATATACGCAAACTATGTTAAGAAAATAAAAGTTAAAATGAAGGTATCAAGTAGCACTTGTCCTGAGTGTTGTATGAAGCCAAGGATTCAAAGAAATAGAGTTACAAAGAGTACTTTCTGGATCTGGAAGAGAGATAGAATATTGTGCATGAGACTCTCTTAAGAGTGGAGAGAATTCTGACACAACACTGTATGACCACATGAGGTGCAGAATTGATGTTGAGCTTTGGAAAGGAAAAGCTTTCTGGAATTCTCTTTCTAGAGAAACACACATGATTCTGATCTTTGGGATGACTCCTGGGAAGAGAGAGAGACAGAGACTCTTTTCTGTACACATATAGGGAAATGGGTCCTCAATAAGTCTCCAATTTCCAGCTTCAAGTAATTTTGCTTTGAGTGTGATTGGGACCTCTCACTTAGTTTCAGCTTAGATATATGACTCCCAAAGAGAAAATTCATTCTTGCTTATATGTTTTTAACATATTCTAATCTGCACAACTCTTCTGATTTCATCTTACTGTTTGTTTGAATAAATGGACTTGATCAACATTTGCTATTTGTGATAACCTTTCATGTAACCAGTATATAGTGGGAAGGGGCCAAGATACCCCCCTTAGGAAAAACAGACAGGAAAGCAGTTTTATTTAATTCTTAACCAATAATGCCTTAGATCAGAAATATTTAGGGGGAAAATAGATAAAATTCTAATCCAGTACCCCTCTCTCCAAGAAGAATTGAAAGGTCCCTTCTCCTGTTTTCTTCAAGATAGAAATCCCAGTGTCCCTTGGAGAGTGATAGGAAAGATTCCATAAATATCTTGTAATATGCCCTGAAAGCCACATGTAGAACAACAATGTTAACATCTACATTCTGCTTGGGCAGCACACACTTTACACAAGCAACTGCAAATAGGTAGGTCATTTTGGCAGAAGCATGGGTAAGTTGTGTTCAGATCGTCAAAGAATAGCATCCTGAACTGCTTGTTCATAGAAGCAACTCATAGGACTATATCAAATAATTCCCAACTAAGGACTACATAGGTTCTTCAGTGCACCTTATATACATATATTGCTATTTTCCACAAATATTGCTGTAGCATGCCTATTTTTATCATGTACATGATACACAGCATATTCTAGGCTATCTTCTCTTGCAATATTGTTAGTCAACTTATTTCTATATTAATAGAGAAAATCAGTTGAGAACAAAAAAAGTCCAAATTGCATAAGAGCCAGATGTTGTGGGGTTAAACCATTTTGGGCAGGCTACATCTGGGCTGTGGTATATAGGATGGAAGAGCAAATTTCTAATCCAATTATTCAGCTGGTATTTTCATCTGTGGTCTCTAGTCCTACCTCCCCTTAATGCTAGTGGATTCCCTTTGTGATTTCTAATTTATTCTGTATGTATCTTATTTATATATAGTTCTTTGCATATTATCTCTCCTATTAATCTGTGAGCTCCTAGACAGTGGGGACTTTTTATTGGGGGGGGCAGTAGGACATTCTTTACATTCCAGAGCTTAGCAGAGTGCCTTGGCATAGAGTAGACATATAATAACTCCTTGTTAACTTGGCTTGACTTGAATTGGTCCAGATCTGTGATTTTATGGATAATGAAAACTCCCAGTGTGGCAAGTCCCTCCACTTATACAGATCAACTGCTCATCTGTAACTTATAGATTTGTCTAGTGCATGGATAGATCAATTGACATACCCAGGGCCCTATAGGTAGAACATATCAGGGGCAGTACTTAAACTCAGGGCTTGTCTTGAAGGCTGGCCCTCTCGCCCCTAATGCTACACTGTTTCTCTCTTTTCCTGTGTAAGCAGTCAACAGATTCATGTTGATTTTCATCTTACTATGAATGCTGAGGAATTTAAGGGGGAGATAACAATTTGGATCCTTTCCCTTTTGTTGCCAATGGAAGGATTTTTAAATGATCTAATGAATAATAGACACACCAAAAATTGAATCTTGTGTATTTAGTTCAAAAGTATGGTCAAGGACAGAAAGGACATATGATTCTTTACACTGAACTTTTTCCTGGCTAGTAGCAATTTATTACTGACAATCTGAGGTTGAATGAATACCAACCAATGTTAGGGAACCTGCATCCTTCACTTCTAAAGCCATGCTTCTTTTAATTTGAATGACATCTAAGTTGCAAAAGAGATCTAAGCTATTATCAACAGTCCATTTTAGACAAGGGTGAGTGAAATCCCCTTGTAAGTAGTTCAAGTAAAAATTCTGTTAAATATTTCTACCTCTCTATGTCTGTACTTATTAGGGAGTGACCAGTTCCTATGACCAGAGTTAATCTGTTCCATACCTCCCCAATCCTGACTCAAGGAACGTTATGTTCTGGTAGTAACATATCATAGGATTTAGAGCTAAATGAGACTTTAGAGATCATTTAGCCCAGTCTTACTATTTGATACAAGAGAAACCTGACCACTAGTAAAGTTAAGTGACTTGCCCAAGGTCATATGGGAATAAGCATTTATAAAGTACCTACTCTGTGCCAAGTATGGTACTTCACACTTTTATCTCATTAGAGAGGAAACAGGAAGGGACCTTTCATGATTTCCAAAAGGTGCAATGAGCCATAAAGAGGGGTGTTGGGAACTATATTTCCAGAGGATTCAGTTCACTGAACAAAAGGGGATGGAGCACTTGGATAGGATTATTTTGTCCTATACAAAAACTATTTTGTATATATTGGCTTTTGGGAACCACTCCCAAAAATACTAATAGGATGGGAGAAATGGAGTTTGAGAAATTGAGGTACATCAATATTGACAGTCACAACTTGTCATCAAGAAACTGAGCTCCTATGAATTAAGTATACCTGGCACATTGTTTCAAATGATATGACTGACTTAGAAGTCTTATAAACTAACAGACTTATTGCATATAGGAGAAGAGAAAATCTCCAAAGCTTCAAATGGAATGTTTTTACATAGGACACATCTGTTGTTGAGGCATACCAAATGAAGTATAACTGATATATTTTAATTAATTTTTCTGCATATTTTAATTAAATGAAAATTCCAGTGCCTTAATATTGATTGAATTGGAGAAGTCTTTGAATGTACTTCAAACTAAATATATAACCTCAATGCAAGGTTGCTATTAAAAATGTATCTTTAATTTTATTAAACAAAACAATGGTACACAACTCATTACCTCATTAGCTCAGAGCAAGTTCTCTTTGAATATGAACCTGGGGAGTTTGTATAAAATGAATGTAGTTCAAGTAGAAGGGGTAGCATGGTGAACTAGAGCAATATCAGGACTTGAGCAGACAGAAGTCCTGGGTTCTATTCCAAATTAGCTTTGTGACATTGAGGAAGATCATTTCATCTTTCTGGGTCTCAGTTTCCTCATTTGTATAATTATAGGTTCTCATCATTGCTTAAATAGTAGGACTCAATGTTCCCTGAAGTAATTGGGCCATACAAAGTAGGACCCTGCCCACTCTAATACATAGAAAAGCATTTCTTGGGGTGGCCTAGTTAAGGTCCTTATTAACTGTCACTTGGATTACTGCAATCACTTTTTTAATCTCCTTTATTCAATCTCTCTGTCTAATTCAATCCATCCTCCTCATATCCTATTTGCCTCTAGGGTAAAATAAAAACTTCCTAAGAATGCTTCAGCATCTTCCTCCAATCTAACCTTCCAGGATGTTTACATATCACTCCTCCACACATATTGTAATCTTGACCAAAACTAGCCTATTTGTCAAAGATTATTTTGGAGTCATTGCAGAGTCTCTCCCTCATGTCTGGAATATTTCACCTCTTCATGCTGGATCCCCTAGCTCTATCAATGGCTTAGCCCAAATGCTTCCTCTCTCAAGAAGTCCTTTCTTGATTTCCTCAGTTATTAGTGCCACCCACTTCCATCCTATAACTCCCCACAAAAAAAAAATCCCTTTGTATTTATGTTGTATATATCGTGTATTTACTTACTTGTAAACATGTTATATTTTTATATAGGATACAAGCTCATTGCGGGCTTGGACTCTATTGTATTTGAATTCTTACTGACTATCAGAGGCTAACACACAGTAGATGTTTAATAAATGTTTATTAATTGACTGATTGTTCTACAGATAAGCTAATTATAAAACTTTATTTGTAGCAGCAGAATTTAAGTGTGCCTCTGGTGTATGTAATTAAGCAGACCCAATTCCTTCCCTTGTGGAAAAGGACATTTGAAGAAGCTTACGATCACCTAAGCGGTAAATGGAAATTTTAAACATAGGAATAAACTGTAAATGGGACAGATTCTCATGTCCAAAAAAAATATTACTTAGTGGAAAGAGATCACATAGGGAGGACTAGGAAGAAGAACTAGGAATTGAACTATTTTTTAAAAACTAGAAAGTGTACTGATTTATTTTCCATTAGAAGTCTATAGAAGAAACCCCCTCCTGAGTGAGAACCGTGGTTTTGACCTCATTTTTGACAGTGAGAAATATTCTTAGATATCCCACAGGGATATCATGTCTAGGTGGGTGAAGATTGATGGGACACCGTTATCAAGGCTTTTGGAGAGGTCTAATGGATCAGCTTTCCAAAAAGGTTTGGACACATTTCCATAAAACCTCCCAGAGTTCTACTCTGTTGTGAGAGTTGTGTGTAAATTTCTTTGAAGCTGAAAAGTGCTATAAAGGTCCTTAGTATTATTATCATCTCTGTACTAGCATAAACCCATACTTCAGAGCTTTCTGAGCTTTTCCTCTTACAGCTCTCCTGAGGGTTGCTGCCTTTTGAAGTCTTTGAAAAAAATATGACTAATATGACTTAAAGGAGAAGAGGAGACATCTTTTTTTCTCCCACTTCTCATTATTATAGAACCTATCTTAATATTTTCTTGGCCAGTCAAGACTTCACAGAAGTTTACAACTGTCAACTGGATATCACCAGCCCCTAACTTGGGGTGGCAGGAGCAGGCTAGAGGCAGGAGAGTAAGGAATCAAACAGACATTTAATTTCAAAGTGAGGGAAGAGGCTTGCAAGAAAGGATACATGTGCCAGAGCCCCACCTTTAGTGGGGGGAACTGAGGCAGTGTGGGGAGCTCTCAATACCACTGACTACATAGTGAGGTGTAGCCCTGACAATGATGGGTATCATCAACAATGAGAAAAGTTTGATTCATAGCAAGGCTTCACGACCAGAACATGGATATGGCAGGTACTTGTATGAGCTCAGAGAATATCTGGTGCTAGTGAAAGCAATATAATAACTATATGAAATAATTCAGGGATTTTGCTGTGACTGAGATCATCCAGAGGGTGAAAGCAAAGGATTGCTATAATGTCAAACTCAGGGTGCAGCCTGCTTGCTGGACCTTCGCTCAAGAAAACAAGGTGTATCCTAATATTTTGACACAACTAACATGGCTTTGGGGGTTAAAAAGGACCCAGACATTTTCTCATTTTGTGTTGTTGAAATTATTGGTAATCCAAAGGTCCCCAAAAGGTAGGAATTTTTTTTCTCTTTGTTATTTTGTTCAAGCTAATACTTAATAATAGCTTATTGATGGGGATAACATGGCATGGCTAAGCAATTCAGTTTTGTTTTTTGTTTAAAGTGGAAACTTTTGCTCAGAGCCATAACTAGGAATATTCATGCTCAGGACAAATAACGTTCTGCTTTTGTTTGTTTGTTTGAAAACATCTAGCATTTTTATACCACTTTAAGGTTTGCAAAACATTTTGTACATGTAATCTCATTTCTTTTTTATAGCAATCCTGTAAACTATGTGCTATCATCATCCTCATTTTACACATAAAGAATTTTAATGTATAAAGTTTAAGTGGTTTGTTTAGAGTGACTCAGTTAATAAGTATTCAAAGCAGAATTTAAATAAGTTTTCTTGACTCCAAGTTCCAACTTTATAAACTGCACCACCTAGCAGCCATGTATATTTTCCATTTTTTCAGTCATTTGTATTTTGTTTGAAGATTGACATTTTGCCTGGGGCAGTTAGGTGGCACAGTGGATAGAGGTTCAGCCTTGGAGTTAGGAGGACCTGAGTTCAAATCCAGTCTCAGATCAAACACTTGACACTTACTAGCTGTGTGACCTTGGGCAAGTCACTTAATCCCAATTGCCTATCAAAAAAGAGGAAAAAAAGATTGACATTTTGCTCATTGCACCAAGTTCTAGAATATTGCAAAGCCTCCTATATGAGATCCCTAACCATTTAGAGTTTAGCCAAACTCTCCACATATGAAAAATCAAGTGAATAAAAACCCATGTGTCTAGACAAATTTGGGTGGCCAGACCATATAGCTGGTCCATCAACATATATATTTTGGACAAACACTGCAGATGAGTTATTGGGCACAGAAACAAACATGAAGAAGAAGGCAGCATGGATTGTATTTGATCAGTTCCACAGCATCTTGCCCAAGTTATTTCTAATGAAAATTTATCTTTTAAATATTAGTATTCTCTCAGCTGTGTCTTCCAGCTAGGATGCAAATCATGAGAAATGAAATTTTCTAAGGAATTGAAAACACAGATTGTCCAAAGGACAGAAGAGACATACGTGGGTAAACATTTAAAAATCAATGTAAAAGAAATCATAAATGTAATGTATGACTAGAAAAGGAAGTGAGTCAGTCATGTGGTGAAAATGAGAGATAATACATATTTGATGTAATGGTATTCACATAAGAAATCTAAGCTAAGAAATCTAGAGAAAGGCCCTCAACACTTCAGATAGCTCACCAGTGGAGGATCTATGTAAAAAAAAATAATTAAAAAGATGAGAAGGTATGAATGCATTTGGAGGAAGTGCTCACATCAATGAGATAAATGATTCTTGATGTACTGGAGGAAGAAACATCAGGATAACACAACATTTAATGGCTTCTACATTGCAGGATCAGAGGACTTGGTATATGATAATCCAGAGGGGAAAGGAGATAGGATTACTATCAAGAAACACCTACACAGCAAAACTGAGTATAATCCTTCAGGTGAAAAAAGTGTACCACAGAGGACTTTCAAGCATTCTTGATGAAAAGACTAGAGTTGAATAGAAAATTTGACTTTCAAATACAAGACTCAAGTGAAACATGAAGAGGTAAACAGGAAAGAGAAATCATAAGAGACTTACTGAGGTTGAACTGTTTATATTCCTACATTTCTTACTCATGAGACCTTTGTCAGTATTAGGAGAATTGGAGGGAAAAAATTATATGTATATAGATAGATAGATAGATAGATAGATAGATAGATAGATAGATAGATAGACAGATAGATAGATAGATGGATAGATAGATGGATAGATAGAAAGATAGGTAGATTAGATAGATAGATAGATAGATAGATAGATAGATAGATAGATAGATAGATAGATAGATAGATAGATAGATAGATAGATAGATAGATAGACAGATAGATAGATAGATAGATAGAGGGCACAGGGTGAGTTGAAGATGACAGGGTATTATCTGGAGAATAAAATTAAGGGGTGAGAAAGGATTATACTGGGAGAAAGAGAAAGGGAGAGGTAGAATGGGGTAAATTATCTCACATAAAAGAGACAAGAAAAGGCTTTTAGAGTGGAGGGGAAATGGGGAAAGGTGAGATGAAATGAGTGAATCTTATTTTCACAGGATTTGGCTTAAGGAGGGAATAACGTACACACTCAACTGGGTATGGCAATCTATCTTACCCTAGAGGAAAATAAGGAGGGGGAAGGGGACAAGAGAGCAGAGGGATGATAGAGGGGAGGGCAGATTGGGGAAGGGGTGATCAGAAGCAAACACTTCTGAGGAGGGTCAGTGTCAAAAGAGAGAGTAGAATAAATGGGAGGTGGGATAGGATTAAGGGAAATATATTTAGTTTTTCACAACATGACTACTATGAAAGTGTTTTGCATGACCATATATGTATAACCTGTATCAATTTGCTTGCCTTTTCAATGAAGGTGGGTGGGGAGGGAGGAAAGGAGAAAATTTGGAACTCAAACTTTTGAAAACACATGTTAAAAAATTGTTTTCACATGCAACTGGGAAAAAAGAAATACAGGCAATGGGATATAGAAATCTGTCCTGCCCTACAGGAAAATTGAAGGGGAAGGAGATAAGAGAGGGGTGGGGGAGAGATAGAAGGGAGGACAGATTAGGGGAATGGGTATTCAGAATGTGTATCATCTTGGGGTGGGGGATGGGATGAGAGGGGAGAAAATTTGGAACTCAAAATCTTGTAGAAGTAAATGTTGAAAACCTCAGTTTCCTTGTCTGTAAAATGAGCTGGAGAAAGAAATAACAAATCCCTCTAATATCTTTTTTATTATATATTTTTATTATAGTTTTTCTTTATTAGTTTATTTTTAGTTTTCAAAAGACATCAAAGCAAAAGCAGATCTTATTAAAAGAGATAAGGAAGGAATCTACATCCTACTAAGAGTCACCATTACTAACATATCATTACTAAACATATATGCACCAAATACTATAGTCATGCAATTAAAAAAACAGAAAAAGAACAAATTAAAAATCATCAATTAAATGCCAAATTAAAAATTCTGAAAACCAAAGGAGTGACTAATAAAATTTAAATTAAGTAAACTATTGAACTAGTAAATAAAAATGAGTTGGTTTTATTAAAAAAAAAACACAGTAAAATAGATAAAACAGACTTAACTCTTCCAAGAGCCAAGATGGTAGAGTAAAAAGGTAGTCACTCTCATCCTACTCTATAAACCCCTGAAAGCCCAGAAAATATCACCTCCAGAAAAACCTTGGAACAGCTGAATCAGAAGAAAGATGAGGAGCAGCAGTGCAGTATCCCAGGCAGCTTGAGGGATTAATGGGAAAGGCCCCTCTTGCCCTGGGAGAAGAGGAGAAGTATAGACCAGGAGGCATCCCAGCAAGCTAGCAGAAAGTCCCACTTTAACATACCAGGAGAAGATCCTGAAACCCAGGTATTGGAGCAGGCAAAGACCTAGGCTCCCAACACAAGAGCTTGAGTCAGTGCCCTCTGCTCCCCAGCAGGAGAGCTCAATCTCTTTAAAGGCCAGGAAATAAGCAAATACCATGAGCAAAAAGAAATGTACCATACATTCATATTATGAGAAGAGTGAAATTCTGAAGAGGACAACATTGTCAACAAACCCACATCTGCAACCTCAAAAGGGAATATGAACTGGTCTGAAGCCCAAAAAGTTTTCTTAGAAGAGCTCAAGAAGGATTTTAAAAGTCAAATGAGAGAGGTAGAAGAATCCTTAAAAAATACAACTGGCCAACTGAAAAAGAAAAGTACACTGAAGAAAACAAATCCCTTAAAAATACAATTGGTCAATTGGGGAAGGAGATACAAAATCTAATAGAAGAAAACAATTTGTTAAAAATTAGAATTGGACAAATGGAAGTTGATGACTCTATGACAGAGCAAGAATCAGTCAAACAGAAACAAAAAAAAGGAAAAAATAGATGAAAATGTAAAATACTTCATTGGTAAAAAACAACTGACCTGGAAAATCGATCCAGGAGAGACAATTTTAAAATTGTTGGGCTACTGAAAATCAAGAGGAAAAAAGAAGCCTGGACAGTATCTTTCAGGAAATCATGAAGAAAAACTGCTGTGAAGTCCTGGAACCAGAGGGTAAACTAGCCATAGAAAGAATACACTAATCACCTCCTGAGAGAGATCCCAAATTGAAAATGCCAAAGAATATAATAGACAAATTCCAAAATTACCAGGTCAAAGAGAAAATACTGCAAGCAGCCATGAAGAAACAAATTAAATATCATGGAACCACAGTCAGGATTACACAGGACCTTGCAGCTTCTACATCAAAAAACCATAGGGCGTGGAACATGATATTCCACAAGGCAAAGGAGCTTGGATTACATCCAAGGATCAACTACCCAGGGAAAATGAGCATGATTTTTAAGGGAAGGATATGGATATTCAATGAAATAGGGGACTTCCAAACCTTCTTGACAAAAACACCAGAGCTCAACAAAAAATTTGATCTTCAAGTACAAGACTCAAGAGAGACATAAAAAGTAAATGGGACAGAAAGATACAATATGTTGTTAATAAAGGCAAACTGTTTACATCCCTACAAGGGAAGAGGATGCTTGCAACTCTTCAGAACTGTATTGGTACTACACCATGTTAAAGGAGTATACCTAAAGGGCATTTGACTTTGATGTAATGATAAAAAAAAATCTAATCAAGTGGGTTAAATGGATCCAAGTAAGTGGATTAATCTGATCTAAGAAAATGTATTGAGAAAAGAGGTGGGCAAGGGTAAATTACATTACAGGAAAAGACACAAAAACCTATTACAGCAGAGGGAAAGGAGAAAGGTAGATGAGCATTGTTTGAACCTTATTCTCATCAGATTTGGCTCAAGAAGGGAATACTCAGGTATAGAAACCTAACTTGCCCTGTAGGCAGTAGGAGGGAAAGGGGGAAAGAAAAGGGAGGGGGGATAGAAGGGAGGGAAGAAGTAGTAAGTCAAGGGGAAAAAAAGGAAAAGGGATAATAGAAGGGAGGAGGGACTGAAGGAGACAGTGGTCAAAAGCAAAACACTAGTGAGGAGGGAAAAGGAGAAAGGAGAAAGTGAAACATAAACCAGGGTGCGGGGGGCATGGAAAGGATGAAGAAAAAGACACAGATAGTAATCATAACTGTGAATGTGAATGAGATGAACTGTCCCATAAAATGAAAGCGAATAGGAGGATGAATTAAAAACCATAATCCTACAATATGTTGTTTACAGAAAACACATTTGAAAAAGGGTGACACACACAGGGTAAAGATAAAAGGCTGGAGCAGAATATATTATGCTTCAACTGAAGTAAAAAAAAGCAGGGGTAGCAATTCTGGATTCAGACAAAGCAAAAGCAAAAATATATCTTATCAAAAGAGATAAGGAAGGAAACTACATCCTGCTAAAAGGCACCATAGACAATGAAGTAATATCATTATTAAACATATATGCACCAACTGGTATAACATCCAGATTCTTACAAGGAGAAGTTCAGGGAGTTACAGGAAAAAATAGGTAGCAAAACTATACTAGTGGAGGACCTCAACCTCCCCTTCTCTGAACTAGATAAATCTAACCACAGAATAAAAAATAAAGAAGTTAAGGAGGTGAATAAAACATTAGAAAAGTTAGGTATGATAGACCTCTGGAGAAAACTGCATGGGGATAGAAAGGAATGTACTTTTTTTCTTGGTGGTACATGGCACATACACAAAAATTGACCACGCATTAGCCCATAAAAACCACAGAATCCAATGCAGAAAGGTAGAAATTTTAAATGCATTCTTTTCAGATCATGATGCAACAAAAATTATATGTAGTTAAGGACCATGGAAAGATAGACTAAAAAATTATTGGAAACTAAATAATCTAATCCTAAAAAATGACTGGGTCAAACAACAAAGCATAGAAACAATCAATAATTTCATTCAAGGGAATGACAACAATGAGGCAACATACCAAAACTTAAGGGGTGTAGCAAAAGTAGTTCTTAGGGGAAGTTTTATATCTCTAAATGCTTACATAAATACAATAGGAAAAGAGATCAATGAATTGGGCATACAGCTAAAAAAAACTAGAAAAAGAACAAATTAAAAATCCTCAATTAAACACCAAATTGGAAATATGGAAAATCAAAGGAAAAATTAATAAAATTGAAATTAAGAAAACTATTGAACTAATAAATAAAACTAAGA
The DNA here is from genome assembly GCF_900497805.2 of Vombatus ursinus. Lineage (NCBI taxonomy): Eukaryota > Metazoa > Chordata > Mammalia > Diprotodontia > Vombatidae > Vombatus > Vombatus ursinus. The sequence continues at coordinate 49,144,153 of NW_020954599.1, forward strand.
GCTGGTTTTATGAAAAAAACAATAAAATAGATAAATCTTTGGTTAATTTAATTTAAAAAAAAAGAAAGAAGAAAGCCAAATTACTAGTATCAAGAATGAAAAATGTGAATCTACCACCAAGGAAGAGTAAATTAAAACAATAATTTGGAACTATTTTGCTCAACTGTATGCCAACAAATTTGACAATTTTAGTGAAATGGATATATATTTACAAAAACATAAATTGCCTAGATCAATGGAAGAAGAAGTAATATACTTAAACAACCCCTTCTAATAAAAAGAAATTGAACAAGCCATTGATGAACTTATTAGGAAATATCTCCAGGGCCAGATGGATTTACATGTGAATTCTATCAAACATTTAAAGAAAAATTAATTCCAATACTATATAGACTATTTAGGAAAATAGGTGAAGAAGAAATCTTACCAAATGTTTTTTATGATACAAATATGGTGCTGATAACCAAACCAGGAAGAATCAAAACAGGTGAGAAAATTATAGACCAATTTCTCTAGTGAATATAGATGCAAAAATTTTAAACAAAATATGAGGAAATAGATTACAGCAATTTATCACATGGATAATACACTATGACCAGCTAGGATTTATACCAGGAATGCAGGGCTGGTATAATATAAGGAAAACTATCAGCATAATCCATCATATCAACACCAAAACTAACAGAAACCACATGATCATCTCAATAGATGCAGAAAAAGCTTGTGACAAAATACAACATCCATTCCTATTAAAAACACTACAGAACATAGGTATAAATGGAGTCATCTTTAAAATAATGAATAGTATCTACCTAAAACCTTCAGCAAGCATTATATGAAATGAGGACAAGCTAGAAGCATTTCCAATAAGATCAGGGGTGAAACAAGGGTGTCCATTATCATCACTGTTGTTCAATATCATACTGGAAATGTTAGCTTTAGCAATAAGAGAAGAAAAAGACATTGAAGATATTGGAATAGGCAAAGAAACAAAGCTATCACTCTTTGTAGATGACATGATGATAGAGAATCCTAGAGAATCAAGTAAAAAGTTACTTGAAATAATAAACAACTTTAGTAAAGTTTCAGGCTATAAAATAAACCCACATAAATCATTGGCATTTCTATATATTACCAACAAAGCCCAACAGCAAGAAATAGAAAGAGAAATTCCATTTAAATTTACTGTAGACATTATAAAACATTTAGGAGTCTACCTCCTGAAACAAACCCAGGAAGTATATGAGCACAATTACAAAACACTTTTCACACAAATAAAGCCATATCTAAATAATTGGTAAAACATCAGTTGCTGGTGGGTAGGTCAAAATAATATTAATAAAAATGACAATTCTACCTAAGCTAATTTACTTATTCAGCGGCATACCAATCAAACTACCACAAAATTATTTCATATAGTTAGGAAAAATATTAACAAGATTCATTTGAAAGAGGAAAAGGTCCAGAATATCAAAGAAACTAATGAAAAGAAATGCAGGGGAAGGTGGCCTAGCCATTCCAAATCTTAAATTGTATTATAAAGCAGCAATAATCAAAACTGCTTGGTACTGGCTAAGAAATAGAGTGGCAGATCAGTGGAATAATTTAAATATGCAAGACACAGTAGTCAATGACTATAGTAATCTATTTGATAAACCCAAATACCCCAGCTTCTGGGATAAGAACCCACTCTTTGACAAGAACTGCTGGGAAAACTGGAAAAGAGTATGGCAGAAACTAGGCATAGACCAAAATCTCACACCATATACCAAAATAAAGTCAAAATGGGTACATGATTTAGATATAAAGGCTGATATTATAAACAAGCTAGGAGAGCAAGGAATAGTTTACCTGTCAGATCTATGGAGAACAGAAGAATTCATGACCAATAAGATGGAGGAAATAGTTAGCAACAGTAACTGAAAAAAATTTTTGAAGCAAGTTTCCCTGATAAAGGCTTCATTTCTCTAACATATAAAGAACTGAGCCAAGTTTCTAAAAAAAATAAATAAATAATAAAGTAAGATCTATTCCCTAATTGATAAGTGATCAAAAGATATGATTAATTTTCAGATGAAATAATCAAAGCTATCTGTGGCCACGTGAAAAAATACTCTAACTCATTATTGATTTTTAAATGCAAATTAAAACAGTTTTGAGATACTACCTCATACCTATTATATTGGCTAATGGGACCAAAAAGATTAATGACAAAATGTTGGAAAAATGTGGAAAAATGAGATATTAATGTACTACTGGTGGAGTTGTAAACTAATTCAACCATTCCTTAGAGAAATTTGGAATTATGCCCAAAGGGCTATAAAACCATGTATATCTTTTGACCTAGCAATACCACTACAAGGTGTGTATCCCATATAGATAAAAAAAGAAACAAAGGAAAAGGACCTACATGTACAACAATATTTATAGCAGCTCCCTTTTGGGGGCAAAGAATTAGAGGTTGATCTGATGCCTATTGATTGGGGAATAGCTATTCAAGTTGTGGCATGTGATTACGATGGAATACTATTGTATTAGGAAATAATGAGCAGGATGTTCTCAGAAAAACCTGGAAAGACTTTATGGACTGATGCAAAGTGACATGTACTGTGTGCAGAGTAACATCAATATTGTAAGATGATCAGCTATGAATGACTTAGTTATTCTCAGGAATAAAATGATCCAAAACAACTCTGAAGGACCTGTGATAAGTGTCTGAATACAGATTGAAGCATACTTATTTTTTTACTTTCTTTATTTTTTACTTTATTTGTCTTGAGGGTTTTTTTTGTCTATGTTTTCTTCTACAATATGACTATTATGGATATATTTTTCATGAGCACACATGTATAACCTACATTGAATTGCTTGCCTTCTTCTCAATGGGGGGAATGGGGAGAGAGGAAGAGAGAGAATTTGGAACTCAAAGTTTTTAAAATGAATGTTCAAATCTGGCCTTAGACACATAACACTTACTAGCTCAGGTCCTCCTCAATCTAGGGCCAGTGCTCCATCCACTGTGCCACCTAACTGCCCCTGTCCATTCAATTCTCCACCCCATTTATGCTTTTCTCTCTCCTTTCTCCCTGTTTCTTCTCACTAGAGTTTTGCTTCTAACCACTGCCTCCCTCAATCTGCCCTTCCTCCTATCCAACCCTCACTTTTCTTGCCCCTTTCCCCTCCTACTTCCTATAAGGTAAGTTAGATTTCTATACCTAACTGAGTATGTTATTCCCTCTTTGAGCCAAATCCAATGAGAGTAAGTTTCAAACAATGTCCATCTCCTTCCCTTCTTTCCTCTCTTATAACAGGTCTTTGCTCCTCTTCATGCAATGTAATTTACCCTTTTCTGCCTCCTCGTTTCCTCTTCTCCCAGTACAATCCCTTTTCACCCCTTAATTAGATTTTTTATCATCCCATCAAAGTCAACTTATATCCATGCTATCTGTCTAAATATGCTCCTTCTTGATGTTATAATAAATATACAGTTCTCAAGAGTTACAAGTATCATCTTCCTATGTATGGCTGTAAACAATTTGCCTTTATTGGATTACATGGTGGTTTTTTTTTCCTGTTTACTTTTTTATGCCTCTCTTGAGTCTCATATTTGAAGATAAAATATTCTATTGAGCTCAATATTCTACTGAGGTCTTACCAGAAAGGTTTGGAAGTTCCCTATTTAATTGATGTCCATCACTTCACCTGAAAGACCATGTTCATTTTTTCTGGGCAGTTGATTCTTGTTTGTAATCTAAGCTCTTCTGTGATCCAGAATATCATGTTACAAGCCTGCTGATCCTTTAATGTAGAAGCTGCAAGGTCCTGCTTAATACTGACTGTGTTTCCATCATATTTAAATTTTTTTTCTGGCTGCTTGTAGTATTTTTCTCCTTGACCTGGTAATTTTCGAATTTGGCTACAATTACTTGGTGTTTTCAATTTGGGATCTCTTTCAGTAGGTGATCAGTAGATTCTTTTGATGACTACTTTACCCTCTCGTTCCAGGACCTCAGGACAATTTTCCTTTATGATTTCTTGAAAGGTGCTGTCCAGGCTTTTATTTTTCATCATGGCTTTCAGGTAGACCAATAGTTTTAAATTTTTTGTCCTGGATCTGTTTTCCAAGTCAGTTGTTTTTCCAATGAGGTATTTTACATTTTCTTTAATTTTTTCGTTCTTTTGATTTTTTTTTGACTGATTCCTGATGTCTCATAGAGTCATTAGCTTCCACTTACCTTATTTCAATTTTTTTATTTTTTTTTGTATTTCAATTTTTAATGCATTGTTTTCTTCAATTATCTTTTGTATCTCCTTCTCCATTTGTCCAATTCTATTTTTTAAAGAGTTGTTTTCTTCTGGGGACTTTTTTTTTCCCTCTTCTCCAATTGTATTTTTTAAGGCATTCCTTTCTAAAATCAATTTTTGTCCTTTCTTTCCCATGCTGTTGATTCTCTCTTGCATATCTCTTATTTATTTTCCCAAATTTTCATCTATTCTATTCTTATTTGACTTTTAAAGTCTTTTTTGAGCCCTTCCAACAAGATTTTTTGGGCTTGAGACCAGTTAATATTCTCCTTTGACATTTCAGATGGAGATATATTGACAATGTGTTTTGATCTTCCCTGTCCTCAAAGAATCTATGATCATTGTCTTTTTATGCTTTTTACTCATCATGTTGGCCTGTTTCATGGTTTTTAAATTTATCAAGGAGATTACTGTCCAATACCGAGTTGAAGTAGAAGACCTCTGGTGACTCCAACTGGTCTGAGATTTTGTGATTTTGTTACCTTAAAAGGTTTATGTTTGGAAGTAGTGCTAAAGTTTTTCCAAAACTGTAATTATTTGGTCCATATTTTAATCTACCAAAGTTAGTAAATAGTCATTAGCAATAATTTTATCTCTCACTAACTTCAGTAAAGATAAATAATTATCTAATTAACATAATATCATTTTAATTTATAGCTAAAAGAGAAACTTAATATCCTATAGACACTAAATTTTATAACTACTGAAATTTATATAATTCACAATATTCTAGAATTTCTTTCAAGGAAACAACTTCAGAAGCCCCCAAGTCTTAATTCAATAAATATTTGTTCATTTCTTAGTTTCCATAATTCACTATTTAGTTCAAAGAGTTTTGAGTCATTTAATATTAAGGCCCAGCTAAAGATAATTCATATGCATGTTTATGTAGAAATATATGTCTATGTGGATATACATATGTGCACACAACAGTACCTGGAAACATTGGGAAAATATATAATGAGAAACATATATATTCTACATATAAGAATATATTTGTTAGCAAAAATGTAGATTTTTCACTGTAGAGAAATATGGTTTCACCTCAAAGTCACTCAGTTTCATGATATAGAATTTAAGTGTCTTCATAGACAACAAAAGAATATCTAATTTAGAATTGCACGTAAAATTGGGTTTGGTAACAATTAAAATTTGTTTTCAGCCTGAACACAGGAACAAGTCTCATCAGCATTCACCACCACTTTATTAAAATATGGAGGAAGAAAAATACAAAAAATAAATAATAAAAAATTCAAAAGAGAAAAGCATATCTGGAAAGAATATATCAGGCCCATATGTCAACATCATCTATTATTTGGAAAATAAGAAGTGGCATTCTACAATATCAAAAAGCTAGATAAGTCAAAGAGATTGATAAAAGAAGTGGTGGTGACTAGTGGGAGTGAAGTAGATTGAATATGATGAAAGAGCAATGACTGATAATGGTGTAAGTGAGAGCAAATAATAGAAGTTAGAAATGATAGTGGGAATGATGTGACTTGGAGATTAAAGGAAGAGATTTTGTAAAAAGTTACATGTAGATGTTCCTTGAGGCTCCTTCAAGGTGAAATTGGAAGAGAATTAGTCAGAAAAAGAAAGAAAATCTGAGGAATCTCAAAGGAGAGAAACAGAGATCAGTTCTTTTCTATTATATTATAGTTCCACAAAATTCAGTCCAAAAGCATAAAATGGCTTGGAACTGATATGTATGTAAGGTTAAAAAACCAATCAGTAAGAGATGTAAAAACAGAAACTATTATCAATGACAATTAAATATACCTTCAACCTCTTTTCATCTCTAACTCAGTTGTTTTAAAATTTTTTGCTGCTCATGGCACAGTATTCTTTACCATTAAGTTCATAAAACTAGAAGATTTATACACACACAATTTAATAAAGGAAGCTGTTTTGGTTGATGTTGTGAATTCAAGGCAACTAAGGATCAACTACCCAGCAAAATTGAGCATAATCTTTCAGGGGAGGAGATGGACATTCAATGAAATAAGGGATTTCCAGACTTTTCTGATGAAAAGACCAGAGCTCAACAGAAAATTTGATCTTCAAATACAAGATTCAAGAGAGGCATAAAAAGGTAAACAGGAAAGGGGGAAAAAAACATGTTATTCAATAAGGGTAAACTGTTTACATCCCTACATGGGAAGACACATATAACTCTTGAGAACTGTATCTTTATTACAATATTTAGAAAGGATATACATAGACAGAGGGGGTAGGTTTAAGTTGACTTTGATGTGATGATAAAAAAAATATAATGAAGTAGTGACAAGGAACTGTAATGGGAGAAGACGAAAGGAGGAGGCAGAAAAGGGTAAATTACATCATTTGAAGAAGCACGAAAACATATTACAATAGAGGGGAAAAAGGGAAGGAGATGAGCATTGTTTGAACTTTACTCTCATCAGATTTGGCTCAAGGAAGGAATAACATTCAGTTCAATATGGAATATCATATTCCAAGTCCTCAGATCTTTTAATGTAGAAGTTGCAAGGTCTGACATAATCCTGACTGTGGTTCCACAATGTCTCTTTCTGACTTCTTATAGGACTTTTTCCTTAGCCTGATAATTATGGAATTTGGTTACAATATTTCTTTGCATTTTCAATTTGGGATCTCCTTCAAGAGGGGAGTGGTGGATTCTTTAGATGACTATTTTGCCCTCTGATTCTAGGGCCTCAGGGCAGTTTTCCTTAATGATTCCATGAAAGAAGCTGTCCAAACTCTTTTTTTCATCAGGTTTTCAGGTAGACTGATAATTCTGAATTTATCTGTCCTGAATATATTTTCCAGGTCAGTTGTTTTAACAATGAGGTATTTTACATTTTTTTCTATTTTTTCATTCTTTTGATTTTGTTTGAATGATTCTTGATGTCTCATAGAGTCATTAACTTCCAATTGCCCAATCCTAATTTTTAATAAATTGTTTCCTTCAGTTAGCTTTTGTGCCTCCTTTTCCATTTGGTGAATTCTACTTTTTAAGGAATTGCTTTCTTCAGTGGACTTTTTTTCCATTTTGTCAACTGTATTTTTAGAGGAATTGTTCAATTTTTCTTCTACCTCTCTTATTTGACTTTTAAAATCATTCTTGAGCTCTTCTAAGAAGGCTTTTTTGGCTTGTAACTAGTTCATATTCCCCTTTGATGTTTCAAATGTGTGTATATTGACAATATTGTCCTCTCCTAAATTTGTGTTTTGATCTTCTCTGTCACCAAGATACTTTTCTATGGTCATTGTTTATTGTTTTTTGTTTTTGTTTTTGTTTTTTATGTTGCTTCTTACTCATGTTGTTTTCCTTTTTTCTGGCTTTTAAAGTTGATCTCTGCTTATGGTACACAGGGGACATTGTCCCACTTGTGTTGGAGACTACACACCTGGTTACTGGTTTGCTAAGGTGGAGCTTGCCACTGGCTTGCTCAGATGCCCCCCTTCCTGTACTGTTCCCCTTCAGCCACAGCAAGAGGGACCTTTCCTGTTAATTTCCCCAGCCCCCTCAGCTAAAAGACTGTTGTACCTCATTTTTCTGCTTTCTCCACTATTTCAGGATTTTTCCTGGGGCCATATTTTCTGCATTTTTCAAGGTCAATAAGGAAAAATGAGAGCAACTTACTGCTTACTCCACCATCTTGACACCCAGAAGTCTAAATAGGTGACTTTCAAGCATTCAATCTGTGAACTAAGAGCTCCAGGAGCAGCCACTACCACTGTTGCTGCCTCTACTGCTGCCAATTCAGTCACTCTCAAAGCCTGCTCTTGGTTTGCTGGGGCTGAGGCTGTATTGGCACTCCCTGAAGCCCAGAGCTGGATTACACTTCTCTCTCATTCAGTTCTGACAGACCCCTCTGCTGACCTTCTAAGTTGTCTTTGGGGTCTGTGGGCTGAGAAGCCTGGAAACTACAACTGTTGCCAGTGATTCAGTACCCTGGGTATATATGTTTCTATGCCAGAAATCATCATTAATTATAAAGTTTGGGAATCTAGTTGGTCCTAGAATCAAAATCCTATGATGCAGGATAGCACCAACATAGGGGGAATTCTCTCCTGCTTTGTTTCAGATGTTTTCCATCACTTTTTTTCCTTAGTTATTACATCAGAACTACATCCATCATTGCAATGAGTTCATGGAGGTAACATTCAATTGTTGACTATATTGCCATCTGAAAGACACAGCAACTGAAAACTGAGATCTGGTGTCTCAAGGTGTGTTAATATGAATGAGAGTGTTAGCTTATTTATTCTGGTCTGAGAAAAACTGGTGACCACCTGAAAAACACAGTAGGAAGAAAAAAAATTAGCTTGTGAGACCATAAAATGGATGCCATGAAAACATTGAAGTAAGTTCTGACCTGTTGGGGCTGTGTAGAGATTCGTGATGATGATCCTAAAACTAGACTATAGAAGATATCACCACAATGTTTGTTAATTAAGGCCACTTCAGCCATTGATAATTTTCCTTCCGTGGTTCCTACCCCATGTGGAATGGTAGTTCACAAGGTCACCTGGTTTTGTGCCCATAGTTTGATTCATCATAGGAACCCCATCTTCAAAGAGTCCTTCATGGAACATAATAACATTGCATATGGTAAATATCAATCGGTGTATAACTGGTTGAACAAGTTTCCTCCATTAGGATTACATCATAACTTTTGCACTCTTAAGTCAATTTTCAGATTTTCTGTCCATTGGCCTCCAAGTGGTATCCTCTTTTGGAAAATAGAGAATCTTTCTAGTTATGAAACTTCTTTCCATGACAGTGGAGTAGGTTGGAGAATCATTAAGGAATCAGTCACCTGGAGGTGAATTTCAAGACTATATAATACAAGTCAGATAAGAAATACACTATAGCAAACAGATGGATGACCATACTTCTTCTGTTTTAATTCTTTCAGTGAAGGCAAGAGCACTATATGATGATACATTCCATTTTTGACAACTTGTATGACTAAGTTATTATTGCATGAAATAATAATGCATGAAAATAATGCATTAAAATATCCCTCCCTGTTACTTCTTGAGATCATAGTCCTAGACCTAGCAGGGAACATCAGAAACCATTTATTTTAACCCTCTCTTTTTTATAGTTGAAGAAACTGAGATTGAGATAGATCACAAGATAGTGTCAAAGTTAAGATTTGAACATAAAACCTCTGACTCCAGATCCAATGCTCTTTCCCTGGTTCCCTGGCATTAATTGATTTTAGCCTCTTCCTTTTTTCTTTCTTTCCTTTCTTCATTTCTTCTGTCTCTCTTTCTTTCTTACTCTTTCCCTTCCCTCTCCCTTCCATCCATCCTATGGCAACTGCAAACTGTTAAAAGTAATTGAAGTCAAAGACAGATGAGAACAATTAATGAAGAATTAATTCCTTAAGAAAAAAGAAACATAAACATGATTATAAGAAATATGTTCAAAAGGGAGTTTCTGCCTGTTTATGTTTCTTATATAATTTTAAATGGCAAAGATATTCATTAGTATAACATAGTCAATAGCTAGACAGCTGACCTTAGAATCAGGAAGATTTGAGTTCAAATCCTAACTGTCACGTGCTTGCTCTGAGACTGTGAACCAGCCACAACCTTCCAAATACTTGAGACATTTCTCTAAGATTGTAACTTGCTGGAGAGGTAACAATCTGTAGTGACAGAAGAGATTTCCTTACCAGAAATTCCCTACACCAATGAAACTACAAAGCTAGACATTATCATGATCATCATCATCATGGTTATTATTATTATTATTATTATCATTCCATTATATTTAGAAAGAACACCCTCCCCTAAAAAGATAAAACAGCCTATGATTACTGCTGGGTTATACCTACTAAAAGTGAAATGGAAGTAATATTTGTAATAGATTTACTAAAACTATAAGCTCAGGCCCAGGAACCCCTCATTATTCCACCTATTCTGTTAATTATATATATATATATATTTATGTATATGGGTGTGTATGTTGTTGTTCAATTGTTCAGTCATGTTTGACATATCATGACTCCCTAGAATACCAGGTCCACTGGCATATACTACACTATCTCACTATACTTCATGAACTCATGTCCGTTTCACCCATGACATTATCTACCCATCTCCATCATCTGCCTTCCTCTTTTCCTTTTGTCTTCAATCTTTCCCAACATCAGGGTCTTTCCAATGAATCCTGTCTTTTCATTATGTGGCTAAAGTATTTAAGCTTTGTGTTCAGTATTTGACTTTCAAGTGAATAACCTGAATTGATTTCTTAAAGTATTGAATGTTTTGATCTCCTTGATGACTTAGGGACTCTCTAAAGTCTTGTCCAGCACCACAATTTAAAAGTGTTGCTTTTGAGGGGCTCAGCTGTCCTTATAGTCCAATTCTCATAGACATACATTGCTACTAAAAAAACAACAAACAAACAAAACAAAACAACAACAACAAAAAAAAAAACCCCACAGTTTTGACTTCCCTTTGTTGGGAAGGTGGTATCTTTGCTTTTTAGTGCGCTGTCCAGATTTGCCATAGTTTTAATTCCAAGGAGCAAGCAATTTTTTTTTTAATTTCATGACTATGGTCACTGTCTTTAGTGATCTTTGACTACAAAAATATACAATTTGACGCTACTTCCATTTCTTGTCCTTCTATTTGCTAGGAAGTGGTGGTATGAGTTACCATGATCTTAGGCTTTTTGTTTTCGTTTTTGATGTTTCAAATCAGCTTTTATACTCTCCTCTTTAAATCCCATCAAGAGGATTATCTTCATTTTCTGCCACCAGAGTGGCATCATTTGCATATCTGAAATTATTGATATCTAACCCAGCAACCTTAATTCCAGTTTTTTTAATTAATCCAGTTTGGCATTTTGCATGAGGTATTGTGCCTAGAAGTTAAATAAATAAGGTAACAATACAATAAGTAGGCCAGCCATATTCCTTTTCCAATTTTTTTTATTTTTCATTTTTTTATTTTAAACTTAAATACTAAAACTTAAATACACAATAAGATAAGAAAAAGAAACATATTAGAAACTTAAACTTTAAAACTTAAATAAAAAATAAGAAAGGAAAATAAAAACATTGCCATGTGCACAGCAGAATGTAAGAGAGCATTGAAAATATACAATAAATTTCCATTTCAAGAAAGCCTACATAGTAAATACTACACATGGTATTTAGAGCTATCCATCTTTGCTTCCTTGTAAGTTTTCTTTCATTGTCTCTTATGAATTTTTTACTTTGTTCTTTTTTCTCCCTTCCATCCCTCTCCCCCAAGAAGGCTACAATTAATCAAACATATATATATATATATATAAATTTTGAGTATAAAATATATTTTATTCATTTTAAATATACAAATATAGTTATATATTTTAAAGTATATATACTTTGTATATTGTATTTATACATAGATAATATGCTATGTAGCATATATTTTTAAATATCATATATATTTCTTTTCTTATTTTGTACTTGTTTTAATATTTAAGTTTATAATGTTTTTCTACAATTACTGTGCATTAATTTTTAGTATATATGTATATACTATACATACACATAAATATGGTGTACACACATACATACAAACACACATATGCATGTATGTATGCACACACATATACACATACATACATATATACAGATGCACATATATACATATACACATACAAACACATATATACAAATGCACACACACTGTATATATACATACATATACACATACATACATGCACTTACATACCTATATATATATGCTTAGATATCTATAATCATATTCATATATAGATAGATATATATATATTCATATGCATCTTTGTAGAACCATACTATACTTATTTTTCCTCTGTTTCTCTGAGGGTGGATAACCTCTTCCTTCATAAGTCCAAATCTTTCCATAATTTTGAAGTCCGTCAACTTATCGTTTCTTACACCATAGCAATATTCCAAACCTATACTGTCTAGTTATTTTAAATAGTCTAAAACAATATTGATTAATATGGCTGACATATAGTTTAGTTTCCCTATTATTCTCTCTTGACTAAATCTAATTTAACTTTAACTTTGTCTGAGATTATGATAACTACCTCTACTTTTTTCTAATAAATTCTACTCCTGATCTTTATTTTAAGTTTATGTGTATCTCTTATTTCTTATCCCTCCTGACTTCTCTACTTTACTTCTACCTAATACCTTGTCCTCCTATTGGTTAACCTACCCCCCTCCAAGGATCCCTCCCTTATTCTCCCATTCCCATTAATCTAAACACCCTCCTATACTCCCCCTTATCCAATTCCCTCATCCTCTCCTCTATGAATCCCTCCCTTATCCTCTCCTTTCTTCCTATTCCTTTAGCCTTTTATTTCTTTCTAAATTTAGATGACTTTTATAAGCCCTTCTAAATATAAATGTATTGTTCCCTGTTAAACCCACTCCTGATGAAATCAGGGTTCCAGAACTACCAGCCATCCTTCCACATCTAATTTCTCTGTGACAGTTCTTCCTCACATACATCATTTGTATAAGATATTTGTTCCTTTTACCTTTTCCTAAATGGTTTTATTTTTTGAAATCCTATCATAATCAGGTCTACCCCAATCTTTCTTCTGAACTACCCAATTACTAATAACAATTTTAGACATATGTTTTACTTTTCTTCATAAAAAAAGTAAACAGACTGTCTTTATTGAGTCCCTTGTAATTAATCTTTGGTATGTACCTTATATTTCTCTTGGATCTATATGTCAAATCTTCTGTTAAGTTCAGGGTTTTATGTTGTTTTGTTTTTAACAAAATCCTGAAAGTCACTAAATATCTATTTTTTTTCATTCAGGGATATGCTCAACTTTGCAGGATATTATATTTTTGGTTGCAACCCCAGTTGCTTTAGATATGTAGTGTTCTAAGATCTGCAGTCTTTTAGTGTTGCTACTGTTAGGTCTTGTGTAATTCTAATTGTAGCACGACCACATTTAAATTTTTTTTTCTTGTTGCTCTTAATATTTTATCCTTGAGCTGGGGTTTTTGAAATTTGACTAGGAATTCCTGTAGGTTTTCCTCATAAGATCTCTTTCAGGTGATGATCTGTGGATTTTTTCTATTTCTACTTTCCCGTCTTATTCTAACATTTCAGGACAACCTTCTTTAATTATTTTTTGTGTTATTATATTAGTATTCTTTTTAAATCATAGCTTTCAGGTAGTCCAATTATTCTTATGTTTGATCTTGATATGTTCCCCAGATCAGTTGTTTTTGTTATGAGATGTTTTATTTTCCATCATTTCATTCTCTATATTTTGTTTTATTGCTTCTTAATCTCCTATAACTTCATTTGCTTCCCCTTGTGTAATTTTAATATTCAAGGAGTCATTTTCTTTCTTATGATTCTGAATCTCCTTTTCTAATTGCTTATATTTTTTCATAATCTTGTTTTTCTAGTATTGTTTTTATTTATTTTAAGTTTCCTTAATCTCATTTGACTTTGTCAGTCAACAAGCATTTATGAAGAATTTATCATGTACCACTCACTATGCTTTTCGTCCTAATTATCCAATTTACTACATTCTTCCTGATTATCTTCTTATTTGTTTATATTTAATTTTCCCCAGTAACATAAAAACAATTTTTTAGCATTTGTTTTTAAAACTTTGAATTTCAAACTCTCTCCCTCTCTTGCTCTCCACTCCCCTCACTGAAAAGGCAAGCAATTCCATATAGGTTATATATGTGTGGTCATGCAAAATAGATCCATAATATTCATGTTGTGAAAGAAAACATAAAAAAAAACTCAAGAAAAAGAGAGAAAGTGAAAAATCTGTATTCAGACACCATTAGTTCTTTCTCTAGGGATGGATAGCATTTTTTTATTCTAAATCCTTCAGAATTGTCTTGGATTGTTGCTTTGCGAGAATAGCTAAGTCATTCATGACTGATCATCTTACAATAATGCTGTTACTTTTTACACAGCACATTTCACTTTGCATCAACCCTTGTAAATCTTTCCAGGTTTTTATGAGAGCATCCTACTCATCTTTTCCTAGAGTACAATAGCATTCCAACATAATTACATACCACAATTTCTTCAGCCATTATCTAATTGATGGTCCTCCCCTCGATTTCTAATTCTTAACCACCAGAAAAGAGCTGCTATAAATATTTTCATACATATAGGTCCTTTTCCTATTTTTTTTTAAATTTCTGTTGGGAAACAGACCTATTAGTGGCATTGCTATTTCAAAGTGTAAGCATGGTGTTATAGCCCTTTGGGCATAGTTCCAAATTGTTCTACAGAATGGTTGAATAAGTTCAACACTCCACCAACAGTACATTAATGTCTCATTTTCCTACTTCCCCACTCAATATTTGTCATTTACTTTTTCTTTCCTATTAGTCAAATCAGTATCTCAGAATTGTTTTATTTCACATTTCTCTAATCAATACTTAGTTACAATATTTTTCAAATACCTATAGATAGCTTTAATTACTTTTTTAAATTTAAATTAAGTTATTTATTTTTAGTTTTCAACAATCACTTCCATAGGCCTTTGGTTTTTAAATTTTCTCCCTTCACACCCCATCTCTCTCCCCAAGAAGGCATGCAATCTGATATAGGCTCTACAATACATTCCTATTAAACATATTTTCACATTAACCATGTTGTAAAGAACCATTAGAACCAATAGGAGGAACCACAAGAAAGAAGAAACAAAACAAAACAGAAGGAAAAAAAGAGCAAATAGTATGTTTGATCTGCATTCAAACTCCATAGTTCTTTCTTTGGATGTCGACAGCATGTTCTATCATGAGACTTTTGGAGATGTCTTAGATCCTTGCATTGCTGAGAAAAGCTAAGTCTATCAAAGTTAGTTATCATACAATGTGGCTGTTACTGTGTACAATGCTCTCCTGATTCTGCTCACTTCACTCAGCATCAGTCCATACGAGTCTTTCCAGGATTTTCTGAAGTCCACTTGCTCATCATTTCTTATAGCACAATGGTATTCCATCACATTCATATACCACAACTTGCTCAGTCATTCCCCAATTGATGGGCATCCTCTCAATTTCCAATTCTTTGTCACCACAGAAAGAAGTTCTATAAATATTTTTGTACATGTGAGTCCTCCCATTTTTATGATCTCTTTGAGATAGAGCCCTAGAAGTGCTATTGCTGGGTCAAAGGCTATTCACATTTTGTTCCAAATTGTTCTCCAAAATGGTTGGATCAGTTCACAACTTCAACAACAATGCATTACTGTTCCAATTTTCCCACATCTTCTCCAACATTTATCATTTTCCTGTTTTGTCATGTGAGCCAATCTGATAGGTGTGATGTGGTACCTCACAGTTGTTTTGATTTGCATTTCTCTAATAAATAGTGATTTAGAGTATTTTTTCATATGACTATAGATAGCTTTAATTTCTTCATCTGAGAACTGCCTGTTCATATCCTTTGACCATTCATCAATTAGGGAATGACTTGTATTCTTATAAATTTGATTTAATTCTCTATATATTGTATAGATGAGGCCCTTATCAGAGTGACTGGTTGTAAAAATTCTTTCCCACTTTTCTACTTTCCTTCTAATCTTGATTGCATTGGCTTTGTTTCTGCAAAAACTTTTCAATTTAATGTACTCAAACCTTGCTGATTTCTTGAAAGATGCCTCCAAGGCTCTTTTTTTCATCATGACTTTCAGGAAGACCAGTAATTCTTAAATAACTAACCTGGATCTATTTTCCAGGTTAGTTGTTTTTCCAATGAGATATTGTACCTTTTCTCCATTTTTTTTCATTATTTTTATTTTGTTTGACTGATTCTTTATGTCTCATAGAATCATTCACTTCCAATTGCCCAATTCTAATATTCAATGAATTGTTTTCTGCAATTAACTTTTGTACCTCCTCTTCCATTTGGCCAATTCTACTCTTTAAGGACTTGTTTTCTACAGTTAATTTTTGTCCTTCCTTTTCCAAGCTATTGAATCTCACTTACATACCTCTCATTCCTTTTCACAGTTTTTCTTCTTCCTCTCTTATTTGATTTTTAAAATCCTTCTTGAGGGGGGCAGAGCGAAGATGGCAGAGTAAAAGCAGGGACTTGCTTGAACTCTCCCCCAAATCCCTCCAAATACCTGTAAAAAAGAATTGAGGAAGGAGAATATTCCAGGCACAAGAAGCAGCCAGATAAAATTCCAAGAGTTGAGAAATAGTATCTTTTAATTCTGGAACAGGCAAGAGGACAGTGTCACTGGATCAAAGAGTGCATAGTGGGATTAAGGTGTAAAACTAGAAAGGTAAGAAGGGGCTAGGTTATGAAGGTTTTTGAATGTCTAACAAAACATTTTGGAGGTAATAGGGAACCATTGGAGTTTATTGGGTAGGGCAATGAAATGATCATACCTGTGCTTTAGGAAAATCACTTTGGTGAGTGAATAGAGGATACATTGAAGTAGGGAGAGAAGCAAGGTAGGCAATAGTCTTGATGCTTGCATTTGCCCAGTGTCAGTGTCAGAGGATAGAAGGCTGCATACTCAAGAGATACTGCAGAAGAAAAATTAAGAGGCCTTGACAACAGTTTGAATATGGAGGTGAAAGATAGTGAGGAATCCATGATGACTTATAGGCTGAGAGCTTGAAGAACAGGGTAGATGGTTGTTCTTTACAGTAATGGGGAAAGTAGGAGGCAGAGGTAGGGGAAGTATATAAAGGAGAAGGATAATGAGTTCCATTTTGGACATATTGAGTTTAAGATTTCTACTGAACATCAAGTTTGAGATGGCTGAAAGGCAGCTGGAGATGTGAGATTGAAGATTAGCAGAAAGATTGGGGCAGAATAGGTAGATTTGAGAATCACTGCTATAGCAATTGTAATTAAATTCATGGGAGCTGATGAGATTCACCAAGGGAAATAATGTGGAAACAAAAGAGAAGAAGGCCCAGTAAAAAAAAACAAACAAACAAAAAAAAAAAAAACCCAACCCTGAGAGACTTCTGTGGATGAAAGGCAGGATCTAGAGGAAGATCCAGCAAAAGAGACAGAGAAGGAGGAAAACCAGGGGAGTGTGATATCCTAAAACCTTAGAGAGAAGGCAATACTAAGGAAAGAGTGTGATCAACAGTGCCAGAGTCTTCAGAGTGGTCAAGTAGAATGAAGATAGAGAAAAGGTCATTGTATTTGGCAAATAGATCATTAATAACTTCGGAGAGAGCAGTTTCAATGGAATAATAAGGTTGGAAGACAGATTGTAAGGGGTTAAGAAGAGAGTGAGAGGAAAGGAAGGGTAGGCTTCTATTTTAGATAGCCTTTTAAAGAAATTTAGCTACAATGGGCAGAAAAAATATAAGATGATACCAGGAATGGAAGGATCAAGTGAGAATTTTTTCAGGACGGGAGAGACATGGGCATATTTGTAGGTAAAAGGAAATGAATCAGTAGAGAGGGAAATATTGAAAATTAGTAAAAGTGTGAGGAAAATAGATAAGACAATCAGTTGGAGGATACAGGATGGAATGGAATTGCTTGAATAAGTAGAGAGGTAAACTTTAGTAAGGAATAAGACCACTTCATTATGTGAGATGAAGTGAAGGAGAAGAATGTTGCAGAAGGTATCTGAGTGTTAGGAAATGAGGAAGAAGAGAGAAGTAGGAACTCTTGATAAAGGGTTTCAATTTTTTCTGTAAAATATGAAGCAGATTTCAATTCAGAAGGTGGAGAGAAGGGAAAGTGTAGGAAATTTGAGGTGGGGTTAAAAGGTTTGGAAGAGTCACAGTGGAGAGTGGGATAGTGAGTTGAAAAGGAAGGTATAGCATGATTGCCTAACAGAAGTTGTGTAGCATACCTTTGTAGTGGACACAATCAGAAAAGTTATGTTTTTTCTCTAATTCAGCAGCAAGTATGTGGAGATAAGGTGCCAAATGGTGAGAGTGATCCAATGCTGAGGTTAGATAGGGCATAATCTGTGATATGGTAATCACAGATTAAGAATTCAAGAGAAGAGGATAATGTAGAGTGTAATTAGTTCATAAAGGAGTCAAGATAGGGAAAAAAGAGATGGACTGGTATAGTGGAGATGTACAGGGAGACAATTGAAAGGTCAAGGGGTTGGAAGTTATGGTATGGATATAGAGTACGATTTTTTAATGGAAGACAGAGGGAGAGATAAAAAACCAAAAGGTTATGATCAGAAAAAAGGATGTTACAACTCTTGAAACATGATTGTGGTGCATTTGTGGGTAATGGTAAGATCAAGGGTATGACCAAATACATGTGTGGTTGAGATGGGATGAAAGAAGCTTATGAATAGGCTGAGTTATGGAGTTTAAGAGAGAGAGAATATTTATGTTGAAATCCTTTACTGTGAGGGCAGGAGTTAGGGATGAGAAAAATTGTGAACCATGTACCAAATTCATTGAGAAGGGAGGGGAGTGACCTGGAAATCTGTAGACAACAGCAAACAGGATTTTAATCCTGATATGAATAGATAAGAATAGCATGAACCTCAAAGAGAGGTTACTGAATTCTGAAGATAGGGGAGAATCTGGAAGTGACAATGAGGAGCAAGAAGTACTCCAACTTCTCCACCTTTACCAGTTAGCTGAGAAGAATAAGTGAAAATGCATCCAGTACTTGAAAGGCTATGTCATCTGGGAGAAGTCAGGTTTCAATAATAGCTAGAAGAAGAAAAGATTAAGGAGGTAGGGAAGTTTGTTGTCTCTTCATTCCAGAGAGCACAGTAGAAGAGCCATATGTCATTTGGTTGGGATGAGAGTTGAATTGGGTTTGGAAAATGATTCAAAAAAGTTCAGAATCACTAGGATGTGAAGAGTATGACAGTATATGAAAACATTCATCATTGAGTGGAAAGTGTCACTCTTCCCAACAAAAGTTGAAGATTGGGCTGGAGGTTAACTTGCCCAGGGTCACATAGCTAGATTTGAGCTCATATCTTCCTGACTCTAGGCTCAGAGCTTTATTCACTTTGACATTTAGCCACCTTGTTTGAGACAACTGCCCCTTTGAATAGGAGGGTGACATGGTCAAATCTGTGCTTGAGGAAGTTCACTTTGGCAACTGAATGGAGGATGAACTACAGTGAGGAGACACTTTAGCCATACTGGTCAAGCAGCAGGATATTAAATACTCTATGTTTGAAATGATGAAGACCCTATACTCGGGTAGTGGCAATAGCAAAGGGGAGAAGAAATTTTAAGGGAGATATGTTACAATCATAAATTCCAAAAGTGTTAGGAAAAGATTAAATATGAGGGAGAGAGTGAAGAATTGAGGATGACATTTAAGTTGTGAGCCTGGGTGACTGGGTGAATGGTGATGTCTTTGATGTAATAAAGATATTAAGAAGATGGTAGGGATTAGGGATCAAAGATGATGAGTTCTATTTTTGACATATTGACTTTAAGATGTCTATGGGTATCCAGCTTATAGATAGAAAATTTTCTTTGAAAAATACAAATATCCCTCCACATTTATCAAATAAAGACTGCTATGAAGAATTACTCATAAAACAAAATTATGTAAGCAAAATTTAGTTTTTCTTTTTGACTTTCACAAATGATATTCATTCTCGACTTGAACAATGTCCTTCACTGGAAAAAATGGTGTTATAATACATTTTTTCTGAAAAAAGGATAAAAAGATGATTAGCATTATAAAATTATAAAAATAAAACAAGATGACTTTGGATTTTGCCCAAGATGGCTAAATAAAAGCTTATATTTAAGTCATTTTTTCACTCAAATCAGCCCAAAATGTGCTAAGTAAAGAGATGACTAAGCAAAAAAATTGCTACTAAAACAATGCAAAAATGTAATGTATAAAATAATATAAAGATATATCTCTAGAGGAAAGGAAACAAGTACTGTAATAAGTACAATTAGAACTCCAGGAAAATGGAACAACCCCAAGCATCCACAGAGTAATTGAAAAGCATAATTAAAGAATTAAAGGAAGATGTTCTGAGCAATGCTAGACCTTGCAAAGGAAAAAAACTAGGAAAGAGACTCATTGGTTTAGGATAGAAGCTGGGATTTTTCAACAAATCATTGGGTGCTATCAAAAGGAGAAGACCTAGGACTGAAAGTGAAGAAAAAATGTAAGAAAAATTAACACAAATTCAAAAGACCAAAACATTGGGAACATATGTAAGGATACTACAAGACCAAATGACTGTACCTAGAGTAAGAAAGAAATGGATTCATATCTCATCTGTGATGTTTAACAAATGAGTGACCATGATCAAGTAATTTAACCTCTTTGAACCACAGTTACTTGATCTGTAAAATGAGGTGTTTGGATTGGATGGCTTCTAAGAGTTGTTCCCACCCCTACATCTTTGAGTCCAAGATTCTATGAAGTAATTGTAACAACAGAGTTCAGAGGTAAAATTTCTACTGGGTTTCAAAGTCCAAAGACAGAGGTTCACACTCAGCTAAACCTAATAGGTTTATTAATATATAATCTGATTTTGTGAGCAAAAGATATTGAGGATGTATGTCCATCTCCCAGCCATCTCAGTGTTTGATTCTTAGAGATTGAGAGTAACGTTTGTGATAGTTCAAATTAACCAGCCCTGTCAAGAATGTTGTGTATTGATTCTGAATAACTGACACTCTCTTTTGCAGATCCACCAGTCTTGAGCAAGCAGACTCCAAATATCTTTGAACATTTCAGTTGTGAGAATGCCAGAAAAGATAAAAACAGATGCACTGGTAGAATTATTTTTGTGTTAGTGGGCATTCGTTCTGAATACCCCTTCCCCTAGTCTGCCTTCCCTTCTATTTCTCCCCCCCTTCTCTTTTCCCCATCCCCTTCAATTTTCCTGTAGGGCAGTATGGATTTCTGTACGCCATTTCCTGTACTTCTTATTTCCCAGTTGCATGTGAAAACATTTTTTTATACATGTGTTTTAAAAATTTGGGTTCCAAATTTTCTCCCTTCCTCCCTCCCCACCCACCCTCATTGATAAAGCAAGCAACTAAATATAGGTTATATATGTGCAGTTATGCAAAACACTTCCATAGTAGATATGCTGTGAAAAACTAACTCTATTTCCCTTAATCCTATCCCACCCACCCCCATTTATTCTATTCTTTCTTTTGACCCTGACCCTCCTTGGAAGTACTTGCTTCTGATTATCCCCTTTCCCAATCTGCCTTCCTCTCTATCATCCCCCTACTCCCTTGTCCCCTTAACTCCCCCCCCATTTTCCTGTAGGGTAAGACAGATTTCCATACCGAATTGAGTGTGTATGTTATTCCCTCCTTAAGTCAAATTCTATGAGAATAAGATTCACTCATTCCCTCTCACCTTCCCCCATTTCCCCTCCACTGTAAGAGTCTTTTCTTTTCTTTATTTTTTTTGTGAGATAATTTACCCCGTCTACCTCTCCCTTTCTCCTTCTCCTAGAATAATCCTCTCTCACCCCATAATTTTATTCTCCAGATATGACCCCTTCATTTTCAACTCACCCTGTGCCCTCTATCTATCTCTCTATATCTATATATACATACATATAATTTTTCCCCTCCAACTACCCTAATACTGACAAAGGTCTCATGAGTTACAAATATCATCTTTCCATGCAGGAATATGAACAGTTCAACCATAATAAGTCTCTTATGATTTTCTCTTTCCTGTTTACCTCTTCATGTTCCACTTGAGTCTTACATTTGAAAATCAAATTTTCTATTCAGCTGTGGTCTTTTCATCAAGAATGCTTGAAAGTCCTCTATTTCACTGAATGACCATTTTTTCCCCTGCAGGATTATACTCAGTTTTGCTGAGTAGGTGATTCTTGGTTGTAATCCTATCTCCTTTGCCCTCCAGAATATTATATTCCATGCGCTGCAGTCCCTTAATGTAGAAGCAGCTAAATCTTGTGTTATCCTGATCGTGTTTCCACAATACTTGAATTGTTTCTTCCTGGCTGCTTGTAATATTTTTTCCTTGACCTGGGAACTCTGGAATTTGGCTACAATATTCCTAGGAGTTTTCCTTTGGGGATCTCTTTCAGGAGGTGATCACTGGATTCTTTCAATTTTTTTTTTTGCCCTCTGGTTCTAAAATACCAGGGCAGTTTTCCTGGATAATTTCTTGAAAGATGATGTCTAGACTCTTTTTTTTGATCATAGCTTTCAGAAAGTCCAATAATTTTTAAATTCTCTCTCCTGGATTTATTTTCTAGGTCAGTCATTTTTCCAATGAGATATTTCACATTGTTTTCTAATTTTTCATTCTTTTGGATTTGTTTTACAGTGTCTTGATTTCTCATAAAGTCACTAGCTTCCAATTGCTCTATTCTAATTTTTAAGACAGTATTTTCTTCAGTAATCTTTTGGACTTCCTTTTCCATTTGGCCAATATTGCTTTTTAGGGCAGTCTTCTCCTCATTGGCTTTTTGGATCTCTTTTGCCATTTGGGTTAGGCTATTTTTTAAGGTGTTATTTTCTTCAGTATTTTTTTGGGTCTCCTTTAACAAGCTGTTGACTTGCTTTTCATGATTTTCTTGCAAAACTCTCAGTTTTTCCTCTACTTCTCTTATTTGCTTCTTAAAATCCCTTTTGAGCTCTTCCAAGGCCTGGGACTGATTCATATACCTCTTGGAGGCTTTGGATTTAGGAGCTTTGGCTTCATTGTCTTCTTCTGGTTGTATGTTTTGATCTTCTTTGTCACCAAAGGAAGATAATATAGTCTGACTCTTTTTGTGCTGCTTACTCATGATCCCGGCCAATTACTTGAGTTTTAAACTCTTTGTTAAGGTAAAAGTTTATTTCCGATGTGGAGAATGTACTGTCCCAAGCTTCGGGGGTTTGTAAAGCTGTTTTCGGAGATACTTCTAGAGACCTGAAAATTTTCAGTTCTTCCAAGATGCTAAGATAAGGGGCAAAGTGTTTCCTCTCCACCACCACAACAAGCTCCACCACACCAGCGTTCCTCCTTGCCCTAGGACTGCCCCTCAGAAGTGTGACCCAGATCCAAGCAAGGGCAAAGCAAGAGATTCCTGCCTCAACACTGCAAAGAGATCCTTGCAATCCCCCTCTGATCAGCCACTCAATTCCCCTCAGTCTGTGGGCCGGAAGCTCAGGAAATAGCTGTGGCCCTGGGCCGCACTCGAAACTTGCATCTGAGACCTAGTTCTTTCTCTCACCACAGTCACAGACTTTTCCCACTGACCTTCTAAATTGTCTTTGGTGTTCGTGGATTGAGAAGTCTGGAAACTGCCACAGCTGACTGGGATTCAGTCCTCCAAGGCCTGCTCCAGGTTCACTGCAGCCTGCGCGCCCACGCCGAACTGCGCTCCTCTCCCTGCCTGGTGCGATAAACCTTTCCGACCAACCATCCAGGCAGTCTTTGGCTGGAAATCTGTTTCACTGTGTCTTTTTGTGGGTTCTGCTGCTTTAGAATTTGTTTAGAGCTATTTTTTATAGGCATTTAGAAGGGTTTGGGGGGAGAGCTCAAACAAGTCACTGCTTTCCCTCCACCATCTTGGCTCCTGGCCCTCAAGTCATTTTTTACTTGATTCTCTGTGATTCTCTAAGTATAACATCATATCATCTGCAAAGAGTGATAACTTTTTTCCTTCTTTACCTATTTGAATTCCATCAATTTTTTTGGTAAAGGTAACATCTCTAGTACAACACTGAATAACAGTGGTGATAATAGACATCTTTGTTTGATACCCTTATCTTATTGAAATGCTTCCATCTTATTTCATTACATGTAATGCTTGCTGATGGTTTTAGATAGATGCTACTTCTCATTTTAAGGAAGATTCCTTTTCCTATGCTCTCTAGTGTTTTTAATAGGAATGGGTCTTATATTTTGTCAAGAGCTTTTTCTGCATCTACTGAGATAATCATATGATTTCTGTTAGTTTTGTTGTTGCTATAGTCAATTATGCTGATAGTTTTCCTAATATTGAACCAGCCCTGCATTCCTGCTATAAATCCTACCTGATCATAGTGAATTATCCTCATGACAAGTTGCTATAATCTCTGCTGATATTTTATTTAAAAATTTTGCATCTATATTCATTAGGGAAATTGGTCCATAATTTTCTTTTTCTGTTTTGGCTTTTCCTGGTTTAAGTATCAGCACCATATTTCTATCATAAAAAGAATTTGGTAGGACTCCTGCCCACCTGCACACATGGTGGTTCACCAAGCTGCAGTCTGCATGTTTCCTTTGCTGCACCACAACATTTAGGGTATCCTGGTGTTGGCACTTGCCTGCTTCACTGCCCTGGGGCACAGGATCTCCTGTTGGTTTGCTGAGGTGAGGCTTGCTGCTGGCTTGCCAGGATGCCTCCTGTCCTCTACTGCTTTCTTTTCACTGGAGTGATAGCAACCTTTCCCCTTAATCCCCAATCATTCCAGATCAAAAAACTATTGCACTCCATCTTTCTGCTGGCTCTGCTGTTCCAGAATTTTTCCTGCAGTCATATTCTCTGGGTTTTTAGAGGTCAACAAAGGAGAGTGAGAGTGACTTACTGCTTATTCCATTGTCTTGGCTCCCAGAAGTCCTAATCTCTGTATTTCTTTGTGGGAACAAAGAAAGATAAACTATGGCCATGCATTTTCAAATAGAGATACTCAAGAATGGGAAATGGGGAAGTGGATTTACTATACATTTGCTAACTTAGTGTGTTATAGGATCAAAGGATCATAGATCTAAGGCCTAAAAATGACTTCAGAAGTCATCTCATCAAAGCCTCTGATATTAAGGTTAAGAAACTGAAACTTAGATAAGTTACTTGCTAGAGACTTGCCAAAGGTACCACAGGCTGTAAATGTCAGAGCTAAGCTTTCAGCTTAAATACTCTGACTCTAGAGCTAGTGCATTTTTTATAGGGAAGTATACTTTTAAAAAAAAGTGTGGGGTGCTTAGGATAAGAGGAGAAATGCTCACTTAATCATACTCTTATCTTGACCAAGTAAGAAAATATAAAAAATGTAGAATATTAAAAGCATTCATTACACTAATTTTATTAGTTAGTAAAAAATAAAATTCATAAAATGTTAGAAGTGGAGTCTACGATATGGTTGACTATACTTTACCTGAATCCAAAAGAAGCAAGAATGGTAATCATAATTTCAAACATATTCATGATAAAGATAGATGTAGACAAGAGAAACATGGGGAGATACCACATTTTGCTTAAAGGAAAGATAGCTAATAAATGAAATTAATATTAAATCAGAATGTATCATATAGCCTATCTTCTAAGTATTTAAATGAAAAATTAAGTGAATTATAAAAAGAATAAGATAGTAAGAAAAAATAATGGATAATTTCAACTTGCCTCTTTCAGACATAGACAAAATTAATAGAAAAATAAGAATAAAAATCAAGTATCTGAAACAAATATTAGAAAAACTGGATTAGGTTTTTGTTAATTATTTAATGCAAACTTTAAGAAATAGTAATTTTTTTTTACCAGAAAATAGTTCCTGTGCAGAGAAGTGATAATTTGCTAGGCCATAAGGAAATGAAGATATGAAATAATATTAAAGATATTTAAATTAACCAAACAAAAAATAAAAGTGAATTATTAAGATCAAATATGAAAATGGGGAATTTATAATGCATAGTTAAAAAATAAGGAAAATTACTAGAAACTACTGTGCCAATATTTAAATAATAAAAATGAAACAAAATAAGAGATTAAAAAATATAAACACTCAAATCTCAAAAAGAGAAATCAAGCTAAATAATAAATTTTCAAAGAAAAGGTTCTTGGTCATAATGGACTTTCAGATGAATTAATTAAAAATCAGAATGACATACTTATATCTGGAGATGAAGAAAAGTTTTTTTTTTAAAGTTGAATATCTACTTTTTTTAAACAATGCTAAGAAGCATTAAAATAAAAGGAACTCATTAACATGATCAAATATCTTTATCTCAATCCATGAACTAGAATTATTTGGAACAGTAAATAACGGACGATTTCACAATGAGATTAGGAGTGAAACAAATATTCCTTTTCTCCTTGCTATTATTTTATAGAATTAGAAATATTGGCTATATTAATAAGAGAAGGCAAACAAATTAAGGATAGAAGGACAGGTAAAGAGGAGATAATATTATCATTATTAGGATAAAAGAAACCCAACACAGTAGAGCATGAAAAATAACTGCTGTGAACCCTGATTAAAAACAAAGTGGGGGATTCAAAATACATCTTTAAAAATGCAATTTTTGAAAGGGGTGGGTATAAATTGACTTTGATGTAATGATGAAAAAAATCTAATCAAGTGGGGTAAATGGATCCAAGTGAGTGAATTAATCTGATCTAACTAAGAAATGTAGTGAGAGAAAAGGAAAGGAGGAGTCAAACAAGGGTAAAGTACATCACAGGAAAAGATACAAAAACCTATTACAACAGAGGGAAAGAAGGGAGGGAGATGAGCATTGTTTGAACCTTACTCTCATCAGATTTGGCTTAGGAAGGGAATAACATAATCAGTTAGGTATAAAAATCTAACATGGCTAATGTGGGAATTTATGTTGCTTGACTATGCATTTTTGTTATGACTTTTGCTGTTCATTTCTTTCAGAAATGGACAGATTTAGAATTTGGAAAAGTCTTTTTTAAGAATTGTAGGGTAGAGTAGTGTGAAACAAAAATGGGTGGGAAGGAAACAAAGACAATAAAGTATGTGTAGGAAGGCATAGATGTATACAATTTATGAGAGAGGGCAGAATAATAATTATGTAAGGACTGCTAGTAAACATAGTGGATAGAATTCTGGAACTGGAGTCAAGAAGCTTCATTTTCCTGAGTTCAAATATGACCTCAGACACTTATTAGCTATGTAACCCTGAGCAAGCCATTTAACCCTTTTTGCCTTTGTTTCCTCATATGTAAAATGAGCTGGAGCAGGAAATGACAAAGCATATCTCTGTCAGTGTAATCCTAAATGCAGTCATGAGGAGTCAGACATGACTGAAACAATTGAACAACAAGACCTGCTAGGATGAATACTCAATATTTCTCAGTATCTAATCATGGAAACCAACATTTCATACACCTAATGAAGTAGTTTTGTATTATGTATTATCTCTCTACATGACTAAGCATAGCTTAATTTCTGTTTTCTTTTCCTTGATTTTAATACCAGAGTCCCAATCAGGGCAAAGTAATCTTAATGTCACCAGATACAGAAAAATAAATAATGGAATATGTTTTAAACTTAATCAATCAATAAGTACTAAAACCATGTTAATCATTGTGGATATGTAAAAAGTATATAAGACTGGAATGGGATAAATGTGATACTACTGTCTTTCTGTCTGAATCTTTCTTTTTCTCTTTATCTCTTGGATGGACAGAACAGATGGACCACTTGTTAATCCCAAAATGGAATATTAGGAAAGATCATATTCCACTTGAAAAATTGTGCAGTGATTATAGAAAACCTGGTGTGGGCCTTCTTTGCTCCTGACTGGCTTGTAAGTATATTACTGATTGAGGGACCTCCCTTCCCAAAGTAAGGAAGGTAGTGAATACGAAAAAGATTTCAAATTGTCATTAGAGACATCAGTTAGAGACACTTGTTGGTAATGAAAAGTAGCAATCATGTATTAGGCTACAGACTTTAAAAATGTTCAGACAATGCAAAGACAATTAATCATCCTAGCCAACAGGTGTCCAGCTTTAACAATGGCTATTGTGGAATATTAGTCAATATAGAACCCTATAAGACTTCACTATAGGATGACTTCATCCTTTCAGACTTCATTATTCTGGATGGATTTTTATTTTGCTTTATATTTGATCTGTGCTTTCATTTGTTTTATATTTGGTCTATCCAGCTCATTAACATAAGTGGACCTTTCCACAGACCCTCCAAGCATAACCTCTCCATGACTTTGGCTTCCCACAGCCAGAGAGTAGCTTCAGTGCCTGGAGCAGAGATCCCCTGGCTTGGAGCTACAACTACACGGCTTCCCTGCCTTGGGGAGAGAGACTGCCCTTGGCCCTGGGGTGTAAAATTTGTGTAATTCAAATTTACATAAAACAAGAACTGTTTTATTCCTTTCATTATTTTATTGCTATAATAAAGCCCCAAGAAAGGAAGGCTTGACTTTTACTCTACCTTTCATCTGCATGGCGCCCTGTAGTCTTAACATGGTACCTTTACATAATTGGTGCTTAGTAAATACTTCCCAAATGGAGAGTTCTATTTTTATCAATATGATAGAATGCTTTTCCTCTGTGAGTCAACAAAAGGGTATTCTTAAAACTACAATCAATTGAATGTTTACAGATTTATTGTTTACAGAAATGCACATGTGGTACAAAATATGCTTTAGATCTTTGAATTACTGCTCAGATATAAAAGAGGAATTTTTTAAATATCTCATTCACTTATTTATTTGGAGAATATTAACAATGAAATTAAAGATAATGACGTGGTTGAAAGGGACTAACTCCTGGAGTTAGAGTCAGAGACAATGTAATTAAAGTGAACAATTTACGCATATTATGTATTTCTTGAAAGTTGTCCACATTTCCTCTAATACTCTGCTTCCCTTTCTTTATTGGAAACCTGCTTAAAGTCAAATTCTTTCAAGAATCTTACCTGGATTAAGTTTTAAAAAATGGTTTTGCCAACTATTCTCAAACTCCTTTATATGAACAGTCAGCTTATCTGCCAATAAGTTCTCATTAAACCATAAAAGAACAAAGAGAGGAAAAAATGCAGTAATATGAAGAGTCCTAAATAGAAAACAGTCACTGATGGGAAAGAATAGTCAAGAATCAATCAACATAAATTTGTTAAGGGCCTATATTTTAGACATGGAATTTAACACAAACAGTAATGATAGCTAACATTTACGTAGTGTTTACTATATGCCAAGCACTGTGATAAGTGCTTTACTAATATTATCTTGTTTGAGTCTCACAACAACCTTGGGAGGTAAGTGTTATTATTATTCCTATTTTATAGATGAGGAAACTGAGGCAAACAAAGCTTAAGTGACTTAACTAAGATCATTCCAATCACCTAGCAACATGATTAAATAAGCACACTAAAAAGCTTACCAGACAGCTAGGTGGTGCAGTGGATAGAAAACTGGCCCTGGAATCAGGAGGACCTGAGTTCAAATCTGGCCTCAGACACATAACACTCACTGGCAGTGTGATTGTGGGCAAGTTACTTAATCCCAATTGCCCTGCTTAAAAAAAAAAAAAAAACAATTTACTAATGATATAGCACTGTGTTAGGTACTGGAGGAAAGACAAAGCAAATGTAAGAAGCTTATCTGTTCAATCCTTGGCAATATGTCAAATTATTAATTGTCAGTGAATTACCATCTACTTTTTAGGATTGCTTGGACTGGGTAGAAAGCCCAAAATCCCAAGTCCTGTGGACTTTGAGTCAGGTGACCTAGGTCTGACTCTCAGCTCAGGCATTTACTTGTGTGACCCTGAACACATTGCTTATCCCTAGTTTTCTCATCTGTAAAATGAAGAGGTTGCACTAGATAAGCTCCAAGTCCCTTTCCATCTCTAAGTATATAATCTTATGTTCTCCAAAGTAGAGGTGATAATCTATGCATTACCCATAATGTAGAGTTTTTATGAGAAAAAAATAAATTGTTAAGATTGTTTTGGTAATGGGGGATTGGAACTATGTTAGTGGAGGAGGGTAGAATAGGCAGCAATAAAATTACAAATCTCTAAGATCTGGTAGTAACACTACCAACTTTCACTTTTCTTCCCCAAATCAGAAGAAAAACAATCATTTTAAAATAATGTACTTTTTTACATTTAGTCATTTTAAATTAAAGGCTTTTTTAAAGTTGTTGATGTAGAATAAAAATATTTATTTAATAGGAAAGGATATTACACCGATGTTTCTGAATAGGCATATCCTATTATATATAGAATAAAAAATATATGTTGGGTCTTAGGGCAGAAACCATGTCTCCTCTGTCATCTAGAGAATTGAATAAACTGTTCAGACTTAAGAAATAGAAGTTAATAGTTACAGAAACTGAATTCTTTTAAAATCTGATGGATATAACTTCGTAGGCCAAGCTGATTTATTAAAAGTGCCTGATCAGCATTTCAGACCACTCATGAAGATTTTGTCATGATTAAGTTTTCCTATAATTAAATTAACATTTAATCCATAGCTCTGAAAACTGCATATTAAGGGAATGTTCAGGGAAAGGACAATGCATTAATTTCAACCATTATCTCCAGACTTCCAAGACAGAGCTTTGCCAGTATATGTATGCCA
Organism: Vombatus ursinus; assembly: GCF_900497805.2. Lineage (NCBI taxonomy): Eukaryota > Metazoa > Chordata > Mammalia > Diprotodontia > Vombatidae > Vombatus > Vombatus ursinus. Next base: position 49,174,713 of record NW_020954599.1, read on the forward strand.
AAATTAAAAGTTATCTATTTCCAGTTTTGTTGTTGTTCTTTCCATCTGATTTGGTTACCCCAGGGACCATAGCATACCACTGCTGTCCATGGGGTTTTATTGTCAAAGTGGTTTTCCATTTCCTTCTCCAATGGATTAAGATGAACAGAGGTTTATATAACTAGTAATAGTCTGAGGTCTTCCTGAAAAACTTACTAGCTGTGTGACCCTGGACAAGTCACTTAATCCTGTTTGCCTCAGTTTCCTCATCAGTAAAATGAGCTGGAGAAGGAAATGAAGCTAGTTCCCAATGAATTTAAATGATTTTTCCAAGGTCACACAGCTAGTAAGTAAAAGAGGCACAAGTCCAATACTCTTTTGAGGTGAGTAGTCACAAAAAGCCTGGGTGCCTGATAACTGATTGTTATCTAAGATGCCTTCTACAAAAAGGTATCATCAACTTCCTCACTCTCCTTTTTCCTCCCTTATGAATATGGACAGGTTGCAGATAAATATACTGGCATCTTGGGGAAGGCTTATATATTATCATATATCCTTCAAAATATAAAAGGATATCCTGTGATGTGATTGTAAGAAGGAAAGTTCTATGGTGGATTGAGTACTGGACTTTGGAGTAAGGAAGAGTTGGCTCTGATGTTTACCAGCTGGGTGATCTGGGCAAATCAATCGACCGCTATGATCCTCAGTTTCTTCATCTATAAAAAGGAATAATAACAATAGTCATAATAAGACCTACATCAGTCATTTCACTTACCTGATTCTCTATTTCCTCATATGTAAAAAAAAAATGTAAAGTCCAATAAAAATCATAGTCATTCATGAATATCAATGATTAAGTTTTAATTCTAGCTTGTGATTTCATCAAGCTCATCATGTAAAAACTACCCACTGTGACAAAAAACTCAGTAATTTAAAGTGTTGATTTTTTAATGTTTATTTTTTTAATCTTGACTCTTTATTACTAAGCCATTCAATACTTTCCAAGATGTAGAATTTCTTAAGTATTTGTTTTATGTGCTTTGGATTCTTAAATACTGTGTGATCAGACTGTAAGCTCTGGAAAGTCCTACCAAGCTAGATAAAAGTCTCTAGGTCTGTTGTTCAGCAACCAGCTTCCATATTTTTTGGTGGGGGGAGAAGAAAGAGTGCATCAGTGGAAAGGGAACTGACATTAGAATTAGAGGACCTCAGTCAAAGTCTCTGATACTTATTGCCTGTTTGACCTTAGGCAAGTCCCTTAATCTCTCAGGGTTTAATGATCCTCATCTATAAAATGAATGTACTGGATTAGAGGATCTCTGAAGTCATCTGTATCCATAAGCTATTATGACCTATAAAAGAGATGTTTTGGGAGGGCCCAGTAAGCCAGAAAGACCATCTGCTGTGGCATGGAGAGGGCAAAGAGACCATCTATGCAGATAAACTCTGAGATCTTCAGAAACGTTATAAGAGTACTGCCAAGGTCTACAAAGACCCTCAGGATGACTCTGAGGGACAATGAAATTACAGGGGTTATGCATACAATCAGAATATATTAAATGTTTCTTTAATTAAATTCAGTGGAAGTGAGTTTACCCTTTGATGTACATTTCTTGATGAATTCATTGCAAAATGCTCCCCCAAGAAACTTTGTAAAAAGTGTTTTTGGGAGGAGGGGACAGGAATGGAATTATTTAGGATTATTTATTTCAGTTGGGGAGAATATCTACCATATACAAAGATGACTCATTTGGTGTAATTGATGCTGACTAGATCCTTAGGAGAATAAATATCCACCTAATCCAACTATCAAGAGAAGTAGTGGAATATTTGAATCAGCCAAGACAGGGCCACTTGTTTTCCTTTTTTGCTATGACTGGAGGCTATCCATCCAATACTCCCAATATTGATATTGTGTTGTTCTGTATATTGCAAAGAAACATGGGGCCAGGGCACAGATTTGAATGACACTCTTTTTTTTTTTTTAGCCATACTTTGTTTTGTCTTTTTTTTATTAATTTATTTTTAGTTTTCAACAATCACTTCCATATACTTTTGAATTTTAAATTTTTCTCCCCCTCCCTCTTCACCTCCCTCCCCAGGTTGGCACGTAATCTGATATAGGTTATACATATACATCCCTATTAAACATATTTTCACATTAGTCATCTTGTAAGGAAAAATTGGAAACAATAGGAGAAACCACAAAGAAGAAGAAACAAAACCACATGGAAGAAAAAAAGAGCAAATAGTATGCTTCAATCTGGATTCAGATTCCATAGTTCTTTCTCTGGATGTGGATAGCATTTTCCATCATGAGACTTTTGGAGTTATCTTAGATCCTTGCATTACTGAGAAGAGCTAAGTCTATCAAAATTAGTCATTGCACAATGTGGCTGTTGCTGGGTACAACATTCTCCAAGCTCTGCTCACTTCACTCAGCATCAGTCCATACAAGTCTTTCCAGGTTTTTTCTGAAGTCCACTTGCTCATCATTTTTTTATAGTACAATAGTATTCCATTACATTCATATACCACAACTTGTTCAGCCATTCCCAAATTGATGAGCATCTCCTCAGTTTCTAATTCTTTACCATTACAGAAAGGGCTGCTATAAATATTTTTGTACATGTGGGCCCTTTGCCCATTTGTATGATCTCTTTGAGATACATCCCTAGAAGTGCTATTGCTGGATCAAAGGGTATGTACATTTTTGTAGCCCTTTGGGCATAGTTCCAAATTGCTTTCCATGAATGATACTCTTTAAAATTAGGATTGTAGGGGGAGGAACAAGATGGCAGAGTACAGGCAGCAAACCAGCTAAACTGTCTCAATATTCCCCTCCAAAAAAACTTTAAAATAATTCCTCAAATCAAATTTTGGAACAGCAAATTTGGAGCAAACAAAAGGTAAGAATGAGACATTTTTTTCTAGTCAAAGACAACTTAGGAGGTTAGCAGGAGAAGTAAGTAACATCAAGGAGAGTGCCAGCCCAGAGCATGGCAGCAGCACCAGCAGCATCATAGTTTTGGAAGCTCTCAGTCAAGACACTATAAGGAGGTCAGACAAGTGGTTGGAAGGAACTTACAGGGCCCATAAGCCATGACTGGTATTTCTATTGTTCATAAATGGTTTTGTGTCCCAGAACTAGCTCTGAAAACAGCAGCATGAAAAAGCCTAAAACTTGAAACTCTCCTGCCCACAGGTGAGCAGAGCCCAACTTTAACAGAAAGTTCAAAGTCAAAATAGGCTAGAAAACTGAGCAAGCAATGACAAAAAAAGAACTTGGCCATTAACAGCTACTAGAGGGGCAGGGAAGACCAAGACATAAACTCTGATGCCATGATCAGGATCACACAAGGTTTAGCTGCTTCCACATTAAAGGAATGGAGGGCTTGGGATATAATATTCTAGAAGGCAAAGGAATTAGGATTACAACAAAAAATACCCACCCAACAAAACTGAATATAATTATTCAGGAGAAGAAAATAGACATTTAATGAAATAAAGGCCTTCCAAGCATTCCTGGTGAAAAGACCAGAGCTGAATAGAAAATTTGACATTCAAACATGACTCAAGAAAAGCTTAAAAAGGTAAACATGAAAGAGGAATCATTCAATAAACTCTTCACATTCCCATATGAGAAGATGAAACATAGAATTCCTGAGAACTTGATTATTACTAGGGTAGTTGGAAGAAGTGTACATACACAGAGGACATGGGTATGAGTCAATTATGTTTAAATAATCTCCAAAAAAAAAATCTAATGTGAGAAAGAGGCATACACTGGAAGAAGGAGGGAGAGGGGAAATGGTAAAAATTTTCTCACATAAAAGAGGCATGCAAGGAAGAGCTTTTATAGTGGAGGGGAAAATGGGGATTTGGAGTGGACAATGCCTGAATATAACTGCCATCAGAATTGGTTCAAAAAGGGAAGAATATATATATATATACACATATATATATACATATATATATAGATATATATATATATTTTCAAAAGCAAAAATAGAACTAAGTAAAAGAGATAATTAAAGAAACTGCATTTTAATAAAAGGTACCATAGATGTGGGCAAACCCTGTTTGCCTCAGTTCTTCATTTGCAAAATGAGCTGGAGAAGGAAATGGCAAACCACTCCAGTATCTTTGCCAAGAAAACTCCAAATGGGATCATGAAGAGTCAGACACAATTGAAACAATTGAATAACAACAAGAAAACCATAGACAATGAGGTAATAAATAAAATTCACAGTTAGTTTCTCTGATAAAGGCCTTATTTCTCAAATATGTAGGCAAATGATTCAATTTATAAAAATAAGAGCCATTCTCTAGTTAATAAGTGGTCAAAGGATATAAAAGGGCAGTTTTCAGAATAAGAAATCAGAATTATCTATAGTTATATTTAAAAAATGCTCTAAATCACCATTGATGAGAAAAATGTGAATTAAAACAACTCTAAGGTACCATCTTATACCTATCAGAAATGACAAATACTGGAGGGGATGAGGAATAAAAGGTACATCAATAAACTGTAGATGGAGTTGTGAAGTGATTCAACCATTTTGGATAATATATTGGAACTACACCATAGATATAAATATAGATGTAAAACTGTGTATACCTTTTGACCTAACAATACCACTACAATCTTTAACCAAAGGGATCAAAGGAAAAGGAACTATATGTACAAAAAAATATTTATAACAGCTCTTTTTGTGGTATCAAAGAGTTGGAAATTGAAGGGATGTTAATCATTTGAGGAATGGCTAAACAGATTACAGTATATGAGTATGATGGAGTATTATTGTGCTAGAAGAAATGATAAGTGGGATGAAACATGGCAAAACTATTTGAACTGCTGCAAAGTGAAGTGGGAAGAACCAAGAAATCATTGTGCTGCTACTACAGCAATGCTGTAATGATTATCAGCTGTGAAACCCCTAGTTACTCTGATCAATACAACAAAGACAGTGCTAAAGAACTCTTGATGTAAAAATGCTCCCCCACTTCCAGAGAGAGAAGTGATGAAGCTTTAGTGCATATGGAAGTATAATTTTTCACCTTTATTTTTTTTCCTGTTATTGTGATGTGGATAATACGGAAATATGGTTTGCATGATTTCATGTTTATAATTGATATCATTTTGCATGCCTTCTCAGAAGGTGTAGGAGAGTAGGGGTGAATGGAAGGGAGAGAATTTGAAAGTCAATTTAAAAGAACAGAATGTTTAAAATAAATTAATGTTTTTTAAGTAAAGCAAAAAAATAGGATTACATCATTCATAAAGCCATCCTATCTTTTCCTCTATTACTATGAAAGTTTCTGAAGATGTATTAACAGCTAAAGATCTAACCAGGATTGTACAATTTGTCCCCTAGATGACTCTAATCTATATAATCAATGACTGCTGAAAGATTGATGAAAGCTACAAATAGCCTTAAGTGGTTGTTAACAGTTTTGAGAAGAGATAAGGTAGCATGCAATAGTCGCCAATTATTTCATAACTGTACCTGAAACCTACCAATGCCTCATCTACCAAGAGCTGAGAAAAGTTAGTCTTGACATTTGTTGTAAAGAAAACTGCCACCTGGTTTTGATTGTATCCTAGGCTGTGTTAAATTCACAGTTCGGCAGATATAAAGGATTTCCTCTTTTAAAGATGAATTCAAATTTAAATTGCATCCATCCTTAAAGGAAAAAAAAGGATAGTTTAGCAAAGATTGATGACAGTCTAAATAATTCTTTTGTCAAAAGATCTTACCTTAAAACCCTTTAAAATATTACATTATCAGACATTTACTTTGAATACTTTCTCCTCAAATTATTTTGTATGTTTTATCTGGGTACATGTTGTGTCTTCCCTTCTATTCTTCCCCTACCACCAATAAAACATAAGCTCTTGAGGTCATGGTCTCTTTTTGTTTTCTTTTTGTATCCCCTCAGGATAGCACAGTATATATTATGGGCACTTAATAAATGCTTATTCAATCTAATTGAATTGCAGTGGAGTTGCTGACTTTGAGCTAGAGAGATCACTATATTTTATTTGTAGATGTTTGAGTGAATCAAGTCATTCAGTGTTCAGTGAATATTTTGGTGTGCATAATCCACCATTCAAAACAATGCTATAAGTAATAAGTGCCCAAGATCTTCATTTATTATGATCTCTGAGATCGAAATTTCTCTGTGGGATCTATTGTTAGTCTGATGTCATTAAAGAGATACACAATTTATAAAGGCATCTTAATAATTCTTTGGGTGTCAACAATTTAATTACAATTGTGGTTTCTGACATTGTCTTGTTAGGATTATTAAAATTTTCTTTTTATTTATTTATTTATTTGCTTTCTGGACTTTGTTAAACCAAGGATTTTTGTCCCATGGACTCATAGAATGATAGAATTAGAAGAGCATTTAGAGTTAAGGTCAATGTTATCATCTCTATGGATATATAACTAATATGGAAGATGTTTTGTATATGTTCACAGATCATTAAATAATTAGAAATCAGTTAATCCAATTCATCATTTTACACATGAGGAAATTGGGGCCCCAAAAGTGAAATTTCTTAATGTGGTCATGACAACAATTCATGATTTAATCAAGAAATTGGAGTGAGCTCACTCTACTCCATATTTCAATAATCTTATTATCCTACTTAAGTTTATGGTAAGACTCAAGTTCAATTAAATAAAAGATCAGAGCTTGTTAGAGATGATGATGAATTCATTACAGTCTCAAATTCCCATTGCTAGGTTGAAGATGAGAAACAATTAATCATTAAATGTTATTAAATAGTCAATAATGTTGGCTCCTTAGAAATGAGCATATGTAAAATTATCCCTAAACATTTTCTGGGGAATTCCATTCAATATTATAAGATCAGGATGATAAATGAATTTGAACATCTATTTGTTTTGGGTTTTTTTATTTCAAGAAGTTATCTGTAGAGTTCGCCCATGGGAAAGTAATCTTTGCTATTTAGACTTCCTATAGATCAATCATAAAATCATGGATTTTTCAAGTTGGAAGGGAGTTCAGTGATCATCTAATTCAACAGATCTGAAAAAAAATCTCCACTAACACCTGTTCTAGTAGTGATCCAACCTATTTTTCTAGTAAGAGCGAACTCATTGTCTTTTGAAGCAACCCATTCCATTTAAGGCATGATCTAATTTCTTGGAGTGTTATTGTTGTTGTTTGCTATTATTGTTTCCCTGCATTTAACCTAGATTTCCTTCTTTTCTACTTTCTCTTACTGGTTTTGCTTCTGCTATTTGGGCCTAAACAGAATAAGTCTAATCCCTTTTCCACATGACAGTGCAGCCAATATACATGGATCACTATTATATACCCCCTGAACCTTCCATTTTCTTAACTACATCTGCCCATTTCCTTCAATTTATGCTCATATAACCTGGAGTCAAAATGCTTCACCATCTTGATTCCCTTCCTACATTGTGGCTCTTACAACTGCATAAAATAATCCAGATGTGTTCTACTCAGGCAGAGTACAATGAGACTATTATCTTCCTTATCAGAACTACGCCACTCATATCTTAGCCCAACATGACTTTTTTTTTGCCTGCCACTAGTGACTTACATTGAGCTTCAAGTCACCTAAAACTCCCAAACCTTCCCAAAACCACTTTGTAAAAATGCTTCTCCCATTCTGTGTTTGTGAAGCTGATTTTTTTAGCCTACATATGACATATTTATCCTTATTGAATTCCATTTTTAAGATGCCAGTCAATGTTCTAGGTTGTACAGCTCTTTATGGATTTTGACTATGATCCAATGTGTTAGATTTATGTCATGTGTACATTTGATAATCATTCTATATATGTTTTTATCATTATGAATAAAAGTACAAAATGAAGAAGTTGAACCATATGACATCAGTGGCACCTTCTATCCATTGGAGCCTCCATTTCAACAGTACTATGTAAAACAGCATTGGGTTAAGCACAGGTCCCTGAAAGACTCCACTAGAGATCTTGTTATCAAATTATTAACAACTGCTGTTTGGACCATTATTCATTTAGTTCTAATTTCATCCAATTAATAGTAGTTTCTAGCCCACATCACTCCATCTTTTCCTCAGAAACCAATGACTTCTGAATGATTGATGAAAGCTATAAATGCTTTACTAAAGTCTAGATCAGGGTGGGGAACCCATAGCCTTGAAGCTACATGAGACCTTCTGGATCCTTGGGTGTGGCCTTTTGACTGAGTCCAAATTTTACGGAAATACAGGATTTGTTCTGTAAAGTTTGGATTCAGTCAAAGGACTGCACATGAGAACCTAGAGGGCCACATGTGGCGTTGAGGCAGCAGGTCCCCCCCCCTTCTGGTCCAGATAAATTATCTCTAAAACTATTCCTGTAATCTGTAACTTTAGTAACCCTTAAAAAAGGAAATAAAGCTAGAATGACATGAGCTATTCTCTATTAGGAACACTCTTATAACCTTTTATCATATAACACATCAGGATAAATGAGCTTGTATCCTCATGCTCCATGTGTTGAATGAAACCTTGGTATAATCACTGATAATTTTGGCATTCAGATGCTCCTAATTTATTATGTCAGGTGCTTAAAGAATATAATTTTTAAAAGACAATCAAAATGTTTCCAGATATCTGAGGTTATAATGGAATTAGCTCAACATTGAAAGGATTGATGTAAACAGATTTTTATTATTATTACTATTGGCTTGTTGTTATATGAAATGTTTGTTACATAATAAGTCCAAAAGCTGACCCTCTGAGGATAACTGAAATAAAAATAATTAGGCTGTTCTTGACACTATCAACCTTATATTGCATTTTTGCAGTATTGAGAAAAGGGCTGGAAAATTTGAACATAAGTAGATTGATTTTCTGGAAGCTGATTCCTATCATCAAGGAAACTGTTTTGATTTGTTGCCCAGGACTGAATGAACTCTGGATCTATTAGTAAAAAAAAAAGAGAGAGAGAGAAAGTGAGAGAGAGAGAGAGAGAGAGAGAGAGAGAGAGAGAGCAAAGAAAGCAAAGAAACATATCCACAAAAAAGTTATTATTCTATATGATATTAAAAATTCCAATCCAAGAACTCCTCCTTGAGGAATTGTGGGTATAGTAGGTCATTAAAAGTTATGTCAATCAAATTCAAGTTCTGGCAGATCCTATCAAGGATTCAATGCTTCAGTTCTGATCTCTGATTGTGTCTGTCATCTGAGGATCAATCTAGCTAAATTCAAGGAGATTTAACAGTACAAGTTTTGCCAATAAATTTTATGGCTAACTTTACAGTGGAATACTTAAGCAAATCACCTAACAATGAACATTTTAATTTTCACAATACTGAATTTTTGGTCTTTCTGATAAAAAAAAAAAGCCAAATAGCAGTAGTATATGATTAGAGTTTTTAAATTTTTCTTGTAGAACCTGACCCGAAGGATTGAATCAGTTCACAATTACAATTTAATAGCTCCCATAAGATAAACACTTTTGGTCACTTTTAACAGGGGTACAATTTAGATCAACAATGTCAAGATTAATTGTGCTTTGGCCACTTGCCTGTACTATGAGATTAAAAAGATATTTAGTATTTTATTTTTCCCAGTTACATTTAAAAACAATTTTAATAATGATTTTATTTTAATTCATTTTTAAAATTATGAATTTTGTAAACACCAAAAAAGAACATTTCCATATAAAAAGCAGAACAGAAAAAGAGGATTATAAATGAGACCATGAGAATCTGTAGCTTGCCTTTTTTCTTCAATTCAGAATGACAAAATCATAGATTTTGAGAGTGGGAAGGCCCCTCAGCAGTTCTCTAGCCCAATTCATACACATAAAGAATCCCAACTATAACATATTCAACAAATGGTCCTTCAGTCTTTGCTTGAAGACTTTCTTTGTGTGTGTGTATGTGTGTGTGTGTGTGTTAATTAATTTATTTTTAATTTTCAACAATCATTTCCATAAGCTTTTGAATTTTAAATTTTTCTTCCCCTCCTTCCCCACCTCCCTCTTCAAGATGATGTGCAGTCTGATATGGGCTCTACATGTACATTCCTATAAACATATTTTCATATTAGTCATGTTGTAAAGAAGAATTAGAACAAATAGGAGGATCTAACAAGAAAGAGGAAACAAAACAAAACAGAAGAAAAAAAGAGCAAAAAATATGCTTCAATCTGTATTCAAACTCCATAGTTCTTTCTCTGGATGTGGATAGCATTTTCCATCATGAGATGTTTGGAGATGTCTTAGATACTTACATTGTTGAAAAGAACTAAGTCTATCAAAGTTAGTCATTGCATAATATGGCTGCTACTGTGTACAATGTTCTTCTGGTTCTGCCCACTTCACTCAGCATCATATAAGTCTAAAAACAGTTTTTAAAATTCACTTTGAAACTTTGAGTATCAAATTTTCTCCCGTTCTCCCCACTCTCTCCACTCATTGAGAAAGCAAGCAATCTGACATAGGTTATACATATGCAGTCATGCAAAACATTTCCAAATTACTCATGTGGCTAAAAAAAACCCTCAAGATAAATAAAAAAGTAAAAACAAAGGCTACAATCTGTGTTTAGACACAATAAATTCTTTCTTTGGGGATGGATAGCATTATTCATCATAAGTCCTTCAGAGTTGTCTTGGATCATCGTATTGCTGAGGATAGCTAAGTCATTCACAACTGATCATCTTACAATATGGCTGTTACTTTGTACACAGTACATTTTACTCTACATCAACTCATGTAAGTCCACATTTTTCTGAGAGCATTTTGCTTGTAATTTGTTATAGCACAACAGTATTCCATCATAAACACAAATCACAATTTGTTCAATCATTACCCAATTGATGGGTATCCCCTTAATTTTCAATTTTTATTTATTTGTTTGTTTGTTTGTTTTTGCCACAGGAAAAGAACTGCAACAAATATTTTTGTACATATAGGTCATTTTCTCTTTTTTTAAATTTCTTCTGGGTTACAGAACTATTGGAGGTATTGCTAAATGAAAAGGTATGCATGGTTTTATAGCCCTTTGGGCATAGTTCCAAATTGCTCTACAGAATGGCTAAATCAGTTCACAACTCCAACAAAGGTGCATTAATGTCTCACTTTTTTTTCACACATCCCCTCCAACATTTGCCATTTCCCTTTTCTCTCCTATTAGCCAATGTAATAGGCGTGTAGTACCTCAAAATTGTTTAAATTTGCATTTTTCCAATCCATAGTGAGTTAGAGCATTTTTTCGTATTGCTACAGATAGCTTTTATTTTTTTACTTCATCTGAAAACTGTTCATATCTTTTGATCATTTATCAATTGGGCAATGGCTTTTTTTTTAAAATTTGATTCAGTTCTCTATATGTATGAGAAATTATGCCTTTATCAGAGAAACTTGGTCAAAACATCTTTTTTCACAGTTGCTATTGCTAACTGTAATTCTGTCCATCCTATTCCCCTCCCTCTTTGTTCTGTCCTCTTACTTTTTTCACTGTGTCCCTCCGAAAAAGTGTTATGCTTCTGACTACTTGCTTACCCATTCTGCCCTCCTTTCTATCACTCATCTTCTCTTATCCCTGTTCCTTCCTACTTTCCTGTAGCATAAGATAAATTTCTCTACTCAATTGAGTCTGTATGTTATTCCCTCTTTGAGCCAATTTTGTTCACTCACTCACCCTCCCCTTGCCCCACTTTCCTTCCACTGCAAAAAGCTTTTTCTTGCCTCTTTTATGTGAGATAATTTACCCCATTTACCTCTCCCTTTCACATTCTTACTGTACTTTCCTCTTTCAAACATTTATTATATTTTTAGGTATTATCCCTTTGTATTCAATTCATATCTGTGCCCTTTGTCTAAAAATACTCCTAACTGCCCCATCACTGACAAAAGTCTTATGAGTTACAAATATCATCTTCCTATGTAGGAATGTAAACACTTTAACCTCATTAAGTCCCTTATGATTTCCCTTTCCTGTTTACTTTTTTATGCTTCTCTTAAGTCATGTATTTGAGAATCAAATTTTCTATTCACCTCTGGTCTTTTCATCAAGAATGCTTGAGAATCCTCTATCAACTTGTATGTCCATTTTTCCCTGAAGGATTATACTCACTTTTGCTAGGTTGGTGATTCTTGGTTGTAATCCTAGCTCCTTTTCCCTGGGGAATATCATATTCCAAGCCCTGTGATCCTTTAGAGTAGAAGTTGCTATTTTTTTATTCTTTATTTTAAAATTTTATGGATTTATTTTTAGTTTTCAACATTCACTTACATAACATTTTGTGTTCCAAAATTTTTCCCCATCTCTCCCTTCCCCCCACCCCAAGATGGCATGCATTCTGATTACCTCTTCCCCCAATATGCCCTCCTTTTTATCACGCTTCCCTTTCTCTTATCCCCTTCTATTTTCCTGTGTTGTATTGTAAGATAGATTTCTATATCCCATTGCCTGTGTATCTTATTTCACAGTTGCATGTAAAAACAATTTTTGACAATTGTTTTTTAAAACTTTGAATGCCAAATTCTCTCCCTTCCTCCCCTCCCACCCAGTCTCATTGAGAAGGCAAGCAATTTGATATAGGTTATACGTGTGTAGTCATGCAAAACACTTCCATAATAGTCATGTTGTGAAAAACTAATGGCATTTTCCTGCATCCTATCCCACCCCTCCTCCCATTTATTCTATTCTCTCTTTTGGCCCTGGCCCTCCTCAGAAGTGTTTGCTTCTGATTACTCCCTCACCCAATCTGCTCTCCCTTCTATCATCCCCCGGCTCTCTTATCTCCTTCTTCCCCTCTATTTTCCTGTAGGGTATGATAGATTTCCATATCCAATTGAGTGTGTATGTTATTCCCTCCTTAAGCCAAAACTGGTAAGAGTAAGGTTCACTCATCTCCACTCACCTCTCCATTTTTCCCCTCTGCTCTTTTGAGTTCCCTCTTGACTTTTTTATATAAGATAATTTACCCCATTCTACTTCTTCCTTTCTTTTTCTCCCAGTACATTCATCTCTTACACATTAATTTTATTTTTTTAGATATCATCCTTTCATATTCTACTCACCCTGTGCCCTCTGTCTATATATATTCCCTCCAACTATCCTAATCATGAGAATGGTCTCATGAGTTACATATACCATCTTTCTCATAGGAATGTAAACAGTTCAATTTCTATAAGGTCCTTATGATTTCTCTTTCCTGTTTACCTTTTTATGCTTTTCTTGAGTCTTCTATCTGAAAGTGATTTTTTTTTTCTATTTAGCTCTGGCTTCTCAAGAGTGCAGTAGATTGGGGCAGCTAGGTGGTGCAGTGGATAGAGCACTGGCCCTGAAGTCAGGAGGACCTGAGTTCAAATCCAGCCTCAGACCCAACACTTGACATGTACTAGCTGTGTGACCTTGGGCAAATCACTTAATCCCAATTGCCTCACTAAAAAAAAAAAAAAAAAGAGTGCAGTAAATTTCTCTACATCACTGAAGGTCAATTTTCCCTCTCATTGATTGCACTCCATTTTGCTGGGTAGGTGATTCTTGGTTGTAATCCTAGCTCCTTTGACCTCTGGAATATCATATTCCAAGCCCTCTGATCTTTTAATGAAGAGGCTGCTAAATCTTGTGTTATCCTGATTGTGTTTCCATAATATTAGAATTGTTTCTTTCTGGCTGCTTGCAATATTTTCTCCTTCACCTGGGAATTCTGGAATTTGACTATCATATTCTTAAGAGTTTTCCTTCTGGAATCTCTTTCAAGAGGTGATCAATGTAGTCTTTCCATTTCTATTTTACCCTCTGGTTCTAGAATATTAAGGCAGTTTTCCTTGATAATTTCTTGAAAGATGATGTCTAGGCTCTTTTTTTTAACAGGGCTTTCAGGTAATCCAATAATTTTTAAATGATCTCTCCTGGATCTATTTTCCAGGTCAGTTGTTTTTCTAATGAGATATTTCACATTGACTTCTATTTTTTTTTCATTCTTTTGAATTTATTTTATAATTTCTTGATTTCTCAGAGTCATAAGTTTCAATTTGCTTCATTCTAATTTTTAAGTTATTATTTTTTTCAGTGAGCCTTTGGACCTCTTTTTCCATTTGGTTCAGTCTATTTCTAAGGTGCTATTTTTTCAGCACTTTTTTGGGTCTTCTTTAGCAAGATGTTGATTTGTTTTTCATTATTTTCTTGTATCCATCTCATTTATCTTCTCAATTTTCCCTCTACTTTTCTTACTTGCTTCTCAAAATCCTTTTTGAGCTCTTCCATGGCCTGAAACCAATTCACATTTTTCTTGGAGGCTTTGGATGAAGGAACTTTGACTTTGTTGTCTTCTTCTGAGTGTTTGATTTGATCTTCCTTGTCACCAAAGTAAGATTCTATAGTCTGAGTTTTTTTCCACTGTTTGCTCATTTCCCCAGTCAATTACTTGGGGTTTTTTTTGTTTGTTTGTTTGTTTTTGACTCTGTAATTTAGGTCTCTGCTTCCAGTGTGGAGGGTGTACTGTCCCAAGTTTCAGGGCTTTTGTGTTGCTGTTTTCAGAGATACTTACAGGGACCTGTAAACTTTCAGTTCTTTTAAGGTGGTATAATCTAAGGAGAGGTTTTATTCCTCTCTCTGGTCTGTGAGTGGCCACAAGCACTCTTTTCTGCCCTGGAATTGTGAAGAGGGTTCTCTCCCCACTGCTGCCACAAGCTCTGCTATGCCAGTGCTCCTCCTCTCCCCAGGACTGCCAGCCAGAACTGTGACCCAGATCCAAATATGGAAAAAGCAAAAGGATCCTGCCTCGGTGCCAGTAAAGAGATCCCTGCGATCTCCTTCTAATCAGTTGTTTGATCCTCTTACCACCTGTGGGTTAACAGTTCTGGAAGAAGCCACTGCCACTGCCACAGGGCTGCACTGGGCCCAGCCCGACTTGGCTCCTCTACCACCCAGGTCTAACAGAACTTTTCCACTGACCTTCTAAGTTGTCTTTGGCATTTGTGGGTTGAGAAGTCTGGAAACCACCACAGCTGTCAGTGATCCACTCCCCTCAGGCTTGCTCTGTGTTCCCTGGGGCCAAGTCTGTGCCTGTACTGCCCACACTGAACTGCACTCCTTTTGGTAGACTGCACTCTTCTCAGCCTGGTGTAACAGACCTTTCCTGTTAACCTTCCAGATTGTCTTGTGCTGGAAATTTGTTTCACTCTGTATGCTCTATAATTTGTATATAGTTATTTTTTTACAAGTATTTGGATGGGTTTGGAGAAGACCTCAAGCAAATCCCTGCTATTATTCCTCCATCTTTGCTCTGCCCTTCAAAGCTGCTAGATCTTGTGTTATCTTCATTGTAGTTTCATAATACTTGAAGTGTTTCTTTCTGATTGCTTGCAATATTTTCTCCTTGACCTGGGAACTCTCAAGTTTGGCTGTAATATTTCTGGCAGTATTCATTTTGGGATCTCTTTCAGGAGGTGATCTGTTGGTTGTTTCAAATTCTGTCTTACAGTCTGGTTTTAGAACATTAGGGCAGTTTCCTTAACAATTTCTTGAAATGTGATTCTTAGTCTCTTTTTTAAAAAAAAACTTTCAAGTAATCCAACAATTTTTAAATTATCTCTCCTGGATCTATCTCCCAGGTTAGTTATTTTTCCAATGAGATATTTCATATTGCCTTTGGTTTTTTCATTCTTTTGGTTTTGTTTTATTTTGTCTTGATTTCTCATATAGCCATTAGCTTCTACTTGTTCAATTTGAATTTTTAAGAAATTATTTTCTTCAGTGAGATTTTGTACCTCCCTTTCCATTTGGTGAATCCTGCTTTTAAGGCAATCTTCTCCCCATTGGCTTTTTGGACCGCTTTTACCTTTTGGCCTAGTCTGTTTTTTAAGGTGTTATTTTCTTCAGTATTTTTTGTGGGTTTCTCCTTTACCAAGCTGATGACTGATTTTCCTGATTTTCTTTTATCACTCTCATTTCTCTTCCTAATTTTTCCTCTACCTCTCTTATTTGATTTTTATACCTTTTTTTTGAACTCTTCCTTAGCCTGAGACCAATTTAGATTTTTCTTGGGGGCTTTAGATGTAGGAGCTTTGACTTTTTTGTTTTCTTCTGAGTGGCAATTTTGATCCTCCATGTTACCATAGTAGCTTTCTATTGTTAGGTTTTTTCAGTTGTTTGCTCATTTCCCCAGTCTATTACTTGATTTTTAACTCTTTACTAAAATAGGGCTCTGCTTCCAGGGTGAAGGGTACACTGTCCCAAGCTTCAAGGTTTTGTTTTTTTGGTTATTTTTGTTTTGTTTTGTTTTGTTTTTGCTTGTTTGTTTTTTGCAGAGATACTTCTAGGGACCTATAAGTTTTCAGTTCTTCCAAGCTCATATGGTCTGAGGAGAGGTGTTTACTCTTCTCTTGGCCTGTGCTCTGGTCTGTGAGCAACCATAAGCACTCTTTTCTGCCCTGGAATTGTGAGGAGGATCCCCTACTACCCTGTGGCTGCAAGCTCTGCTCACCCTGGGACTGCCACCAAGGAATGAGACCCATATCTATGTATGGGCAAAAGAACAGAGTCCTGCCTCAGTGCTAGGAAAAGGATTCCTGTAACCTCCTTCTGATGAGTTTTTCACCCCCTTTACCATCAGTGGTGCTGATAGCCCTGGAAGTAACTGCTGCCACTGCTGATTCAGTGACTCCCAGAGCCTGACCCTGGTTTTCTGGGGCTGGGTCTGTGCTGGTATGGCCTGAGCTAGACTGTGCTCCACTGTCACCCAGGTGCAACAGATCTTTCCTGCTGAATTTCTCAGGTGCCTTTGTTTGGAACATTATTTTATCCCCTCCTTTTTGGGTTCTGCTGCACCAGGAATATTATTTCAATGTCTCACAGTCTTGACATATGGCCAACTATGTACTATACATATACTATTTAATTCTTGACTTATTCATTTTTTAAGCAGAGTGGACTTGACCAAGCCTCTACAGTTTTGTTGGTATAGTATTGACAAAAACAAAACAAAACCAAACCAAATGATTTCCCCAGTGACCTAAAATTGCTATTATGTGTCATCTCCCTGGATTAGTTAATAGCATCATGACATCAAATTTACTAAAAGGCTTCAGTTATACAAATATATTACTACTAGGTGTAAACCTCATAAGTTCTCTCTTTAATGCACAATTATCTACCATGGGTCAAACACTGTGTTAAACACTAAGAGTTATTTAAAAATGCAAAAGATAAAAACAAAACCTATATATATATATATATATATATATATATATATATATATATATATATGTGTGTTTATGTATGTGTGTGTGTGTGTGTGTGTGTGTGTGTAGTGCTTGCTCTAAAGGAGCTCACAGTCTAATATGGAAGACTAATTGCAAAGAACTCTGTACAAAAAGATATATATATATATATGTATATATAAAGGATAAATTGGAGATAACCTCAGAAGGAAGTCATTAAGATTAAAAAGAACTGCCAGGACAAACCCAGGACTATATGAATATAATTATAAAACACTTTTTATACAAATGAAGTCAGATTGAAATAATTGGTGGGCAGAATCAATATGATAAAAATTACAATTCTACCTAATCTACTTATTCAATGCCATCCCAATTAAACTATCAAGGAAGTTTTTATTGAGCTAGAAAAATAATAATAAAATTCATTTGGAAGAATAAAAGTCAAGAATATCAAGTGAATTAATGAAAAAAAAAAGTAAAGAAAGAAGGTTTACCAGTACCAGATCTTAAACAATATTATAAGGCAATAATTATCAAAAAAATCTGGTACTGGTTAAAAAATATAAAGTTGGATTAGTGGAACAGAGTAGACATATGATAGACAGTAGTAAATGTCTATATAACTTTGTTTTTGACAAATGTGAAAATTTAAGGTTTTGAGATAAAAAATAAACTATTTGGTAAAAATTATTGGGAAAACTAGAAAGCAGTCTGGCAAAAAATGGGCTTAGATCAGTATCTTATACCATTTACCAAGATTAGCTCAAAATTACTATCTGACCTAGATATAAAGGGAAATATTTTAAGAAAACCAAAAGAACATTGAACACATTACCTATCAAATTTATGTCTAGGAGAAGAATTTATGAGCAAATAAGATAGCATTGTGAAATGTATAATGGATAATTCTGATTACATTAAATTAGAATAATTTTGTACAAATAAAACCAGTGTAGACAAGATTAGAAGGGAAGCAGAAAATTGGGGGTGGTGGGGAATTATAGATAGTTTCTTGGATACAGGTCTCATCTCAAATATATAGAGAACTTTGTCAAATTTATTAAAAAAATGAGTCATTCCCGTTAATAAGTAGCTAAAGGATGTGAACAAGGAGTTTTTTGATGGAGAAATCAAAATTATGTGTAGATATATAAAAAATGGTCTAAATCATTATTGAATAGAGAAATGCAAATGTAAACAAATATCTCACACCTATCAGATTTGCTAAAATCATAGAAGGTAAAAATGACAAATTTTGGTAGAGATGTGGAAAAATATTGGACATTAATGCATTGTTCATAGCAGTATGAACTGATTCAACCATTTTGGAGAGCAGTCAGGAATTATACTCAGAGAGTTATAAAACTGTGTACCCTTTAACCCAGCAATACCATCATTAAGCCTGTTTCTCAAGGTGATTAGGAGAAAAGGAAAAGATCCTAAATGTTCTAAAATATTTATAGGACCTCTCTTTGTGGTGGTAAAGAAATGGAAATTTAGGTGATTCCCATGAATTGGGGAATGGCTAAGCAAGTTGTTGTATATGATTGTGGTGGAATACTACTATGCTGTAAGAAATGATGAGCTGGTTGATTTTAGAGGAAGAAAAAAATGTGGAATGACTTACATGAAATAACAAAAAGTGAAATGAACAGACCCAAGAGTATATTTTGTACAATAACAGGAATATTGTTTGAAGATTAATTTTGAACAATCACATTATTCTGAGTGCTGTAAATACTCAAATAAAGTATAAAGGACATCTGAAGGAAGATGATGTCCACCTCTAGAGAAAGAATGGATAAAAAAGTACACATAGTATGGTTTTGCATATATTTATAAATTTGTGTCAAATGGTGGTGTTCTTTAATGTGGGATGGAGAGGAAGGGAGATAGTTTGAAACTTAAAAAAAATTTTAATTAAAAAAAGATTAAGAAAAACTGAAGAACATAAGAATTTGCAGAAGATAAGACTTAGTTGAGACTTGAAGGAAGCCAAGGAAGCTAGGAGGTGGAAAAGAAGAAGGAGAATATTCCAGGTATGTGGGACATCTAATGAAATTTTCATTTTCCAATGAAAAATATAGGACCTGGAGATGGTATGTCCTGTGGGAGGAATTAAAAGGAGATCAGTGTCACTGGATCATAATGTATTGTAGAGAAATAAAGTAAAAGGGCCAGAAAGGTAGGAAGTGGCCAGGTTATAAAAAACTTTAAAAGCCAAAAGATATATAATATTTGACCCTGGAGATAATGGGGAACCACTGTAGGGTATGTGTTTATGTGTGACATACTAGGAAAATCAATTTGATAACTCAATGGAAGATAGCCTGGAAATGAGGGAGATGTGAGGCAGGGAGACCAACCAGTAGGCTATTGTACTAGTCCACATGATGAGGGCCTATACCAATGGTGCCAGAGGAGAGAAGGGGGCCTATATTAGAGATTGTGCTAATGTAGAAATGACAGGTCTTGGTAGATGATTGAATATGGGTATGAGAGAGAGTGAAGAGTTGGAGATGACCTCTAGGTTGTGAGTCTTGTCTGACTGGGCAGATGGTGGCAATAAGAAATTTTAAAGAGGGGAGGGCTTGGTGGAAAATGTAATAACCTCAATTATAGACAAGTTGAATTTAATATATGTGCATGTGTGTTTATCAACTGAGATAGTTGATAGCCAGCCCCCATTGGGATGAAACAGGTAGTTCATAGTGGCATCGTTGGTGGATAGACTGTAGGGACTAGGAAGGAAAGAAAGAAGGAAGGCCTAGAACAATACAACATTCCAGGAGGCATTGAGAAGATGAAAATGACTTCCCCAATACTTGCAAAAAATATACAAAAATATTCAGTTTTCAAACACAGGGCAAGGATACATGATGTAAAATCATACCCAATAACAGTTGCACTCAGCTGATGGACTTTCCATACACTCTCCAAATCAGAATGACAGTGACAACCATTCTTGAACTTGCTTTTATCCCCAAATATTCAATGTTACATAGCCATTGCTCAGGTAGCTGTCAAAATAGAATCTGATACTTGAGGTGCATCTAGTTTCCATGTTGAGACCTCATTTTCTGACTCTTCTCCCTCTGTCCTCTACTTTACAACTTTATTTGCTTTCTCCCACCCAATTAAATTATTACGATGTCTCCTGTCAATGGAATACTTTTCTATGTATAGCCTGGAAATCTTAGTTGGAATTGTAGCAGGCCCTGGATAAAGGCCACCACAAAGGCATTTTGGATGGATGTTTCAAGAGAAAATAGATGCTGAAGACAAACCCTTATAATTTCACACTTTTCCCTTCTTGTCTATTTCCTCATGTTGTGTGGTTACTCATTGCCATGGACAGGATGTTGAATTTAACTTAATTAAAGAGTGTCCTAATCCTCTGATAGAAGAGAAGGCAGATTGATAGGGGTGGTGGTCAGAAGCAAAACACTGGTGAGGATGAGATCAGGTTAAAGGAGAATGAAAAGTCTAAATGGGGAGGAAAATAGCATGGAGAGACAGACACAGTTAGTAATCATAACTTTGAATAAGAATCGGATGAACTTTCCCATAAAACAGAAGCAGGTAGCAGAGTGGATTAAAAACCATAAAGATTGAATCAAAATATGTTATGCTTTAACTGAAGAAAAAAGGGGGGAAGGGGGTAGGAATCCTGATCTTAGACAAAGCAAAAATAGATCTAATTAAAAGAGATAAGGGAGGAAACTACATCCTGCTAAAAGGTACCACAAACAATGAAATAATACTGATGCTAAACATATATGTACCAAGTGGTATAGGATCCAAATTCTTAGAGATGTTAAGGAAATTACATAGATAAATCTAACCACAAAAGAAAAAAGAAAAAAGTTAAGGAGGTGAATAGAATATTAGAATAGTTAGATATGGTAGACCTCTGCAGGAAATTGAATGAGGATAGAAAGGAATATACCTTTTTTCTCAGTGGTACATGGCACCTACACAAAAATTGACCATGTGCGAGGGCATAAAATCCTCACAAACCAATGCAGGAAGGCAAAAGTATTAAATGCATCTTTTTCAGATCATGATGCAACAACAATTACACATAATAAAGGGCCATGGAAAGACAAACTAAAAATTAATTGGAAACTAAATAATCTAATCCTAAAGAATGAGTGTGCCAAACAATGAATCATAGAAACAATCAAGAACTTCATTCAAGAGAATGATAACAATGAGACAACATATGAAAACTTACGGGATAATATCAAAGCAGTTCTTGGGGGAAATTGCATATCTCTAAATGCTTACATGAATAAAATAGAGAAAGAGGAGATCAATGCAGCTAAAAAGCAAGAAAATAAACAAATTAAAATTCTCCAAATAAATACCAAATTAGAAATTCTGAAAACCAAAGGAGAGAATAATAAAATTGAAATTAAGAAAACTATTATCTAATAAATAAAACCAAGAACTGCTTTTATGGAAAAAAAAAACAACAAAACAGATAAACTTTTGGTTAATTTGATTTAAAAAAAAGAAGAAAACCAAATTGCCACTATCAAAAATGAAAAGGTTAAATTCACTACCGATGATGAGAAAATTTTAAAAAATAATTAGGAGCTATTTTGCCCAACTGTATATGACTAAATCTGACAATCTCTGTGAAATGGATGAGTATTTACAAAAAGATAAAGTGTCCAGATTTACAGAAGAGGGAATATAATACTTAACTCCATTTCAGAAAATGAAATTGAACAAGCCATCATTGAACTCCCTAAGAAAAAATCTCCAGGGCCAGATGGATTTACAAGTGAATTCCATCAAACATTTAAAGAATAATTAATCACAATAAAATATAAATTATTTGGGAAAAAAAGGTGAAGAAGGAGTCTCACCAAGTTCTTTTTATGATACAAATATGGTTCTGATACTTAAACTAGGAAGAGCCAGAGTAGAGAAAAAATTTATAGACCAATTTCCCTGATGAATATAGATGCAAAAATTTTAGATAAAATATTAGCAAAGAGATTATAGCAACTTATCTTAAAAATAATACAATTCCAGGTGGGATTTATACCAGGAGTTCAGGACTAGTTCAGTATTAGGAAAACTAACAACATAATTGACTACATCAATAGCAAAATTAACAGAAATAATATTATTGTCTCAATAAATGCAGAAAAAGCTTTTGACAGAATATAGCACCTATTCCTATTAAAAACACTAGAGAGCATAGGAATAAATGGAGTCCTTCTTAAAATGATAAGCAGCATTTATCTAAAAGCATCAGCAAGCATTATATGTAATAAGGATAACCTAAAAGCGTTTCCAATAAGATGAGGGGTGAAACAAGGATGTCCATTATCACTGCTATTATTCAATATTGTACTAGAAATGCTACCTTTAGAAAGAGAAGAAAAAGAAATTGAAGGAATTAAAATAGGCAATGAAGGAACTACAGTATCACTCTTTGCAGATAATTTTATGGTATACTTAGAGTATATATACTTATACTAGAGAATCAACTAAAAAACTACTTGAAATAATTAACAACTTTAGCAAAGTCGCAGGATATAAAATAAAGCCATGTAAATCATTGGCATTACTAACAAAGCCTAGCAGTGAGAGATAGAAAGAGAAATTTCAATTAAATTAACTGTTGACAATATGTCATATTTGGGAGCTTACCTGCCAAGACAAACCCAGAAACTACATGAACACAATTACAAAACTCTTTTTACACAAATAAAGCCATATCTAAATAATTAGAAAATATCAGTTGCTCATGGGTAGGCCAAGCTAATATGATACAAATGAAAATTCTACTTAAATTAATTTACTTATTTAGTGTCACACCAATTAAACTATCAAAATTATTTTTATAAAACTAGAAAAAAATAATAAAATTTATCTGGAAGAATAAAAGTTCCAGAATATATAGGCAATTCATGAAAAGAAAAACAAGGGAAGGTGATCTAGCCATACCAGATCTAAAATTGTATTATAAAGCAGCAATCATCAAAACTACTTGGTACTAGGTAAGAAATAGAGAGGTGTATCAATGTAATAGGTTAGGTATACAAGACACACTGTAGTCAATGACTACAGTAATCTACTGTTTGATAAACCCAAAGACCCCAGCTTCTGTAATAAGAACTCACTATTTGACAAAAACTGCTGGGAAAACTGGAAAACAATATGGCAGAAACAAGACATAGACCAAAATCTTACACCATATACCAAGATAAGGTCAAAAAGGGTACACAATTTAGACACAAAGAGTTATGCTTGGGGCAGCTAGGTGGCACAATGGATTGAGTACCGGCCCTGAAATCAGGAAGACCTGAGTTCAAATCTGACCTCAGACCAAACACTTGACACTTACTAGCTGTGTGACCCTGGGCAGGTCACTTAACCCCAATTGCCTAAAAAAAAAAGAATGATGCTGTAAGCAAATTAGGAGAGCAAGGAATAGTTAACCTGTCATATCTATGGAGAATATAAGAATGTATGAACAAACAAGAGATAGAGAACATTGTGAAATGCAAAATGGATAATTCTGATTACTTTATATTAAAAAGTTTTTGCACAAACAAAGCCAATACAACCAACATTAGAAAGAAGGCAGAAAACTTGAAAACAATTTTTACAGCCAGGTATCTGATAAGGGTCTCATTTCACAAATATATGGAGAACTGAGACAAATTTATAAGATTACAAGTAATTCCCCAATTGATAAATGGTCAAAGGATATGAACAGGCAGTTCTCAGATGAAGAAATTAAAGCTATCTATAGTCATATGATAAAATACTCAAAATCACTATTGATTAGAGAAATGCAGATTAAAGCAACTCTGAGATACCACATCACACCTATCATATTGGCTAGCATGACAGAACAAGAAAATGATAAATGTTGGAGAAGATATGTGACAATTGGAACACTGATGCAGTGTTGGTGAGTTGTGAACTGATCCAACCCTTCTGGAAAGCAATTTGGAACTATGCCCAAAGGGCTGTAAAAATATGCATACCCTTTGACCCAGCAATAGCACTTCTAGGGCCATATCCCAAAGATATCATAAAAATGGGAAAAAAACCTACATGTACAAACATATTTATTGTAGCTCTTTCTGTGGTGGCCAAGAATTGGAAATTGAGATGACACCCATAAATTGGGGAATGGCTGAACAAGTTGTAGTATATGAATATAATGAAATACTATTGTGCTATAAAAAATGATGAGCAAGTGGACTTCAGAAAAACCTGGAAAGACTTACATGAACTAATGCTGAGTGAAGTGAGCAGAACCAGGAGAACATTATATGCAGTAACAGCAACATTGTGCAATGATTGACTTTGATTTTACATTGGTAAATATTGTGAGACATTGTTCTATATCTAGTTTCTGCCAAATTCCATTCCAGTTTTCCCAGCGATTTTTATCAGCTAGTGAGTACTTGTCCCCAAACCTTGAATCTCTTGGTTTATAAAACACTAAATTACTGATATTTACTTCTGCGTATTCACCAACTATTCTATTCCACTGATCTACCATTCTATTTTTTAGCCAGTGCCAGATTGTATTCATGATTACCACTTTATAATTACAGGTTGAAATCTGGTACTGCTAAATTGCATTCTTTCATGTTTTCTTTTTCGATCAGTTCCCTTGATATCCTTAACATTTTGTTCTTCCAAATGCATTTTTTTATTATTTTTTTCTCATTCCATAAAATAATTTTTGGTAGTTTGATTAGTATGACACTGAACAGGTAATTTAACTTAGGTAGAACTGTAATTTTATTGCACGTGTATCTTAAAATCGTATATCTATGACAGCAGAGACCTTTCTGTTATCTAAATGTTGTATTTCTCTCCATATCTGCTTTAATGCTTTAAACACAGCAATTATGATGATGTTGATGATGATATTAAGTCTTTAAGTTTCACAAAGCACTATTCACAGAGTTCTGAGTGGTAGATTGTGAACAGTATTAGCATTTCAAATGTTAGGAAGAACATGATGTACAGTTAAGTGATTTATTCATGGTCACACAATTAATAAGTATTAAAAATGGAGAATTAAAATGTACCATATTTAAACATTTTCATGAATTCTAATTAATAGTAATATCATAAGTTGATGTCATTTTATCTATCTATACCTTCTTTGTTTGTTGGCTTATTTATTTATATTAATTTAGCTCTCTCATCTAATTGGTGTAAAGTACTCCCAAGAAGTTCCCCCTACTAGTGAACATCTGTAAATGCTCTGCAAATTATTTGAACCGAGGTCTTGCTAAGCTCTGAGGTCAATTATCAGTTCTTCATATCACATGACCTTTCTAACTTCGTGATATTCACTGTGAAATATACACACTTAAATGAATCTTTCTTGCAACATTCCCTTAGGTTAAAATTAGATTAGTTAGGTTAATTGCACATCACAGTCCAATTAGAAAATATTACAGGCAAGCCTCATTCTACTATACCGAGTAAGCACACAATCAATCAACAAGTATTTAGTAATACCTCCTATGTATTAGGCACTGGGATATAAGTTAGAAAGAGTCAAACAATTACTACATTCTAATAGAGGAGGCAACAAATCCATTGTATATGTTTATATGCATATATACGTATATATATATTGCTTGTTTTCCACCTATATTATCTTATATTGTCCACATGCATATCTATGTTTATATCTAATGTGTGCATATAAACATATATGTGAAGATGCACATGAATAAATATGAATATAGAGACAGTTATTAAATATTAAATTAAATAAACTACTATTACCTCATAGTTGTCAAATTGTAAAGTTAATGTCACTTGGCATGCTGCAAAATATTTAATAAAATATAGTATATCCTTCTTAAAGAGGTGCTTGAAGTTAAACAAGGGTGGCGTGAGACAAATGAGATATCTCAGAGAATGACAGATATTTCAGTAACTGGCAAAAATGCAGACCTGTATTATTATCAGCAAGTCATATACCCATATAGTCTCTACTTTCATCAGGATTCTGGTCATTTACAAACTTGCAATAAAGCAGTGCTTTGATCTGAAACTTTGATCACAACTTTCAGAAAGATGATCTTTGAGCATGGCAAATTAAAGATTTCATGCAATAATAAAATGCTGGCTGACATGAACTGGAAAATTCACAGACTAGATGTTTTATGCTGAGTGTTGAAATATGATTGATACTGCTGTGAGCTGGGTATTTATGATTCCTGACATTCTGGGGATGAGCACACCAGGGGTAATAGTCTGCAGGGTATCACTTTGAGAAAAAGAAGATATGCAAAATAACAAGAAAATCTGGTATAAATCCTTCTTTTGTGAAGTCTTATTGGAAATAATGATTTTACAGTTCTCTTGAGTTTAGAGTAGGAAATGTGCTTAAATAAAAAAGTTTTTTTTTTCTTTTACCAAAGAGGGGAAGGATACCAATGAGCCCAAGAAAACAATTCCTATTAGGTTAAAAATGAGAACGTTTGTAATGTAGCCATGCCAAAGCAGCAAACTCCAGAAAGTATAAAAATTCAAGGGAATGTGTATATATTATTTATAGTAAGATTTTGTTTTAAAAAGATTTATTAAAAAAAGATTTTATTTTAAAAAATTAAAATGTTCGTTCAACTTCTTAGAAAAATGTTGAAGCTCCTCAGTCTTCAGTACTTGGTCAACCTCAGGGCATTCTCTGAGGCCACAGAGATAAAGTCTGAGAGAAATTTCATACAAATTAACAATCTTTAGTCATATCAGAGTTATTTCCCAAGAACTTTTATCTATTTTCCTGTCCTAGACAATCTAAGACAAGAGATAAAATAAGAACAACAATTATAATAATTTGCTTTTATATAGTGTTTTAAGATTTGCAAAACACTTTAAAATATTCTTATTTTATGCATACAATGATCCTGAAAAGTAGGTGCTTTATAGATATTAGCCAAATTTTTCAGAATAGGAAACTGAGGCAGACAGAGGTTAAGTGACTTGCCTGAGGTCATATACATGGCTGGACTTCTCATCTTCCTGACTCCACCAAGCACTCTATCCATTGTGTCACCTAGTTCCTCTGTTGATATTACTTCCTTTTAATAAATAAAATTAATCCCTTTTGTGGCATGGACTATTTCTGGCAATCTGGTGAAGACTTCTCAGTGAAGTGTTTTTAAATGCTTAAAATAAAATATTTGGGGTTACAAAGTATAACAATTTGAAATAGTTATTAAAATATTTTAAAAATCAGTTTACCTACACTTCTGCTCTAGAAGGAAATTCACGGTCCCCTTTTTGGTTTCAAGAACTCTCAAATAGCTCTCTTTTTTTGTCCACCACCGACAATCAAGAAGGTAGTGTAATGAGGATTAAAGGGCAACAGCAATTGTTAATATCCATGAGGTAGATATCAGCCTTTTTCTTTCTCTAAGGTCTATAGCCAGTCTACAAAAGTAGTTCCAGCCCAAACTTCTCACTCAGTGTTTCTAAACCAGACTTCATATTGTAGCACTGATGATGTTGTCAGTGTCAGTAGAGACAAGCAAGACCTTTGTGAATATGAGTAATGACATACTTGGGTGACTGTCTCTATATCTTTGTGCTTTTGCTTGCCCTTTATTGTGTGTGTCTCTTTGGAAAATCTTGGACACTGTACTCTTCTGCAAGCTGCTGGAGACCTAAAGACACAATAGACACCAAAAGGAAATGGGTTGGCCAGTGACAACACTCTCATAAAGTCAATGGTTGGATCCCTGATAGTACCTTTTGAGTATTTCCCTATTCTTTTAGGTGAGTCTCTTACAGAAGTTATAGAGGACTTCGACACTCTTCTCTCCAAATTTTTTTACCTTGACCTTTCTACCAGTCCCACCCCTCCCCAAATCCAAAGTCCCTTGTCTTGTCAGAAGAAAAGTATAGCCCAGCACAAAAAGATAAGATGCTCTTAGGTTTATGACTCCTTTACTCATAATAATGGTGGTTCATCTTTTATAGGACTTTATCATTTACAAAGGACTTCACAGCAATGATGTGAAGTAAATAATGCAAGTATTATTCCCATTCACTCATAAGAAAGTTAAGTGATTTATTCAATGTTACACAGCTAGTATAAAGACAGAATTCAAGTCTGTGTCTTTTAATTCTTGATCTATCATTGCTACTCTCTTTACATTGAACCATATTGTTTTTTGAGTCTTGTGACTTCTCCTAAGGGAAAGAAAGAGGAAGGGAGGGGAAGAAAGGAAGGGAGACGCCTGCCACATTTTATCCCAAATTTGGAGAATCGTTCCATCTCCTCCAAATCTTTGACTCTCCAGGTTTTTGACACTTCATTGTGATCCATACAAGTCATAGCTCTCTGAGCCTCAGATGCTGCTATTAGAAAAATGGAATAGTAACATTTGCACTATCTAGGTCAGTCACTAAGCATTTACTAAGCTTTTACTCTGTGTCAGAGACTATGCTATGTCCTCCAGATGCAAAAAGGGGAAGAAAAAATAGCCCTTGTGTTCCAGAAGCATAAAAATCATAGAGGCAATTTCTATTTTTGGAAGTAATGGAAGTAATTCTCCACTTTACAGATTGGGAAAATGAAGCCCAAAAGATTAAGTGACTCGCCCAAGATGGCAGAGTTAGTAAGTTCAGAGTCAGGATACAAATTCACATTCTCTGATTCTAAAATTAACATTCTTTCTTTTTACAATACTCTGCTGCCTCCACAATGTGACAGAATTATTAGGAACAAAATAATTTATAAATTATATAAAATACTTATAAATGTAACTATTGATATTATTTATGAAGATAACTGTGGCATAGTGGACAGAGAGATAGATTATTTTTGGGTGACCTAGAATGTCACTTAAACATAAATTTTATGATTTTTTTTCTCATCTGCCTTGAACTGAACATATACATTGTATCTTCATTCTCATGTCATATCAAAACAGTCAATAAAGTGGAATTAAAAACAAAGTTATGGTTCAATTCTGATTTTTTTTTTGTTTTTGGGGGGTTTTTTTGGAGGAGAGACAATATTCCACATATTAATGGAAACCTGAAGTGGCCACAGATTAATTAATTAATTAATTAATTAATTATTTCCTGTACCCTTTCCAGCTGCTAGGCCAATGATTGAAACAAGGCTTGTTGTGAACTTATGAGAAAGCTATAAAAACCTAGACTGTTGAACTCTGAACTCTGAGGAATGGGGTAGTAATATAACAACTATAAGGCTCCCTTCTCCCTCCATTCTTTCCTTATCATCACCATTGTACTGTTTGATAACAAAAAGTCCTCAGGAAGATTCAAATCCTATTCAGGCATTTCAAGAGGAAGAAAGGGAAGGATATGGTAAGGGGAATGTGTCCTACAAGCTTCAGAATAGAAATGCTGGAGGGGTAAGGTAGAGCAAAGAAATACTATTGCTAGGATCACTAATGCTGTCACAGTGTCCTTATTTGCCTTCTTCCTTAGCTTTCTCCCTTCCTCCTCTTCCTTTCATCTCTTCTCATGATACCACTTGGAAAAAGCATGTAAAATGTCAAGTATTATAAGTAAGAATTCTTTGATGAGGAGAGAGTGATAAGCTACAAGGGAGAATGAAACCTGCCAGGTAGGAAAGGAAAGAGTGTGATAAAAACTGGAGAAAAATGAGAAAGAATGGGTCCTGTTTCTTAATCACAGAGCATATGTGAGAGGCATTGTGGGACAATAATAATAACAAATATCATTATTGTTACAATACATGCATATGGCAACTTTAGGCTTGAATACATACACATATATGTATAACATGTTCTATTATTATCCCCAATTTCCAGATAAATAAACTGAAGTTAATTCAATTGCACAGAATCATATACCTAGTAAGTTTTTGAAGTCAAATCTAAACCTAAACCTACCTTATTGCAAGTCTACCATGTTTATAACACTCTGAAGCAAAGTAGATGGAGATCTTGAATTAGTGAAACCAGAACTTAAATCCTTCATCTGATACTACCTGTGTCACCATAGACAAGTCACTTAACTTCTTGCATCAGTTTCCTCCTCTATAAAACTAGCATCAGAATACTGGCACATAATGCCTCCCTTACAGGGTAGTTGCGAGGTGCAAAGGAGGTAGTATGGATGTTTTGCAATCTCCACAGCCCTATAAAAATGTCTTATGTCATTATCTGATTTTTTTTTTTTTTTTTGCTTTAAAGGGAGAGGAGTATGGGTAATTAAGTCTGATACTTGGAGAGAGACTAAACATCTCTACTACCATGGACAGAGGTCTTCCTGAAACTCATGTACTGTCATGGAGGACTTTGTTGTGTTTCAGAGAAGAAGCTGGGGAGAAACTGGACAAGATCACCTCAATATATATGTGATAAAATAGGGGGTTTATTATAAAGGAGCTTCATTTGTCTTTGCTCAGTCCCATAATTAAAGTGTGGCAATGAGTGCTTTGCCCCAGGGTGCCACATTCAGATTACAAAAAAAAAAAATCAACTTTCAGGATCATAGAACCAACAGAGAACCATCTAATAAGCAAGAATAATTATTAAAATAGGAAATTGTCAGACAGTGTGCTAGAGGTAACCTGTTTTCCTGCTTCCTTTTCCTACTGCCCTTTTCTTCCCAAGATGTTGTGTGCTTTAGACAAGATGTGATATATGCTCCAGGCACGAAAATTCCTAGTTCCAACTCTATCTTTCATATTGTGAAAGGATTTGAGATGGCTCCGTTTTCTGCCACAGGCTAGCAAGCTTAGAGGATTCTTTTAGTCACAAGCTGTTGTAGGAGTTGACAGAGTTCTGGATTCATAAAGTATCATGCCTTAATAGGGACAGGGACTGGACTTGTGATTTCATTTGTTGTAGGGATCTCCTGGGTAAGGAAATTCCTTCTGTCAATTCAATTCAACAACCTTTCTGCAATTTGTAGGCTTGAAGAGTTGCCTGAGCACTTAGATACAAAGCAAATTGTCCAGAGTTATAAAGTCAGATGGTTTCAGAGATGGGACTTGAACCCAGGTATTTATGACTTCGAGGCAAATTATTCACTACACTATGCTACCTCTATATGATATTGCTCAACATATTTTGTAATTAGGGTAGCCTCAGCTCCTTTCCAGGTCTATTGCCATTTACACCCTATTATATGTTAGTCCTTTTTTGTTTTTCCAAGCTCATCACCTCCATGTTAAAATAAATTTATACAGGATACAGAAGTGGATGAGAGGTTAGAGAAAGTCTTATCCAACTCACTCATTTTTAAAGATTAGGAATTAAAGATACTAAAGCAGAGATGACTTGTTGAAGATCACAGAGACAGTAAATAACAGAACCAGGACTCAAATTCAGATTCTCTGATTCCAAGTCTACCACTTTTCCCCCCCTATTACATGATTCTATTCTCTTCATGATTCTATTCTCTCTTCTGTGGCCCCTTCTTTGTAGAAATTGATGCGTGTATTTGACAATAAAATTTATGTTTTAGATCTAAAATCATATAAATAATATATGGCATATATAAAATCACATATAATATATATATATGTAATTTCTTTTCTGCATAGTTGGAAATTTGGGGGAGCTACTAATGAGAGCTTAAAGAAGCTCATATTCAACCCTCTAATTTTATAGATTAGGAAACTGAGGCATAGAGATATTAAATTTTTTAAGGCTAATAGATAATAAGTGGCAGAGCTGAGATCTGAAATTCGATTTTCTGAAGCCAGTGATCATTCCACTGCATCATGATGCAGTTTGTGTGCATGTGGTTTTTTGTTTGTTTCATTTTTTTTAGTTGTTTACGGTTTCTTCAGTATTTCAATTAGTATGACAACTAAAGAATTGGTTGCATCATGACAGTGTAAGGAATGTTTAATTTGAATATTCTATAAAACATTCAGGTTGAGATGTTTCAGTTCTCACAGAATGTCATAGCTAGATGGAATTTTAGAGATTATTTAGTTTACCCCCATTGTTATAATAATAATGACAAAATAGCTAGTATTTATGGAGTAATTTAATGTTTACAAAACATCTTCAACACATTAACTTATTTTATCCTCACAATAACACTGAGATGTAGGGATTATTATTATTCTAATTTTTCAGGTGAGGAAACTGAGGCAGAGAGAGTGAAATTATTTGCTTTAGGTCACTTAGAGTTAAAAATAATACTAGGCAAAATTTACATAGTGCTTACTATTTGCCAGGCACTATGCTAAGTGCTTTACAATTATTCTCTCATTTCATCCTCACAGCAACCCCAGGATGTAAGTGCTATTATTATCCCCATTTTTACAGATGAGGAAACTGAAGCAAAGAGAGGTCAACTGGTTTGTCCAAGATCACACAACTAAGTCTCAGGCTGGATTTGAATTTAGATCTTCCTGACTCCAGGTCCATTTCTCTATACTTTTCCCCACCTACTTGTGAAAAAAGGGACATGAGTCCCAGAAAGGAAAAATGAATTTCCTGAAGTTTTGTAGTAATTCATTATCAAAGATATAGTTCTGTTCCATGTCATAAGGCACTAGGAATGGTAAAATAAAAAAAATGCCGACTAGGATTACGCAAAGTCAGTACTCAATGAGCCCTAAGAAAGTTTGACAGGAAACTTGAAATGTTTACCTTTGCTTTCTGTAAACACTTTGCTTTCTGTAAATTTGGATTATACAAATTTGACTCCACTTCAGTAGCTGGGCAGAAAGACCAACTTCCCCCAGCTTAGGCTCTGACAGTCAGCTGCAGCAGATCCAGGGGGCCTCTGCTCCAGACACTGAAGCTACTTTAGTGGAGAGCAGACAGGGCCATGAGAAGCTCTGAAGGAGTAGAAGGGAGGTGTGCAGAAAGGTCCATTTTAGTAAGCAAGAAATATCTGCATTAGTTATTGGGGTAGCAACTCAGCTCACATGATGAAACACTTCTCATGTATTCAAGAAATAGGCAGGGTGACATTGTGTTACAGGCTTACCTTATGCACAACCATGCTTATGATGAGCTTGACATCGGGAAATGTTAGAGCAAGTGAGCTTTCTTCCCATTATGATGCCACAAAAAGAGAAGATATATTGGAGCTCAACAGAAATGGCAATACCTCATATTCTATAAATATTGATGGTGCTAACCAGTAAAAGAGGCAAACCATTAATGCGTATGAGATGTATTGAAGTCATGAATGCTTTGATTAGTTACCATTCTCATTATTAAGCACAGATCTCACCATTTATGGGTAAAGATTTCATACTGTTTTTGTCAATGGTGCTTTTAACTCTGAGACACACAGTAATGTATTGCTGATAAGCACAGTCTCATCCAAAAAAAAAAATCGCTTCATCCCTAAGTCTTTAGAGTTTTAGTTATTGTTTTTTAGTTCTGTCCTACTCTTCATTACCCCATTTTGGGGTTTTCTTGGCAAAGATACTAAAGTGGTTTGCCATTTCCTTCTCTAGCTCATTTTCCAGATGAGGAAACAGACAAACAGGGTTAAATAACTTGCTTAGGGTCACACAACTAGCAATGTCTGAGGCTGGAGTCAAACTCAGGTCTTCCTGACTCTATACTTGGTGTTCTATTTACTGTGCCACTTAGCTGTCCAAGCCTTTAGACTTAGATTAGAAAAAAAGAGGTGAAGTCAAGGAGGTAAAATCAGAAGAGAAAAAACTGAAGACCCTGAGGATATTGAATATATTTGTTTAATACAAACTCCAGAAATCATACTCAATAATAAAAAAGATGATGAAAACAGCATTGCTACCTCAAATGATTGTGAAAAGGAAATGATCTGGAGCTGACTGTCACTCAGATCATAAGCCTCTTGTTGCAAAATTCAGACTTAAATTGAAGAAAGTGGGGAAAACCATCAGGCCACATAGATACAATCTAAATAATATCCCTTATGAATATGAAGTGAAAGTGATGAATTGATTTAAGGGATTAGATCTGCTAGACAGAGTGCCTGAAGAACTATGGACAGAGGTTCAAAATATTGTACAGGAGCTAACAACAACAAATATTCCAAAGAAAAAGAAGAGTAAGAAAGCAGAATAACTGTCTAATGAGGTTTTATAAATAGCTGAGGAAAGAAAGAAAGTGAAAAGGAAAGGAAAAAGGGAAGGATATAGCCAACTGAATACAGAATTCCAGGGGATAGCAAGGAAAGATAAAAACATTTTCTTAAATGAGCAATGCAAAGAAATAGAAGAAAACAATACAATGAGAAAAATGAGAAATCTTTTCAAGAAAATTAGAGTTATCAATGAAAAGTTTCATACAAAAATGGTCATGATAAAAGACAAAAATGGTAGGCATTTAGCAGAAGCAGAAGAGATTAAGAAGAGGTGGCAAATATTTACAAAAGAACTATACAAGAAAGATCTTAAAATCACTGATTGCCATGAGCATGTGGGTGCTGATCTAGAGTCAGACACTCTGGAGAATGTAGTCAAGTGGACCTTATAAAGCATTGCTAACAATAAGGCTAGTGAATGTGATGGAATCTAGCTCAGCTATTTAAAACCCTAAAAGATGATTCTGTTAAAATGCTGCATTCAATATACCAACAAATTTGAAAAAAAAAACAACAACAACAACAGCAACACAACAGTGGCCACTGGATTGGAAAATACCAGTTTATATCTCAACCTAAATAATGTCAATGCCAAGAAAGGTTCAAATTGTTGAACAATTGTACTCATTTCACACATCAGCAATGTTATGTGTACGATCCTGCAAGCTAAGATTCAGTAATATGTGAACTGAGTGTTATCAGAAGACTAAGTTTTCAAAGAGGCAGAGGAACAAGAGACCAAATTGTAAACATTTGCTGGATTGTGGAGAAAGCCAGGAATTCCAGAAAAATATCTACTTCTGCTACATTGACTACACTAATGCCTTTGAATGTGTGGATCATAAGAAAATATGTAAAGTCCTAAAAGGGATGGGATTGCCAGATCATTTTACTTGTCTCCAGAGGAAAAGGCAGATGGACCAATGAGAAACAGGTAGAACCAAACATGGAACATGTGATTGGTTTAAGATTGGAAAGGAATATGACAAGACTGGATGAATCAAAAGTCA
The DNA here is from genome assembly GCF_900497805.2 of Vombatus ursinus. Classification (NCBI taxonomy): domain Eukaryota; kingdom Metazoa; phylum Chordata; class Mammalia; order Diprotodontia; family Vombatidae; genus Vombatus; species Vombatus ursinus. The sequence continues at coordinate 49,209,985 of NW_020954599.1, forward strand.
GAAATAATTTTTTTGAGAAATATCAGCAGTTTCAGATATGCAGATGATACCACTCTGATGAGAGAAATTGGAGGAATTAAGAAGCCCCTTGATGAAAGTGAAAGAAGAGAATGTAAAAGCTGGCTTGAAGCTTAATATCAAAAAAACTTAAAATGTTGGCAACTGGTCCCACCACTTCCCAGCAAATAGAGGGAGAAAAAATGGGAGAGATGTCAGATTTTATATTCTTGGGCTCAAATATGGTTGCAGTCACTGTCTGCAGCCATGAAATTAAAAGACACTTGCCCCTTGGAAGGAAGGCTATGGCAAATCTAGACAACATACTAAAAAGCAGAAGCATCACTTTGCCAACAAAGGTTCTTGTAGTCAAAGCCTTTGTTTTTCCAGTAGCTATGAGTATGGCTATGAGAGTTGGACTATAAGAAAAGCTGAGCACCATAGAATTGACACTTTCAAATTGCAGTCCTGGAGAAGACTTTGTAGAGTCTTTTAGATAGCAAGGAGATCAAATCAGTCAATATTTAAAGAAATTAATTCAAGCCATCCATTGGAAGGTGAAATACTAAAGCTGAATCTTAAATACTTTGGCAATATAATGAGAAGACAGAACTCTTTGAAAAAGATCCTGATGTTGGGAGGGATTGAAGGCAAAAGGAGAAGGGGAGTGCAGAGGATGAGATGGATAGATAGCATCATATCATAGAAACAAAAACATGAACTTGGACAAACTTTGAGAGACAGTAGAGGATAAAAGGGGTATTATGGTGCATGGGGTCACAAAGAGTTGGACACAACTGAATGACTCAACAACAACAACAAATATTTAGACTAGAGTTAGAATAAAAAGCCCTTGCTGACCATTATGGCATGAACACAAATAACAGATCAGCTATACCAAAACAGAATAATTTTAAAAAGCTTGAATCTGTTGTTCATCACAAATGAATATTTTCACCCACAATATTTCATAGAAAGCATAAAACATTTTAGAACATGCACATAGCAGTATGTACAACATCCATCATCACAATAAGAATCATAGGAGGAAAGGTAGATCCCTAAAACAATAACCCTAAGGATGGCATCAAATTCCCCCTTAGAAGGAACAACCTAAGAAAGGCATTGAAGATCTGTGGAAAGACACTGGTCTATTTCATCAGTATCTACCTTGTAAAGAAAACAAAAAAGAAACAGGTAGACAACAAAATGGAAAATAAAAGTATATCAGAAATTCTGGATGTCTTTAATTCGAAATTTAAAGTACTAGTCAAAAGATTAAGGAATCAAAGGAACACAATAGTAAATAAATCAATCAATATCATTCCATTTTTTCTATGAAATCTTGATAAATGGAGAAAACAAAGGTAAAAAATCCTTGAATATAGAGGAGATGGAAAATTTCAGGATGTCTATATCAGAGGTGTCAAACATGTGAAGACCAAAGTCACTGTAGTGGATGCATTCATCCATCAGTTGAAATGATTTCTGGATTCAATCTCAAAGCTTTTGGTCTCTTTCCTTGGCAAATATTCAGAATTTTAATCTAGTCCAAATAACATTTTGATGCCATTAGAGAAAGATTTCTTGTGATAAAGGACCTATTTAATGTGTTTTGGGAGGAAGTCTTATAGTTTGATGCATCATCCATGTGTATCAAATGACTAACAAGAAAATGCTAAAATGTAGATGGGTACAGCATATAAATATTAATGCAACTGTTGGGATTCAACATAAAATCTGTCCAAAGACCAATGAGTTGATATACTTCTGAAGGAACTAAACTCCATATCTATTTTAAAAATTATCAATAATAAAAGTAACAATACCATGTTCTAAGGTACTATGATGCTTATAAAATGTTTTCCTTTTTATTAATGAAATCAGAAGAAATAAATGAACTGCAACTAAAGACCTTAGGAAATAGAGTAGCTGACATGGAGGATGCCAGGAAAAAGTCACAAAGTTAGGATATTCAGCACTCGGCATAAAGAACAATAAAAAGTCCTCTTAATATTAATGCTTTCTATCTATTTATTATCTCCAAATTTTTTTGTATATGTATTTTTTGGCCATAGTTGTTTTCATGTTCCTAACTTTCATTAGACTTCAGCTCCTTAAGAGTCAGGCTTTTAAAATTATTTCTATTCCCAGCACTTAATATGGTAGACACTTAATAAATTCTTGTTCATTGACTGAAGGCCACTGTGACTGAAACAGACTAACAGTTTGTAGACTATTTATAAATCAAGGCATATGTTCTTTTCTAACATGGAAATGTACTCACTGACTATTAAGGTCATTTCTGACTTTCTATTCTTATAACAAATTTATTTATAACTTACATATGATAATGGGGGTAGATAACTTATTTTGATTTTAACATGGTTAAATCTAGCCCCACTCTTTCAATATGGCCAATGCCTCTTGCATCTCTCTTCCTCAGGTTCTCAGGTACTTTTGAAGGAGTTCAATAGTTTCTCTTTTTTTCCATTAGTCTGATCTTTTAATAACTGTACACCCTAACTTCAGGGACCCAGTGAGTAGAGCCCCAGTTCTGTTTAAATACTTAACATCTGATAAAATTTTGCAAAGGATTATTTATTTCAATGATATGACAAGAACAAATATTCAAACTTTTCCCCCAACAACTCAGGGGAATAATCCCCATCCCTCTACACTACTTTAGTATCGGGAATGATGGGGGAGAAGAGAGAAGGAAAATTGGGCTTACAACTTAGCCTAGTTCCTATATAGAATTGGTACCACCAAGTTCAAATCCAAAGCTGGCATAGCTACCAGCCTTCTTCTGGTCTAGATTCCCAAAAGTCACACTAGATGATGGCTCCTTACTCCTCATAGCCTCAGTGCTGAACCAACTATAACACTTGGTCTGAATTCCTGGAATTCTCAAAGTTCATTCCTTGTGCCTTATAATGGGTAAGAATAAATGAAAAGGCCTCAAAACCATTTTTGTGGTTTTATCAGTGAAGTGAAGTGGTATTGTCAGTGAAGAAAGAAGAGGGTATTAAGGCCCTTATGTCTCATTACCATATGGTCTCACTGACTGTGAGAAACCTAACTCCCTCAGACCTAAATGTAGCAAAAGCAAGGCTAGTGGTAAGTCAGGACACTTCAAAGATAACAAAGTCAATGGAAAAAGTCACCTATCTGCAAACACATGTCAAGCCAGTGCAGAATGTCTATATATGCCCCAGTGTCCAAGTAGCATATCTCTTGTATCTTACAAGAGGATGGTGCCATCTTAGGTGATCTAAACATGTGCCAGGAACCCATTGCATCTACCTGGTCTAGTGAGTGTTTTAAAGATGGATTACTACTGTTTGTAATATGCTTTTGCATCATTAGCTCATTTATGCTCAAGTGGATATTATTGCAACCAAGCTTAATCCAGTTGCAAAGCCTGGGAAGGGACCAAGGGCTCTTCTGCATGGCTAGGGTTGGACAAGATCATACTGAAAGATGTTTTGAATGAATTCTCATGAGTGAAACAATTGACTGTTGAAACTTGAAACTTGGCAGGTGCCAAGTTTCCATAATTATAGTACAGAATTGTGCTACATCTAAGATGGCTAAGGTCAGATTAAGTGATGCAAATCAGGCCATTAGAATTATGTTCAGGAGGATGGTGCAAAGTAAGAATAGACTGAACAAGAAAGGAATGAATATTTCCTTATTTCCTCTGCCTAATCCCAAAAAAAATTTTCCTAGCTCTTGGTAAAGGAAGTTAGGCAGAATGTAATCTACTCCAGGCTGGATTGTTCTTTGGATCCCTAGCACCTAGTACAGTACTTCATACATAGGTGCCTAAACAAACAAACAAACAAAAATACTTGCTTAATTAGATTGGAAGGTACGGCTTTATAATGCTTGACAGCAAAAACACAATTCTCAGAATGTCTATTTCAGGCTCTATCATAGTATAGCAGATTTGGGAGGGGGAGATCAAGAGTAATGGAAACATTCATTTTCAGTTTTTAGGATAAGTTTGTATATATTTTGGTTCCCCTACCTATATTCATTCAAAGATGATAGCTATATTGAAGCTATTGTTAGTGAGTAAAACAATTTAACTTTTCACTACAAGTGCAAGGCTAAATGGAGAATGTAGGAGAAGAATGTAAGGAAAGAGTTCAGAGGATCATAGATGGAAAGTTAGGAGGGACCTTAGAGACCATCAAGTCCAGCCCTCTTTTTACAAATGAGGACACTAAGGCAGAAGGAAGATAAATGACTTGCCCTGGGTCACACAGCTAATAGGTGTCTGAAACAGGATTTGAACTAAGGTCTTCCTGACTCCATAGTCCAGTACCACATGCACTATATCACATAGCTACCATCTTTGCCTTCGGTCCAGAATATGATCATAATAGCACTGTTCTGCACATAAGTGCAGAACATTTCACCATGGAGATGTATATTAAGTTAGTTAACTTATCTGGAGTGTCCAAATGCCCTATACTTAAGCAAATCTTTGTTAAATACTCATTAACTAACCGGAAATGTCTTTCATAGAAACACAGCTCTTGTGTCAGCCAACAATTCAATAAACATTTATTAAGCATCTACTATGCACCAAACATTGAGCTAAATATTGGGGATACAAAGAAAGACAAAAGATAGTCCCTGTTCTTGAGAAGTTCCCTGGGAGACAATATGAACACCTATACCTATAAATATAAGATATGTAGGATAAGCTGGAGATAATCAATAGAGTAAAGTTACTGGCATTGAAGAGGATCAGAAAAAGATTTTTGTATAAGGTGGGATTTTAGTTGGGACTTGAAGGAAGCCAGAGAAGTCCAGAGACAGAGATGAAGAGAGAGATTATTCTAGGCTTGAAGGATAGCCAGTAAATATATACAAAGTTGGGAGATATATTTTCTTTTCTGAGAAAGAATAAGAGTATACAAAGAGGCAGTAAAGTGTAAGACTGATGAAAATGTAGGAGGGCAAGATATGAAGGATTTTGAATGCCAAGCCAAAGATTTTATATTTGATTCTGGAGGTGATAGGGAGCCACTGAGATTTATTGAATGGTTATGGAGGAGGGATATGTGCCATTGTCAGACCTGCTATTTAGGATAATTTAGCAACAAAGTTGAAGATGGACTAGAGAATAGGGAAAGACTTGGGCCAGGGAGACCAACCAAAAGGCTGTAGCAATATTAGGTGTGCATATATGTGTGTTTATATGCATAGGATAGTGGAGCTTTTTCATTACCCACTCACCTAGCCATTTAATATATTCATCTCTCAGTAACTACATTTATTGACAGTATTATATATCTATATTTAGGTCATTTTGGTCTCTCAGATGGTTGAGAAATTTCTTCATTGTGCTGATAATCCAATTTATGTTCCAAGTAATCAATCTGTATGTTACTTTACCTGCTATAATACTCCATTGCACATAATGAATATTTCTTTAACAGCTATAACCCCACCAAAATGAAATTTCTTAGTCAATTGTTTTAATGGATCCAAAATTCTAGAGCGGTTCCTCCTAGAACTTCATAACAAGTAAATATCCATGAATACTATAACTGTTACTATGAAATTGTAACCAGTAATCCTCATAAATGATGTTTTCATTTTGCTGTGTTGCTATTTCACTTAAGATAACTGCCAACAGTCACTGGGAATTTCATCCGTTTTAGAGTAGAATTTGACTCCTTTATTAATTCAATTATTCTTTCTCCAGAGTATTTGTATAGACCTTCAAAGAATGTGACAAAAAGGTTTTTTATCACCATGGGCCTCAGAAGTTTGGCATTTTAGAAACTACTAGTGACTGTATATAAAATACTATGTAATATGTTATACATGTTTCCTAATAATGGTAAACAAAATATGTTTTTCCTTACAAGAATAGTCAAATTATAAAATCTAAAGGATTTTATATTAATACTTTGGAGTTTGATAAGATGTAGGTATCATTTCAATTCATGAGTAATTAAGGTCACACATGTAGAATTGAGTTAGTATTCATAGGACAAATTTGATAGAAATCTTAATCATGTGGGAGAGGCATTGAATTTTGGAGTTAAGAGATATAGATTTACAGTAAATGGCTTCATTATTTTATATGTGTGTGTGTGTGTGTGTGTGTGTGTGTGTGTGTGCGAAATATGCAAAGTCACTTCAGTTCTCTTCTCCTCAATTTCCTCTTCTAAAAAATGAGTTATAGGATCATAGATTTAAAGCTGGGACCATCTGATGTCATCTAATCCAACCTATCATTTTACCTATGAGGAAGTTGAGGCACAGAAAAGTTAAGAGATTTTCCCAAGGTCATATAGGTGATAAGTAGAAGAATGGGAATTTGAATCCAGGCCCTAAATCTAGGGTCCTTTCTATTGCACCATGTAAATTCCCCCTTCTAAGGTACTTTTTGAGCAAAAATTCTATATAAAGGCAGAGACAATACCTTTAGAAAATTCAGATTGGAACTATACAATTCATTCAGCTCAGTTCACCAAAGGTTGCTCTAACCAAGGGATACCATTGCTTCTAAGGGTCTAGTAAAATATTTTTTTGAAAATCAAGTCCAAGACCAGCAAAGAGAATAGAGTAAAAGAAGCAGTAAAGTCCAGCTCTCCCCACGACCACTCTGGCAAAAGAACTAGGAAGAACACCAGCTAAAGTAGTGATCAGGAAATTGAAGGTGACACCATAGTAAGGCATATTTGTAATCCAGATAAGTATAGAGAAACAGTCAGAAGTCTATGAACACTAGGGAAAGAATCTAGCCAGGTGTGTACTAGGGCACGATGTGGTAGACAAGCCAGTAAGAATAAGGGCCTGATGTTGTATACTGTGCAGGGAGCAGGGAAGAGGAAAGTCAGCTGTGTCGATTAAACCTTTGAACAGGATCATGAATCCAGTTTCAACAGAAGTGAGAAACTGCAGCAAGAAATAGGGCACCAAGTCAGAACAATGGATGCATACCAGGGAAAGGAATGTCATAAATCCAGCTGAAACCTGGTTTGAGGCTGTGTATTAAACAAGAAATGGAAATAGAATTGAGCAATAGCTTTGTGGCTCTTACTCCAGACCTGAGTTATTGATTCAAGCCACAGATCAAGACTAAGGCCTATAGCTAAGTAACCTGGTCAGGAATCCCAGACCAAGGGGGAAACTGCAGTTTTGTCACTCTGAAATTCCTGAATCTTCTGGCTAGCTGACATACCACTGCCAATCCCAATCTCTGCTCAAGGTTCAACCAGGGGCAAGTTTGCAGTCTTGTCACCCAGACTCACATTTGCAAAGCTCAGAACAGTAGTAATCAGACTCTACCTTAGATCACATCACTTATAGTACACTAAAAATTTTCAAATGCCTACCAAAACCCACCCCCTGCCCAGATCTCTGAAAAACATAATATCCAATACCCAGAGAAGAGAATATTACCTCAGAGATATGGATCACAAGCAAATAAAAGCTGGATATTCCCTCTAAAAATGCAGAGAGCCTGACCCTAACACAAAGTCAGATCTTGGGAAGTAAAGATAGAAGCAAAAAGACTTTCAGGATAAAGAGCTATTATGGAGCCAGGGACACTCATAACACAAATCCAGAAAAAGAGATTAATTCCAGAACCAGGATGCCTCAGCAGCTCTGGAAGTCTATAGCACTCCTGTAGAATATGTTCTAGAAGAGCCTAAAGATTGCAAAGTTCTGATTCTGGATGACCTAGAAGGGATCAAAGTCCATCAGCACTGTGAGGACGAAACAGAAATACCAGGGGAGAATGAAGCCTACAGCAAGAGCCCAGGAAATTAAAATCCAGGCTAAAGTGGGCTTGACCTAAGATTCTAAGATAGAGCAGACATTGGCTCATAAAATAGTCGTAAATTAGGATGGAAATGTGAGTAAACAGAAGATACTGACCACTATGAAGAATGTTATCAATTCAAAAATATTTATTAAATACTTATTAGGGGCCAAGCATGGTGTTAGGTGCTGGAGTACAAGTACAAAAAAAACAAAGCAATTGCCATTTGTGAGGACCTTTCTACATTCTAATGGGGAGATAGCAAGTATATATAAAAGATGAACAGCATAAGCAGAAATTTAATAACTATGAATGTATGCAAAACACTTAAATACAAGTTAGTTTGGGAGTAAGAGTACTAGTGGTTGGAAGAATAAAGAAAGGATGCCTCCTAAAGATGGCATTTGAACTGAGTTTTAAAGGAAAAGAGAAACCCACAGAGGCAGAGTTAAGGAGAGAGCTAAGTCATGTGGGACAAGGTAATAAACAGGTAAAAAAGAGCAATTTCCCCCAAATTAAAGGAGAGCCTCTGAGGAAAACATGGTTTGGCTGCAAGGATTACACAAGTAGCTGTAAATAAAATAATCAAGAAATTTAAAAAAAAGAAAGCAAAAAATGAGCCCCAGAAGAAAGAATTAGAAGGAATATAAAATAAGGAGCATTCCTATCCTATCCTATCTTTGATGGGATACATACACACATACATACATACATTCATACATACTTACATATATAAACAGACAAAATTAACTCCTTTTCATTTTCCTTAGCTCACCAGTCCCAGATTACTTTGAATTTTAGAACTCCTGACACTCTAAGAGAACCATTTCAGGCTTTCACATCCTTCCTTTTTTCCTATTTGCTCTGTACACATCTAGATAATGATGACGATTATGATGATGATGATGATTCTGATGGTGATGATAGTGATGGTGGTGATGATGATGATGGTGATGATAGTGATGATAGTCATCATCATCATCATCATCATCATCATCATCATCATCATTATCATCACAGCTATGTTCACAAAGAAGTATGTCCCTTCACAGGTCTTTCACTATTGGCAGTTTCAAGCTATATAAAGAACAATGGTTTTGCCCTCAGAGGATGTGGGTTCAAATCCTGCCTTTATTATTTAACCACTTAGTTGGTATAGGGCAGATTACTTCCTCTTTCTGGATCTATGTTGCTTCATCTGTGAAGTAAAGGGGATCAGATGTCCCTTCCATCTCTAAGTCTATAATTTTTTTCTTTTCATTTGATCCCATTTCTTTTGTGCTAACCCTAACTATAAAATTTCATCAGATTCTATTCATTCAGATTGTCTAAATATTTTGAAATCCATTCTTCCCCAATCTGAGGTAATGTCAAACTTCTTGTTTTTTCCTCTGTCCCAAATTCTATTCATTTGCTACTAAGATTGCCATTTCTAAGCCAGCAGTCGACTATTGATCAGAGATGAGTCAAGAAGCATGTCTTGTACATCTTGAAAAATGAAATTAGTAGTGTTATGGCAAGCCAGCAATTTATCAACTGTTCTGCTTTTGGCAAAGATCTCCAATGCAGTGGAGAATGTTGATGTCATTCATCAACACCTGCTATGCCTGTGTTCAGGTTGCTATTAGAATCAAATGAGAAAATGGCTGTAAAAATACTTTGAAGAATATACAGTGTTAATCAAATGCATTTCTTTATTTTAGAACAGAATTAAAATCTTTGTAAATATTCTTAATGGCATAGTGTGTAAAATTCTTTATAGTATAATTGACAGAAACGTTCTTATCAATTCCTCTAGGGTAAAAATAAAATACAGTAAATGTGGAACTCTAACTTTTTTTTTTGCCCAAATAAATGCTAGCAAAGCTACTTTACAGCTAAATGGGAATTAATGTAACCTAAGAAGTTTAAAGAAAGGGAAAAAGCTGAGACATATGGATTTAGAATGGGGGAAAGGAGACCATGGTTACCAGTAAATAACAATGGTATTTATTTTTCTCCTTTATTTTGTTGGAATTGACTTTTCTTTGTGGGTCCACAGTCTTTAGAGAAAAAAATATCTCAAAGGACTTCCTTTTAAATAACCTCAATCCTTCTCACTTATGGACTACATAAAAAAAAATGTCTGGAATTTTTGTCTTAAAAATACACTCAAAAAATTGCTCAAAACTCTACATTTTTACCAAATGAAACACATATATGGGGACTTTCTGAATTGAAAAAGATTCTCTTAAAATCCATCATTAAATTACCATAAAAGTCCTTGTATTATTAGACAGTAAATCATTGTATTCAACTAAATGCTTTAAAAAGGTAAATCAAATTAAGTATATAACTAAAACAATAATTTCAGTAAACTTTAATAATTCTCTTAAAGAAGGTATCTAAAATAGAGCATTTATTTGATATTTGATCAAGAAGCCAACAAGATTTATCCAATCTATCAAACAATATTTATTTCTAATGTTTTGTGTTGGAAACAATATCACCAGGAAGAAATATGTAATCTATTCAACTTAAATCTACTTATTTTGAGTTATGAGATAAGTGTTTCATTTCTTGTGATTTAAGGCCATAATTTTAGAAATTATAAGCAAATATGAGAAATAAATAGCTGGCTACATTATTGCCAGATAAAAAGGATTTGATTCTCTATGTCACTGGTTTCCAAAATTCAAGATATGTGGCTTTTCTAGACCATGACATGATCCTAAGAGGAACAGTGGTTATATCCTACTCTCCCCCAAAATAACCAATCATAAAGCCTGACTCCAACACAACTCTACCACCCCTTTTACCCTTTTATGTGCAACATCCCCCAGCTGTTCTTCCTCCAACATGGCTGTGCAGGCTTCTTATTTCTCCCTTCCTATATCCTGGGTGTTATGGCCTCAAGGCATACTATGACCCAGAAAAATCACAGCAGCTGTTCAGGTGTTATTGGGAAAATCTGATTGAGTATGCATAATTCTATTTTATACCCTATCCCACCAGTTCTGCCTCCCCCAGTCTCATGTCAACAATAGGTGACCTTCAACAAGGCACATTCTGCAAAGACTTCAGCCTCATAATTAATGGGTCAGAGTCCTCCATCCCTTTTTTTCATTTTAATGAGAAAGGATAAACATATATCAGTAAGTTGCAATCAGCATCACATATCTCATCAAATTTTCTTTCTGCCCAAAAATACACCTTCTAAGCTTCCTTATTTCTGTTGAGGTTGTCACTATGCTTCTTGTCTCCTAGGTTCTCAACCACTTTTTATTATCTTTATTTCCCCACTCAAATGACATTATATTCCTCAAAATGATCAATAATCTATTAATTGCTAAATCAAATGACCTTTTCCCAATCTTAATCTTTCTTGATATTTCTATAAAGTTATCACTGTGGACCACCATCTTTCTAGATATTAACTGTCTTTTTCTGCTAAAATTAAAAAAAAACCCTAGAAATAGAATCTTCTAAACTGTTAGAAAAATCTTACATATGAAGGTCAATGACTTTGTTCATTTATTTCTGGTTTTGTATCACTTCATAACACTTCTCTCCCATTCTCTATATCCTTCATATTTGCCATTTATTATTGAACAATGTTACATTATATTGTATTTTTTCAGCCATTCCCATGTCAGTAGATTTTTACTTTGCTTCCATTCCTCACTACTAAAAAGACTGCTGTTATGAATATTTCATTATTTTGTTATGAATTAAACCTTTTATTCTGGGTTTGACTTCTTTGCAGTATTTGTCCAACAATGGTATCATTGGGTCTAAAAATATAGACATTTAAGTGACTTTTTTATGTAACCTAGGTTACATAGGTGCAATCTGCCAGGGCTTAAAAGTTTAAGTTTGAAGGCAAAGCTCACTCTTTAATCTAGAATCTACCTTTGGTATGTGAACATGGCCATTCTTCCTTAAACTATACCTTTTTTCACCCACCCAAGAAACCTACCTCCTTGTTACGGCCTTTACTTTACTGAGTATATATAGGGAAGAATAATAGAAAAGATAGCATATCTATCCTGTCACTAGAACCCATGGTTACCAGACCTTTAGTTTTAGCCTAAATGAAAACAAAAAGCAGGATCTGGATTCATATCACTTAATATTTACTATTGGGAAATTTATGAAAGTTACTGATAAATCAAAAAAGGATACTTTCTCACTCAGCTTGGCCTCCAGCTGAGAGAGGAAGAAGAGAACAACTCTAACATTTCTAAGATAATCAAACATCTTTCCCCTTTTATCTCACCTGTTCTTTCTCTAGCTCTATCTCCCACAACTCATTCATAAAGAACATATAAAAATTACCAAGCTGTTTTGATTAGTCATAGAACACCAGGCTTGGAGTCAAGAAGACCTGAGTTCAAATCCAACCTCAGATACTTACTAGATATGTGATCCTGGGCAAGTCACTTTTTCTTGTTTGTCACAGTTTCCTCATCTGTGAAACAAACTGGAGAAGGAAATGGCAAACTGTACAAGTATCTTTGCCAAGAAAACCCCAAATGGGGTCACAAAGAGTCAGACATGACTGAAATGACTGAACAACAACAAACACAATTAATCCCAAATTTATATCTAGAGTAAGCCTCTTTTAATCAGCAACTACTTTAAATATAAATTGTAATCAACTTAAAAGACCAGGTAAATCTTTGAGTAAATGACTGCCTTCAGGCAGGGAGATTGGGCAGGGTGGATGGGAATGATAAATGGATGATAGGAGGGGAAAGTCCTAAATAACTGACCCTGTCAATGTCCATTAAAAATAGATGTCTCATTCCACATCTCATAGCTGTCTATTAGTTCCCATTCAGACTCTTAGCATTTTGTCATCTCTCCCAATCCTTTTTTTCCATGTGAGGGAAACAAGATATTTTCTATCCGTACTCTAATTACTAGAAGTCCATGCACATAGGTGCTGGAAGTCTTCTGTTAGCCTGTAGGGGACTCAGGCTCTCAAATCCTCTTATATATGTGTGTGTGTGTGTGTGTGTGTGTGTGTGTGTGTGTGTGTGTGTGTATGTGTGTGTGTATATGTGTGTGTGTGTATATATATATACACATACGTATATATACATATATATACACACATACGTATAAGCATACACACACATACACACACACACACACACACACACACATATATAATTGCAAATTCATAACTAGAATCATTACACATAAAAGAATCCCCCAACAACATATTGTTGTACCTGTTTTCCTGCAAAATTAACTATTAGCTTTTTTGGTTGTTTGCTTTCACTTGTTTTCCAGTCATGTCAAACTCTTTGTGTCTCCATTAGGGTTTTCTTGACAGAGATAATGCAGTTGTTTGACATTTCCTTTTCCAGTTCATTTTACAGTTGAGGCAACTGAGGCAAACAGAGTTAAGTGACTTGCCCAGGGTCACACAGCTAGTGTCTTAGACCGGATTTGAACGACCCAGGAACATGAGTCTTCCTGTCTCCAAGTATGGCACTCTATCCACTGCACCACCTAGTTGTCCTTTTTTTGTTGTTAGCTGAAACTCATTATTTTAATTTGCATTTTCTTTTACTATTATTATGCCTGGGAGCAAGCTTCAGTCATTTCTATTCATTATTTTATAAAACATTTATTTTTACATCCTTGAACTATTGAGATATACACTGAAGAATGGTTTATATGTTTATGTAAATCCTTTTATATGTTAGATATCACATCTTTCAGTAATTTTTTTTTATTTTCCCCACCCTAATTTTTCTCTTTTTATTCCATTTTCATTTCTTTTATCAATACAAAATGTTGTTGTTGTTATTGTTGCTATTATTATTATTAGTTAGTAGTAGTAGTAGTAGTAGTAGTAGTAGTAGTAGTAGTAGTGTGGTATGAGAAATGACTAATATGTCTTCTATGATTTCCTCTTTACCTTGTTTGGTTAAGAATTCCCCGTCTAGCAATAGTTGTAGTATACCAACTCCTATCCCCATTTGATTATATTCAGATCATGAATCTGTTCTGAGCTTATTATGTTGACTGGTGTCATATTTCTAGCTTAAATCTGATTTCTATTATAATGCTTTTCAATTTCCCCAGAAGTTTATGTCAAAAACAGCAGTGTTTTCAATATTGGATTTCAATTTTTTTATGTATTCAGATTTTAGAAGATCATGTTCATAAAAGTCACAAGTCAAAGTTGAAAAATTAAGAATTCCATGAACTTCCAGAAGGCTTATATTTGAATTGATATAAAATTGATGGAAAAGATGCTAAATACCATAAAAGCATAATTTTTGGTATGTTTGTTTAGCTCAAGAAGAACATGGAAAGGGATAAGCTTGCTAGTTGATGCTTATCTTAAAACAAAATAGCACAATACCATTTTTGTTTCTACTAAGAAGAATATTTTCAAATTAGAGGAGAAAAAGATATGAAATTAAAGCCCCAAATACATAAGAATATTATTTAATGGCACCTAGATATTTCTAAATGAATGTAAGTTTTGATCCAGATGAATTGCATCCCAGGGTACAGAAATAAGCCAAAGATGTCATTGCAAAACTGCTACAAGTAATATTTGGAGATTCATAGAGAAAGGAAGAATTGATAAGATACTGGAAATTATTTTCTGATTTTCAAACAAAAAAAAGATCAATTATGGAAATGTGATTGTAACAATGAAAATATTTTAAAATAGAAAATGAAGCAGATGATTTATGAGTTCTCAAATGAGTAGAAAATGTTCTTTAGGAGCCAGTATAGATTCACAAGGGAAAAGCTATGTCAAAGTAAATATGATTTTTTTTTTCAAATAAGGTTGCTAAATTAGTAATTCAAGGAATATTATAAACAGAATGCATTTTTATTTCATCCAGAAATTTCAAAGTCTCTCATAATATCCTGTTATCCTATATCTCGCATAATTTTCTCACTTGAGGGAATAGGATAGAGATTAGAGCAGTGATTTCATTGGTACAAAAAGCTCTTCAGTGAGGAATCTCCTTCCACCAATGCAAGTCACTGATATCTCTGCAAATTAGAACCTTAGAGAGTTGCCTAGAGCTATGCAAGGTTAAATAACCTGCCCCTGGGTCACACAGTTTGTGTTAAAGGCAAGACTTGAATATAGATATCCCTGACTTTGAGAATGGCTTTCCATACAACACATCCACAGAAGTTTTGAGGCTCAGATGAGATAATGGGTGTAAAGTAATATGCAAACTTCAAAATATTATATAAATGCCATAATAAATATACATTATATTTATTAATAAAAAGAAAAAGTGCAATAATATCAAAATAATATAAATTCCTATTTCTAATAGCATAAGTATTTACATATGATACATAATATTATATAGTATTTATGGTATATGTATCCTATTATAATGTATTATCATATTATCAATGTATTATTATTGTGTTATTATTATTTCCGGCCCTCACTAGGCCTCAATTCTGGTAATGATTTCATTCCCTAAGCCTTCTATTATACTCCTGTCCAGCTCAAACAGTGTTTATAAAGTAATATAGGAATGTACTACTAAATGTTTAACAACTAAGTTCTGGGAATGGGGAGTGGATAGTGGAAATTTGCATACACATAAATGTAATTTTTTCAGTTTAATCTGCATTATTAATAGTTTCTTAAGCCTGAACCAGGGTTTGGCAAACTATGCCCAAGTCCATTTGCCTGTTTTTGCATGGCCCTAGAGCTAAGAATGACTTACAACATAAAAAAAAAAAAAACCTGTGTGACATAGATATAGATAGACAGGCAGGCAGACAGAGATATAGACCAAACAACATCAAAAATAGAAATATAGATATAGTTTATTGAATACTGGTCTAGGCAGTCAATAAAATAATAACTCAAACTCTGATTTGTAACTATTGCTAATTTCATTCTGAGGCTAAATGTTCACAATGAAAATTTTATAATCAGTTCTTATAAGACAATTAGAGCTTGCTCTAGCACACATCACATCTTTCTTCTCAGCTAAATTGAGAAAAAGTGGCTTACCTTCAGTCTCAAATTCCTCTCTTCTTACTCATTCATTTCTCATTAGAAAGTGAGATATTATGGAAAGGGGATATAGCTGCTGTTGTGTCATTTACCAATAGGAAAGAGGGAGGAGGAAAACAAAAATTAATCTCAAAATACTTGGGTGTTTAATTCTTAATTGTTATTGTTGATTTAACCAAGTCTAAAGCTAGGATCTAGGCTTGCTCAGATCTGTTCTTTTGAGAAACATAGCCATCCTATATTACTCTACATTTCAAGCTCTATCATCTCTAAACATTAATGATGGTGCTCTCCTACACAGTCTTCATCTCGCAACGCCATTACTCATGCAGGACATGAGTCAGTTTTGAAGCAAGGAGATTCTGTCCTGTAAATAAACAGAAATCACCTTCTCAACCCAGTTAATATAATTCATTAGCTTCTCCCTTTTAAGATTTACGTTGATGTGAATACAAATGGTGCCCTAAGGGTTAAGAAAATTTTAATGTTGTTTTTCCAGTACTTCGTGAAACTTTAGTTTATTCTGTAACTTGAGAGGTATCCTAAAGTCCTTTCCCCCTTATCTTGAACCTGTACCAAAAGAATTGTCTTTGTGTCCCTTATCCTATGTTCCCACTGTCCTTTAATTTTTAATCTCTGTCCTCATGCCCTGTCCTTATATCCTTAAACCATAAAGAATTCCCATTTGTCTCCATAATCCTATGTCATAAAATCCTTCCTTGACCTGTTTCTAATCTTTAACCCTCTTAAAAACTTCTAAAACTATTTTGTAAGCAATGATCTTTCTCATGCTGTCCTTATAAAAACAAGCCCCTGACCCTTTGTAAGTTGCCAGTCCTCCTTTCAGGGCTAGCCCCCTGCTTTTGCATCAATAAAGCTCCAAATGGTTACAGAGAAGGTCTAAATGAATTCTTTCACACCTGAACCAGCTCTCCCAACTCTATACCTCACCATAAAATGGTGTCTAAACCAGGACATACAAATAGTAATTGAACTCTGTTGATCTTCTCCTGGCCACTGGGATAACAGGTAAGTGCTCTTTTCTTTGTTCTCTTCCCCCAGACCTTTCTGATCCTACTGTCTCCCAGTAGGATTCATCCCTGGAGTGCTTAAACACTATCAGTGGCTTCTGAAGCTCTGTTGACCT
Source organism: Vombatus ursinus (assembly GCF_900497805.2). NCBI lineage: Eukaryota > Metazoa > Chordata > Mammalia > Diprotodontia > Vombatidae > Vombatus > Vombatus ursinus. Next base: position 49,226,938 of record NW_020954599.1, read on the forward strand.
CTGGACAGTCAGTCAGATTGTTGACCCTCATACACGGAAGGGTCACCACCCTGGGTTGTGACCAATACTGGGTTGGTCACATTTTTTCCTCTCTTGTGTCTTGGGATGCTAAGACAAGTGAGAGGTTGCTAAGAGACTGCTAGGTTGGGAGATTTGGTGAAGGAGATCTTAAGGAAAAGAGCCTAGTTATAGGCTCATTTTAACACAGTCTGACCTCAATGTAATCTAGAAGAGTAATTTGTGAAGGGGATTTCTAAACAAGATAAGCTTAGTAAGAAATTTGGTCTCCAAAACTTAAAGAAAAGGCAACTTGCTCTGCTTGATCAGACTTTTTATTCCTCCTACACTCTGGTTTACCCTGTGTTGTTCCTGCCCCTCCCCCATGGGACTTTGGGGAGGCAGGTAGGTGGGCCTTCATGCCTGGTTTTCTTTGGGGGTCCCTGCACCCTGGTTTTGAGATCTCATTTTCTGGTACATACAGCTCGAAATTCCCAGGAGGATGGAAATGGAGAGGTGGAATGCTTAAGGCTTTTCTGATAAGTCTCAAAGGTAAAAGAGACAAGGAACAACAGCTCCTCTCCAGCCCAGAATGGAAGGGATGTAAGCCTCCTCTCTCTTCCCATCCCTTTCTCACCCTGCAGTTGGGGTAGCTCTCCAAGCGCCTTGGAAGGCCTGATCTCTCAGGTCCCATTAGGTCAGACAGTGACAAAGCTGTCTCACACTCAGCCTGACCTCTCAGGCTCTGCTGTTCAGGGCCTTGGACCTGGGCACAGAAGGTGGGCACACCTTCTGCAGCATAGAGGATGGACTCTCCTTCTGGAAGTATATGCCCAATTCTGTCAATTCTTTCAGCACTAGGGAATTGGGAAAACTGAAAGTACTCCCTTCCCTCTATACCCCAAGACTCTCTGTCTTCATGCCCATGCCTGCAGGATCTCCCTTCTCTCCTGGTCCCCTGGGCACCAGGTCCTCGCAGCAGGACTCAGTGGGGTTTCCCTGAAAGTTGCCCATAGGTTAGAACTGGAAAAAGCTCTGTCTCCAAGACCTTGAAAATGAAAGCTTTGTGCCTGGTAAACTTTGTTGTTGTGATAAGGTTAATTTAATTGAATATGTTCTTGCCTTAGAAAAAATTGAACTTCCCAAGGTAAACATCTTTTGGTACCTAGGATTTGTGATACTTAAAAGATATTTTACACCAACTTAGTTTTGATAAATTCCAATCTTTAACGGTTCCAGCTAATTTACTTCATGAAAGTTTGGTGATTATTCCTTTTAACATCAGGATAAATTGTAAGCTTTTTTTTTAAGAAAGGGAAATACTTTTTACAAAGAAATGTTTTGCAAAATCCTTTTGTGTGATTCTTAGAAGGCCTACTAAACTTCCATTTGCAAGCTAATTTGTTGCAATAATTTAATACTGATAATAATTATGTCTAAGCCTACTGTGAATTTTCTAATTTTCATTCGTAGGTTTGTTGTGTCCTTGGATTGGCCTTCAATGTGTGTTTTCAGAAAAGCAGAGTCAATTGCTGATGCTGTGGCTGCCATAAGAACAGACACTCTTGTGAATATAGGTCTGAAAGGTTCAATGCCCCACTCTAAGTTTTTAAGGAGTTTATGTAGTATTGGAAAAAGTTAGAACAGCTAAAACATCTTAGAAGATTTTGGAAGTTTTCAGATTGACCATTAAGGAGTTTTGAAACAACCTCCTTAAAATCTTGTCACTCCCTTCCCCTACTTCCTCCCCCTGAGTAAAGAGGGTATCTGAGGATTCCAAATAGCCCCAGGTTTTTCTGTTAAGCCCTGTCATCCCAGATCAGATTAGGAAAAGGGAGTTTCACCCTTCCACCCCCAGCTACAAATTAATCTTCCCCCACCTGGCTGAAGGAAGCAACAGCTATGGTCTGGAGGTATCTTCCAGCACACAGCTGTGGGGAGAGAGTGAAGGGAGATGGGTCAAGGTAAAGAAGCCAGTCAGCATCTGCACTTGGTAAACCTGCCCATTCTTCTATCAATATTTTTTATATGATTTGGAAATGCAACTATTGTCACCTGAAGTTTATTGTTTTGTGTTACAGCTAAAACAATTTGCTTATCACTTATGAGAATTGTATTGTTTTAATACTAAAGCCTAAAGCTGGTAATTGATTACTCTGTGTGTGTGTGTGTAAAGGAGTAGTCCTCAGGGCTAGTCAAAAAAGAGCTTGTTTGGGTTATGGAGTTCCTAAAGAATGAACTTGGCTTGCTGAGAATTTGCAAGTACATACAAATGATCTCTAGTGATTGGATTATGCACAAGGACAAGTTTAAATTTGAGATGTAAGACCTGGTAAATCTTTGATTAGTGAAACTTGTCATCAGAGGTAAAAGCTCATGGGACCATAAGGAATTATGTTTTGAGTTGTCTGATGGATCATAAAAATTCCATCAATAATCAATAGTTAAAAATCCACCATCTGAGAGAAATGCCACAAGCTACTGAAAGAGAATGTGACTGTTACATGTAGAGGTCTGCATCTGGAAAAGCTGAGGGATAGTCTTAGCCTCAGCCAAAGATGGGATCCTCCTGGCTCAGTTTCCCCATTGTGTTTCTTTGGAAAGGAATGTTTCCCATCTGACTATTCCTAAGTCTGGCTATGAGGTGGAATTGATACTGCATGGCTGGAAAATTATGTCCTTGCTTTTCCTTTTTTTGGCAAATTTCTGTAATCAAAGCAAGTGGTCAGTAAAAGATGTAAGCATAATGCAAGTATGTGAAATCTTACTGTTTTCAATCGGAATGAGTGTAGTCATCCCATATCCCATACAGTTGGATAAATTAGTACTCCTCCATAGCCATGTGAAAGAGTAAATCCCTGGAACAGAACATTCTTTCTGAATGACATGAGAATAATTAAACAAAGGAAAAAAGTTTGTGAAACAAAGGTATAAACACAATGTTAAATCATTGTCCCATAGACTAAGGCTGGGAAACATCAGCGCCACTGTAATAAAATGTGTGTTTAAGATCTCAACTATTCAGCCTAAGATTATATTCCTTTCTATATCTTAAACAACTTAGTAAATGGGTTTTTGGCCTACACATCTGCCTGTTATTAGATATATGTGTCTGTATGGAATAAGGTCCTTAAATGTTTCAAAATGATGTAAGAACAATTGGGTATTGGTACAAGTGATTGAGGAAACCAGCTGTTATTCTATTAGCTACTGAAACTAAATGAGAAACATCAGTTTGGGGAAAAGAATTTCAGTGCAATTTTTTGTTGGAGGTAACTTATGAAATAATTTTGCATTAATGGAAAAGTAAATGTTATTTAAAGTTTGCTGCTATTGAGGAAATAATATCTGTTTATTCTGTGAGTCTTGTGGTACAAACATGTTTTATCGTAAACAGCTTATTGATATGCACTATTTTGGAATTAATCACATATCCTCCCACATATCTTTAATGATTTAACTATTGAACTCAAGGGTAGAAAACTTCTACCTGCAAAAGTATCGTTACTTGTATTTACATGTATACAGTTGTATCCTAAGTAGCACCTGATCCTCCTAAGAGAACTGGAATCAGAGTGGAAACTTTTGAGGAAATGACAAGATCAGATAATCCTATATGTCAAAAGTAAATAACAGCTTCATGGAGCTCTTGGTTTCTTTGTTTTCCTCTTTTCTGACATCACTTTTAATGCTCATTCTATTTGGGTCCTGCATATGGAACTTTTTTGTCAAATTTGTGTCTCCTAGACTATCGACTGTCCACTTGCAGATGGTCATGCCACAAGGATACCTATTCCACACTCTCCTCATCCCCTGGATGCTGCTTCAGCCTCATTTTGCTCCCCTCAGGCAGGGACAACTCCTTTGTCCCTCTCCCAAAAACATTTGGGTGAATGGTGAGGCAGACAAGAGTGTTTGAGACAAATGGAGCAAGCAGGATGCAGGATGTGAGATATGGGATAACATGCAGACCGTGACCAACCAGAAAAGTGATCAAAGGAAACTATACATTGAAGCCTCTCACTGTGGACTAATCTGTGTGCTTTCTAGCTATGTTGTATTCTGGGTTCTACCTTGAACCACTTCTCCTGTGACTTATTCCTGACTCCCACCCTGTGCCTAGGGTTAGGCCTGCTTCTCCAGGACTAGAAGTCTAATGCCTTAATTCAAATAGGGAACTCTGTAAGGCAGAATGGAGTACATGATTGCTGGGTGTGTCACCATCATTCCCAGGATACTAGCTTACTCTCCATAGTTCTCCCCCTACTCCCTGAAAACCCTGCATGGAATTTATCCTTTAAACATTAGAACTCCACATTCAAAAGATACTACAGGCAGCCTCTTTAATGCAAGGCATCCACTCTGGCCTGATATCTCCCCCTACCACTTCCTGGGAGTCATGGTCCCTCTATCATTCTACTTGCTCTTATATCTGATCCATGTTTGTTTAAACTCCTGGTTTGCTTTGTGTCCTCTCACCTGCAGAAGTTCTATTGATGTGTACGTGCTGGGGTGCTGGGACCCCAAAATCATGACACGTGGGTCCTGCCCAAATCAATTCAACCCAAATCTTCTTTCAGTCAAAGACAAGATTTTATTACAGATGAACCATACAGGCCAGACTGTTAAGGAATCTGAACATTAATGACACTCGTAAGGACAAGAAGGCATGAGGAAGTCTCAGTCTTTAAATGGGGGCCAGGATGGATCTTGCATACAGCCAAGTAATTTGAGGTGACTGGAGGAGTTTAGGGAGAATTCCAATAGGAGTGTCTGGGAGTTTGAACGGGGTCATCTGGGAACAGACAATGGAGGGCTAGGCTTTATTAGGGTAACAAAAAACTGGAAGATAGGGCCCAGGGAGAAGGAAGAGGTTGAATAGGATCTGGATAAGGGAGATTGGGGTTAGGATAAGGAAGAGCTAAAATAAGATCCTATTAGAATAAGAGACAAGGAAAGGCTAGTTGAGTGGATTATAACCTCAGGCAACCACTTGAGATTTCTTAGACCAACTAGGTGAGTTCAAAGAAAGTTTAAGGGTTTTGTGGGGACACAGACAAATGGGACCCAAATTCCTTTTGGGGTGAGGGGCAATCAGCTTGGTCCCATACCCCATCAGTTCCACCTTCATTTCAGCCCCTGATATTGGTGTCCCAGAATGGTTTGCCTCTTTCCCCTCTGGACTCAATTGACACCACATTCTGCACCACTATGCTGACCACCCCTCCTTGACCTATTCTCTGCCCTTGAAATGGACTCTTTGCCCCTGTTCAGCAGGAAGTAGCTACTGAAGACAATGACCTTTGCCCCTTTTTCCTGAAAGACTTCTCCTGCCTAGTGGTTGAATGGGGAAATGATGTGAATACAAACAGTGCCCTAAGGGTTAAGAGAATAGTAATATTGTTTTCCCAGTGCTTTGTGAAACCTCAGCTTATTCTGTAACTTGAAAGGCATCCTAAAGTCATTTCCCTCCTATCTTGAATCAGTACCAAAAGAATTGTCTTTGTGGCCCTTATCCTATGTTCCCACTATCCTTTAATTTTTAAACTGTGTCCTCATGCCCTGTCCTTAAATCATAAATAATTCCCTCTCTCTCCTTCATCTTATATCATAAAATCCTTCCTTGACCTATCTCTAATATTTAACCCGCATAAAAACTTCCAAAACTACATTGTAAGCAACCATCTTCCTCATCCTGCCCCTATAAAACAAGGGCCTGTCCCTCTATAAGCTGCTAGTCCTCCTTTCAAGTTTAGACCATTGCTTTTGCATCAATAAGGCCCCCAATGGTTACAGAGAAGGTCTAAGTGAATTCTTTCACCTGAACCAGCTCTCCCAACTTTAAACCTCAACAAGGCTTGAAATAATGATTAACAGAGCCTCAAATTATTCCCCCCATCCCCAGCCCACTATCCCAAAGTGCAAGAAGATAACTTTATATCAGTTTTCATGACCGTGTTGCCAAAGGCTAACAAAAGAATACCCATGCCAAGGAAATATGGATTCATTAAGTAAAAAACATTTAAAATTTAATTCTGCTATACTGTATTCATAGTTTACATATTGTATTTTTGTCTGTATTTATGATGTTTCAGAATAGAGAATATAATTTTGAAGTTTTTTTCTCTTTTTTCCATTTACAAATACCCCCTTTACAATCTTTTAAACTCAAAACAGAACATTACTTTATGAAAGCTCCACTTGCTAATTAAAAGCTTAATGGAGTGTTTTCTAAAGTCTCCGATGTTACCTTGACAACAAGCAACATTCTTTACAATGTCAGCAAAACAATGTCAAAAAAAAAATCAAGAAACATCAGGTATATTAAGGCTAGAGATGTTCTTAATTGAAAGTCTAAAAATAACATCCAATAATGGAACTAGCATGGCAGAGTTTAGACCCTGCTATTATCTTACATATTGCAGGAATTAGTGTTTTATTGAATATTATTATAACAGTCAGAATTATTTAAACAACCTATATCTTTCACTGAAAAGAGAACTCCTCCTGTCTCAAAGCAAATAAATTAGGAAGAATTTAGTATGAATCAATGGAGCAACAATCACTGTAGATCATTGTACATGTAATTACACTTACTTTAAAAGTGCCAAATTTATTGCTGCTCATGAAACCTGTAAAAGGCTGTGTTAATTGGGTGTCAACCTTCCTAACTCACTTACATGCTTGCTAACAATAAGGACCATAAGATTTAAGAGCAGATGACAAGAAGACACAAAGAATATTTATAACTTCCTAAGGTGCATAACCTTATCATAGATCATATATGAGATTGAGCCCTTTCCAGAGTAGATAATAGTCAGAGAGTGAGAAAAAGGTTCAACTTTTGAAATTCTCTTGTGAAAATATAATATGTTTTAATTGAAAATTAGCAGCTTAAAGTTATAAGGAATTTAGCATAAGAAGTCAGGTCATGATAGACATTGATAACTGAAGACCAGAGATGAAAACAATTGTCAGCATTCAACTGAGTTTGGTCATTGACAAGGCAAGACAGTAGCAAAGCAATCAGGGAATCTGAAATATCAGCTGTTGTATTTGGAATAGTACCTTTGAACTTAGGCCCTCAGAATGCCCCCAACCATCATTCTCATATGTCTTAGCACTCATTAGCATACAATTGCCTATACAATTGCCCATACATTTGGGAAACAGACAAAGCTTTTACAAATGAGTCAAATTTAGCATTTTAAATTTCAAAAGAGAGAAGGATATTATAAGGCCAGGTTTCTGCCATAGAGGGCAAACTGGACTATGACTTATAAAATAAAAATATATTATGTACCAGGGATGATCTTAAATGATAATATAAGTAGTTTTAAATTGTGAAAATCATAGAAGGTAGAATAGCTCTACTGAAATGAAAATGATAGGAAACTAGGGAATGAGCAAACTCCATGAAGTTTGTGATGGTAAAAGAAAACTGTGTATAGTCTGACAGGGAATGGATTTCAAAGGATTCAAAGTAACATAAGTAGCCTAAAATTTTGGAAGGAGAAGTTATCCCAAGAGAGTTGGGAAGTTCTCAAAGATTATTAAAAAAAAAAAGTCAGAAATTCTCCAAATGAAGGGGAAATGGGAATGGGCTAAAAAGATCAATGTGGATGCATGGGGAGCTCACTGACAAGCTATTGTATAGAATATTGATACAAAGGTAAAAATCTGAAGATGAATACAAAAGTATGGATAGCCAACAAGAATTGTGCCTTATAAACTAAATCCCATAATAATCTCAAAAAAGTAACATAGTCAACTAAAAGAGTTGTTGTTTCTGCTTATTTACACTGGTGTTAGAAGTCAGCATCGGAAAAGGGATAAGACAATTGCTCATGTTTGAGGAGATGATGGCAAGATAATATATGAAGTTAAGAAAGTTGAACTACTAAACTCTTATTTAACTTGTTTTATCTTCCCAGATGAATACTTTTTTTGCCCTAGGGAAGGATGAATAAAAATGATTGACAGGGACTATAAACCTGAAGTAAGTGAGGAGGCAGAATGTTTGTAGCAGCACCATGAGTTTGAGCCAACAAGCCCTAGGGAAATACAAAGTGTTGGGTAAAAAAAAAAAAGCTGTGAGATGGCACTGCTGAATCCTTATTTGTGATATTTGAAAGATCCTAGAGAATGGTAAAAGATGTGTGGAGAAGGCAAACAGGTGTGTAAATTTTCAATGAAAGTGATGGGTAGAAATATGGAATAATGACTGATTTCTATTCCTAGCCAAAATTTAGCTGGCTTCATCAAGAACAAGTCATAAAAGAAAAAAACTATCAAATCTACTATTTATTGTATATGAGACATTTATTTGGGAGTTCCCAGAGAATGAAGACTCTCTTTTCTTTTTATCTCAAGTGCCTAATACCATGCCTAGCACATAGTAGATACTTAACAAATGCTTTAATAGAAGCAAATAATTTGACCCCTCTAGGCATCAGTTTCCTCATCTTTAAAATGGACTAAATCTATGGTGTCAAAATCAGATAGAAATGTGAACTATTAATCTATACAAAAGGATTCCTGCAGGCTACATATTTACTTAGTTTTAAAATGAATGTCATCTTTGTTTTATTGAGCTTTTATTTATTTTGTTAAGTATTTCTCATTTACATTTTAATATAGTTTGGGGAAATACTTTTTGCTGGCCATATGTTTGACACCTCTGGACTATATGATTCCTGAGAACACTTCAGGCTCTAAATATATGATGTTATTATTCCTCTTGTCAGGCTAACTAGAACAACAATAAGATGAATGCACTTGAATATTGTATACTTAGATTTCAACAAAGAATTTGACATGCTTGTAAATAATATGGAAATATATGAGATAGATGATATTATATGGATTTAGAACTACTTAAATGAATGCACCCAAAGAGTAGTCATTAGTCAGTCCTGGGAGGTCTCACGTGCAGTGTTCCAGTAATCAGTCCTTAGTCTTGTGCTGTTCAAAAATTTTATCAATGACTTAGCTGAAATCATAAATAGCACTCATGTCAAATTTGAAAATGCTATGAAGTTGGGGGAATTTGGCAATATGTTGGAGGACAGAGTTTGGGTCCAGAATGATCTTGATAGAGGCTGTAAAGATGGACCAAACTGAGTAAGATGAACTTAATAAGGATAAATAAAATGACCTATCCCTGGTTTAAAAAGTCAGTTTTGTAAATATAGTTGGTGGGAGGCATGGCTAACCAGCAATTATTATCCAAAAAAATCTGGGGAGTTTTAGTGGACATCAAGGAAAAATGTTAGTCAACAGTTGGCCATGGTAACAAAAAAAAAAACAAAACAAAACACACACACACACACCCCTGCCCCCACAGTGCCTTTAAAGAGGTTCTCCCATAAAGGACCCAGGGCAAAAATTGATGTGAATATTGGTGCATCTTAAATTGTGGTCTTTTTATTAAGAATCAACTATATGCCAGGTGTGCTGCTAAGTTCTAGGGATACAAAGAAAGAAAACAAACAAACAAACAAAAAATCCCCACTGTCAAGGAGCTCATTTAGATACAAGATAAATGGGAGATAAACAGAACAAAGAAGTCATTAATATTAAGGGGAATAAAGAGATACTTCTTGCATGAAGTGGGATAATCCAAAGAAGCCAAGTGACAGAGATGTGGGGGGAGAGAATCCCATGCACAGCTAGTGAAAATACCTAGAGTTACGTGATGGAGTTTTGTGTGTTTGTTACAAGGAGGCCAATGTCACTGGATCACAAAGTATTTGGTAGTGTAGGGAGGAATAAAGTGTAAAGAGAGTGGAAAGGTAGAAAGAGGCCAGGTTATGAAGTTTTTAAAGCCAAATGGGGGATTTTATATTTAATCCATGAAATAATAGGGAGCCACTGAAGTTTATTGACTAGGGAGGTGGAGATTAATTTTACTAAAATCTTATAATCAGAGTTTAGACTGGGCTGACTCAGCCATTTTTATGGTGATTTGGTAGAATGGTGTCTTATTCAGGTACTAGATGGTTTCTAAGGTCACTTCCAGCTTTTAGATTCTTTTTTTCCCCTGTGAAGATAGAAAGAACTGACAATTTTCTACAGGGGGTGATATAGTTCAGTCACAGATAAACAATTAGCCTCTACCACTAACAGAAACATAGTAATGAAGACAGATTTTCCAAATACTAACAATAAATCAGTCATAAATGTGGCAAATCTGGAAACTACATCTAGACCTTCATGTAACAGGGACTCCATTTAATATGCAAAAGCAATAATCCACTAAAATTCTCTTTACATGAAAATGCAATATTTAAAAACATCTAGAGTTCACAACTCTATAATAAAATAGATCTAGCACAACTGACAATTATATATATATATGTGTGTGTGTGTATATATATATATATATATATATATACACACACACATACTAAAGTCATAGAACACTAGAATCAAAAGGAACTTCCAGAAGTTACCAAATCCAACCTACCAGACTATAGAATTTAAAGCTCAAATGAATGTCAGAAATCATCTCTTTTGGGAGTTCAAGATGGCAGAGTACAGGCTGACAAAGCAGAACTCTCCCAACATTCCCCTCCAAACAACTTTAAAATAATTCTTCATATCAAATTTTAGAGTGGCAGAGCAAACAAAAGGTTAGAGGGAGACACTTTTTCAGCCTAAGACAATGTAGGAGGTCCACAGGAAAGGTCTCTAATACTGGAGTGGGCACAGGCTTAGAATGTAGCAGAAGTACCAACAGTAGACATTGGAGGCAGCTGTGACAGAAATTTCAACAACAGAACCAGCAATAGCTTGGGGAGCTCTTAGTCCAAAGATGATAAGGGGGTTGGATAACTGTTCAAAAAGAGATTACAGGGAATCTTTTGCTGGCACTAGGTGCAGCTGGAACTGACTGGTAATTCAATTATCCATAAATAGTTCAGGGTCATAGTTCCAGGGTGAGGAAGACAACTTGTGATTGGTCATAAATAGGATCAAGAGGAATGCTTGCAGTTACAGGAGAGCATGGGACCTGGTCACAGTTACAGGTCTAAGAGGAGCACCAGTATTTGTGGCTACAGGAGAACAGGGGCCCTTCCTGGGTAAAGACAGAAATGTCCATCAGGAGATCAGTGACCACACCTCTCCCAGGATAACATCACCTTAGAAGCATCAAAAAAAAAAAAAACTTAATGACTCCCAGAATTAGCTCTGTAAAATTTCTGAAGTTTGGCACTGTGGTTCTCTAGCCCTAGGTGAGCAGAGTCCAACTTCCACATAAAGTTCAAAGTGAAGAAATTGGTTTTGAAAAAAAAAAATCAAACCATGAGAAAAAGAGAATGACCATAAAAACTACCTTTTCTCTCCTTTGCTTTCAAAGAGGATCAATGACATCATAGGGTAATGTCTTGACTTGCATGTGAAAAAAGCTACTATGGTGGCAGAGAAGACCAAGACAAACTTAGAAGGAGGCAACACTGTAAAAACAGTTATAAGGAAAGGATCAAAGAAAAATGCTAGTTGGATCCAAGGACAGGTTGAATTCCTGAAAGAATTAATGAAAAAAAAATAAGAATGGTAGAAGGAGATACAAAAAAAAATTAAGAAAAAAATTAGAAGTTTGGTATGAGGCACAAACAATTCTTAAGTAAATAGAAGTTTTTTTTGCTTTTTGGGTTTTTTTTTTGTTTTGTTTTGTTTTGTTTTTTGTTTTTTTTTTTAGTGAGACAATCAGGGTTAAATGACTTGCCCAGAGTCACACAGCTAGAAAGTATTATGTGTCTGAGGCCAAATCTGGACTCAGGTCCTCCTGACTCCAGGGCTGGTGCTCTATTCACTGTACCACCAAGAAATTCTTAAGAAAATAAAATAAAACCTGAAAAAAACAGAATTGGCCTAATGAATAGTGGTATAAAAATTTGCTGTTGAGAAGAACTATTTTAAAAGTAAAATAGGCCAAATGGAAAAAAGTACAAAAATTAACTAAAGAAATCCTTAAAAAGAAGAATTAGCTAAATGGAAAGAAAGAGATACAAAAGCTAACTGAAGAAAATAATTCCTTAAAAATTAAAAGTAGATAAGTGGAAGTTAATGACTCCATGAGACTCCAAGAAACAATAAAATAAAGTCAAAAGAATAAACAAATACAGAAAAAAAATGTGAAATGTCTCATCAGAAAGAAACAACAACAGACCTGGGAAATAGATCAAGGAGAAATACATTAAGAATTATTGGACTACCTGAAAGCCAGGGTAGAAAAAAAAAGAGCCTAGATATCATATTTCAAGAAATTATCAAGGAAAAGTGCTTTGATATCTTAGATCCAGAGGGTAAGATACAAATGAAAATAATCCACTGATCATCTCCTGCTATTCTCAACATGAAAATTCTTGGTAATATTATAGCCAAAATCCAGAGTTCCCAGGTCAAGGAGAAAATATTGTAAGCAGCTAAAGAGAAACAATTTAAATATTGTGGTGTCACAGTTAGAATCACACAAGATTTAGCAGCTTCCATATTAAAGGAATGGAGGGCTTGGAATACAATATTCAAGATGGCAAAGGAGCTAGGATTCCAATCAAGAATACCCCACCCAGCAAAACTAAATATAATTATTTGGGGTAAAAATAAATATTTAATGAAATAGAAGACTTCCAAGCATTATTGGTAAAAAAGAACAGAGCCAAATAGAATATTTGACATTCAAATGCAAATCAAAAGAAGTTCCAAAAGGTAAACATGAAAGAGTAAACACAAGGGACTCCATAAAGTTTAACTCTACATTCCTATATAGAAACATAATACATAGAATTCTTAAGAACATCTTCATCATTTGGGCAATTAGAAGGAATCTACATACACAGAAGGTATGAGTGTGAGGGATAATATTAAAAAAAAGTAGGTATGAGAAAAAGGAATGCACTGGGAGAAGGGGGAAGGGAGAGGTAGAATGGAGAAAATTTTCTCATGTAAAAAAGGCACACAAGGGAGAGCCTTTACAATAAAGAGTAAAATGTGGGAAGGTGGATAATGTTTAAATCTAACTCTCCCTGGAATTGGTTCAAAGAGAGAAGACTATATACACATACTTTATTTAGTATAGAAATCTATCTTACCCAGTAGATAAATAAGAGAATGGGATAAGAGATATGAGAGGAAGGGTGATAAAAGGGAGGTCAGAACAAGGGAGGCAGTGTTCAGAAACAAAACAGACTCTTGAGGAGGGACCAGAGAAAAAGACAGAGAGAAGGATACATACAGAAAAAAAATAAGGTTGAGGAAAATACACAGTTATTAATCATAATAGAGAAAGTTGAGCTTCTAAAATCCATGTCACTGTCAAATGGTTCAACAGCAGAAAAATGTGTATGTATGCATGTGATTACACACAAAACATGTAAATGATATTTGCTTTTATAAAGGTTTATAAAGGTAAATGACATCAAAAATGTAGTACCATTGGCTTTACCACTGTACCTTAAGGACTACAGCATCTTTCTATCTGACTTGTTTCTGAATCTTTTTTGTGTAATTTCTCCCCTATTAGAATGGGAGTTTCTTATTTTTTTTAATTATTTGTTTTTAGTTTTCAACAATCACTTCTATATGATTTTGAGTTCTAAATTTCCCCCTTCCCTCAACTTGCCCCTTTTCAAGACGGCTTGCAATCTGATATAGGCTATACATGTACAATTACATTAAATATATTTCCATTAGTCATGTTTAAATAAGAATTAGAACCAAAGGGGAAAACACACGAAAGGAGAGAGAGAGAGAGAGAGAGAGAATAGTATGCTTCGATCTACATTTAGACTCCATAGTTCTTTCTCAGGATGTGGATAACATTTTCCATCATGAGTCATTTGGAATGGACTTAGATCCTTGTATTGCTGAGAAGAGCTAAGTGTATCAAAGTCAGTCATCACACAATGTGGCTGTTACTGTGTACGATGTTCTCCTGGTTCTGCTCACTTCACTCAGCATCAGATCATGTAAGTCTAGGTTTTCCTGAAGTCCATCTGCCTATCCTTCCTTATGGGGCAATAGTATTCCATTACATTCATATACCACAACTAGTTCAACCATTTCCCAATTGATGGGTATCCTCTGAATAGCCAATTCTTGGCCACCACAAAAAGAACTGCTGTAAATATTTTTGTACATGTGTGTCCTTTTCCCTTTTTTATGATCTCTTTGGGATACAGACCTAGGAGTGATATTGTTGGGTCAAAGGGTATGAACAGTTTTAGAGCCTTGTGGCCATAGATTCAAATTGCTTTCCAGAAAGGTTGTATCAGTTCAATACCCCACCACCAATGTATTAGTGTTCCAGTTTTCCCACATCTTCTCTAGCCCATGCCTCTTGACTCTGAGTCTTGCTCTATGTAGTGTCCATGCTGCTGGCATGCTATCTTCCCAGAGACTAAAGGCATAAATGGCATTCAACCACCTAAGACTGAGCAAAAGCAGGTCTGTGACATTTTTAGACAGCTACCACAGTACCATGCTGGTCATTTCCATTATCTACTTCTGAATAAAAATGAATATATTCACATTTGATTCAGGGAGACAGCTACTGACTATAGAATTTGTGCTGGAACTCTCAACAGATCTACAGATCAATGATAAAATAAGCCCCCAAAACTACTACCAGAAATTTTATTGGCCCATCCAACCATGTGAATCAACTCCTTGTCAGCAAGCTTGATCAATATGGTTTGTAGGGGCAACTAACAAATACATTGGGTAGCTCTGCTTCCAAGGTAGAGAGCACAAACTGCTCAAGGCTCAGGGCATTAAGGAGCAGCTCTTTCATTTAGGCTACATTTTCACTGTTTTCCTTTGCTTTGCTAAGACAATTAATTTGCTCATCTGCATTCTACTGCCTTTGGATAACTTCATACATAACATTCTCTCTGGGAACTTTCTTATGCTTATTTTGAGTCTTGTATTTGAATGTGAGTCTTGTATTTCTATTCAGCTCTGGGGTTTTTTTTGTTTGTTTTTTGGATTTTTCTTTTTCATTAAAATTGCTTGAAATTCCTTTATCTCATTGAATGTCCATTTTCCCCCAGAAGGATTATACTCAGCTTTACTGGGTAGGTGATTCTGGGTTGTAATTCTAGCTTCTTTGCCCTCCACAGCATCATATTCCAAGCCCTATGATCCTTTAATGTAGAAACTGCTAAATCTGGTGATATCCTAACTGTGACTCCATCATACTTGAGTTGTTTCTTTCTAGCTGCTTTTAACATTTTCTCCTTCACCTAGGAATTCTGGAATTTGGCTATAATATTTCTGGCAGCTGGCATTTTGAGATCTTTTAGGTGATCAGTGGAGTCTTTCAATTTCTATTTCGCCATCTGGTTCTAGAATATCAGGGCAGTTTTCCTTGATAATTTCTTGAAAGATGATGTCTAGGCTTTTTTTGTTGTTGTTGATTATGGTTTTCAGGTAGTCCAATAATTTTTAAATTATCTCTCCTGGATCTATATTCAAAGTCACTTGTTTTCTCCAATGAGATATTTCATATTCTTCCATTATTTTTTAGTTGTTTAGTTTTTTTTACTGATTCTTGATTTCTCATAAAATAATTACCTTTCACTTGCTCCATTCTAATTTTATATATATTTTTAATAATTTTTATTAATTTATTTTTAGTTTTCAACATTCACTTCCATAAGTTTTTTTTTTTTTAGGAAATTGGGGTTAAGTGACTTGCCCAGGTGTTTGGTCTGAGTCCAGATTTGAACTCAGGTCCTCTTGACTTCAGGGCCAGTGCTCTATCCACTGCACCACCTAGCTGCCCCCATAAGATTTTGAGTTTAAAATTTTCTCCCCTTCCTTCTGCTCCTTTCTCCTCAAGATAGTGTGCAATCTGATACAGGCTCTATATATACATTCCTATTAAACATATTTTCACATTAGTCATGTTGTAACAAAGAATTAGAACCAATAGGAGGAACCACAAGAAAGAAGAAACAAAACAAAAGAGAAGAAACAAAAAAGAGAGCAAATGATATGCTTTGATCTGCATTTAAATTCCATAGCTCTATCTCTGGATGAGAATAGATTTTCCAACATCAGACTTTTGGAGATGTCTTAGATCCCTGCATGGCTGAGAAGAGCTAAGTCTATCAAAGTTAGTCATTGCACAATGTGGTTGTTACTATGTACAACATTCTCCTGGTTCTGCTTATTTCACTCAGCATCAGTCCACACAAGTCTTTCCAGGTTTTTCTGAAATTCATCATTTCTCATAGCCCAATAGTATTTCATTACATTCATACACCACAACTTGTTCAGCCATTCCCTATTGATGGGCATGCCTTCAATTTTGCCACCATAGAAAGAACTGTTATAAATTTTTTATGTATATGTGGGTCCTTTTCCCATTTGTATGATCTCTTTGGGATACAGCCCTAGAAGTGCTATTGCTGGGTCAAAGGGTATACACAGTTTCATAGCCCTTTGGGCATAGTTCAAAATTGCTCTCCAAAATGGTTGGATCATTTCACAGCTCCACCAACAATGCATTAATGTTCAAATTTTCCCACATCTTCTCCAACATTTATCATTTTCCTGTTTTGTCATATTGGACAATCTGATAGGTGTGATGCGGTACCTCAGCATTGTTTTGATTTGCATTTCTCTAATCAATAGTGATTTAGAGCACTTTTTCACATGACTATGGATAGCTCTAATTTCTTCATCTGAAAACTGCCTGTTCATATCCTTTGACCATTTATCAATTGGGGAAAGATTTGTATTCTTATTAATTTGACTCAGTTCTCTATATATTTTAGGAATGAGGGCCTTATCAGAGACACCAGTGGTAAAATATTCTTTTCCAGTTTTCTGCTTCCTTCCTAATTTTGGTTGCATTGTCTTTGTTTCTGCAAAAAATTTTCAATTTCATATAATCAAAGTTATCCATTTTGCATTTTTTAATGTTCTCTGTCTCCTGTTTGGTTATAAATTCTTCTGTTCTTCATAAATCTGACAGGTAAACTATTCTTAGCTCTCCCAGTTTGCTTATATTATCAGCCTTTACATTTAAATCACACATCCATTTTGACTTTATTTTGGTATATGGTGTAAGATTTTGGTCTATGCAAGTTTCTGCCATATTCTTTTCCAGTTTCCCAGCAATTTTTGTGAAATAATGAGTTCTTATCCCAGAAGCTGGAGTCTTTGGGTTTATCAAACATTAGATTACTATAGTCATTGCCTACTGTGTCTTGTGTACCTAACCCATTCCACTGATCCACCACTCTATTTCTCAGCCAGTACCTGCTTTATAATACAATTTAAGATCTGGTATAGCTCAGCTACCTTCCCTAGCATTTCTTTTCAATAGTTCCCTTGATGTTTTTTTTTTTTTTGTTCTTCCAGATGAACCTTGTTATTATTTTTTCTAGCTCTATAAAATATTTTTGGTAGTTTGATTGGTATGGTGCTGAATAAGTAAATTAATTTAGGTAGAATTGTCATTTTTATTATATTAGATCAGCCTACGCATGATGTTTTTCCAATTATTTAGATCTGACTTTATTTGTACGAAAAGTATTTTGTAATCGTATTCATATAATTCTTGGGTTTGTTTTGGCATGTAGACACCTGAATATTTTATGTCTACAGTAACTTTAAATGGGATTTTTCTTTCTATTTCTTCTGGCTGGGCTTTATTGGTAATATGTAGAAATATCAATGACTTATGTGGGTTCATTTTATATCCTGCAACTTTGCTAAAGTTGTTTATTATTTCAAGAAGTTTTTTACTTGATTCTCTAGGATTCTCTAAGTATTTCATCATGCCATCTGCAAAGGTTGTGCTAACATTTTATTTAACATTTTTGCATCTATATTCATTAGGGAAATTGGTCTATAATTTTCTTTCACTGTTTTGACTCTTCCCTGTTTAAGTATCAGCACTATATTTGTATCATAAAAAGAATTTGGTAAGAGTCCTTGTTCATCTATTTTCCCAAATAGTCTATATAGTATTGGAATTAATTTTTCTTTAAATGTTTGATAGAATTCACTTGTAAATCTATCTGACCCTGGGAATTTTTTCCTAGGAAGTTCATTGATGGCTTGTTTAATTTCCTTTTCTGAGATGGGGTTATTTAAATATTTTACTTCTTCTTCTGTTAATTTCTATACCTTACTGAATATGTTATTCCTTCCTTGAGCCATATCTGATGTGAGTAAAGTTCAAAGTTCATCTCCCTCCCTTTTTCGCTCTACTATAATATGTCTTTGTGCCTCTTCATGTGATGTAATTTACCCTTTTCCTGCTTCCTCCTTTT
>NW_020954599.1:49245237-49262737 GCF_900497805.2 Vombatus ursinus
TACAGTTCTCAAGAGTTATAAGTGTCATCTTCCCATGTAGGGATATAAACAGTTTACCCTAATTGAATAACATGTTTTTCCCCCCTTTCCTGTTTGGATTTTTATGCCTCTCTTGAGTCTTACATTTGAAGATCAAATTTTCCATTGATCTTTGGTCTCTTCATCAGGAAAGTCTAAAAGTGCCCTATTTCATTGAGTATCCATCTCCTCCTCTGAAAGATTATGCTTAATTTGCTGGGTAATTCATTCTTGGTTGTAACCCAAGCTCCTTCACTTATGGAATATCATATTCCAAGCCCTCTGATCTTTTTTTTAAGGCAATTGGGGTTAAGTGACTTGCCCAGTGTCACACAGCTAATAAGTGTCAAGTGTTTGGTCTGAGGCTAGATTTGAACTGAGGTCCTCCTGACTTCAGGACCCGTACTCTATCCACTGTGCTACCTAGCTGCCCCATCCTCTGATCTTTTAATGTAGAAGCTGCAAGGTCCTTCATAATCCTGACTGTGGTTCCATGATATTTGAATTGTTTCTTTCTGGCTGCTTACATGATTTTCTCCCTGACCTGATAACTCTGAAATTTGGCTACAATATTTCTTGTTGTTTTCAATTTGGGTTCTCTTTCAGGTGGTGATTGGTAGATTCTCTTAATGACTATTTTGCCCTCTGGTTCTAGGTTTTCAGGACAGTTTTCTTTGATGATCTTTGTTTCATCATGGCTTTCAGGTAGTCCAATAATTCTTAATTAATCTCTCCTGGATCTATTTTCCAGGTCAGTTGTTTTCCTAATAAGGAATTTGACATTTCCTCCAATTTTTTTCATTCTTTTGATTTTGCTTGACTGATTTTTGATATCTCATAGAGTCATTAGCATCCAAGTGCCGAATTTTAATTTTTAATGAATTGTTTTCTTCAGTTATCTTTTGTACTTCCTTTCCCATTTGGCCCATTTTACTTTTTAGGGAGTTCTCTTCATTGAGTTTTTGTGCCTCCTTTTCCATTTGGCCAATTTTACTTTTAAGGAGCTTTTTTTTCCATTTTGTCAACTGTATTTTTTAAATTAATTGCTCAATTTTTCTTCTACTTCCCTTAATTGACTTATAAAATCCTTCTTGAGCTCTCCCAAGGAGGCTTTTTTAACTTGAGGCCAGTTCATATTCCCCTCTGAGGTTTCATATGTGGGCATATTGACAATGTTATCCTCTCCTGAATTTGTGTTTTGATCTTACCTGTCACAAAGATACTTTTTTATGGCCATTTTTGTTTTCATTTTGTTTTGTTTTTTATGTTGCTTCTTGCTCATGTTGTTTTCCTCTTTTCTGGCTTTTAAAATTGATCTCTGCTTCTGGGGCACAGGGGGGCACTGTCTCAGGCTTCTTGCGCTGGAGGCTAGGGCCCTGGTTACAGTTTTGCTGAGGTGGGGCTTGCCACTGGCTTATTGGGACACTTTCCTTCCTGTACTGGTCCGCTTTAGCCACAGCAAGAGCGACTTTTCCCATTAATCCCCCCGGCCTCATGAGCTAAAAAATTGCTATATCTAGTCTTTCTTCTGACTCTACTATTTCAGAATTTTTCCTGGGGAAATATTCTCTGGGTTTTTCAAGGTAGATAGGTTAGGGTGAGAGTGACTTGCTGCTTACTCCACCATCTTGGCTCCTGGAAGTCTAAATTGGTCTTTCAAACATTCATTTTGTGGGTGAATAGCTTCAGGAGCAGTGCGGCTGCTGCCGCTGCTGCCACTTCTACTACTGCTGATTCAATCGCTTCCTGGTTTACTGGTGCAGGGACTATATTGCATGCCCTGCAGCTCTGCACTGGACTGTGCTCTTCTCTCACTCAGTTCCCACAGACTCCTCCCACTAATCTTCTAAGTTGTCTCTGGCATCTGTGGGCTGAGAAGACTACTGCTGCTGCTGATTCAGTGCCCCAAAGCCTGTTCCAGTTTTGCTTAGGCCAGGTCTGCAACTGTGCCCTGCATGCTGGACACACCTCTCTCAGTCCAGTGCAACAGACCTTTCCTGTTGACCTTCTCGGTTGTCTTGGGCTGGAAATCTGTCTCACTCTGTCTCTTTGTGGGTTCTGCCACTCTAGAATTTGTTCAGTCACATTTTAGCAATATTTGAAGAGATTTGTGGGAGAACTCAGGTGAGTCCCTGCTTTCACTCCTTCATCTTGGTTCTGCCTCCCTCCGTTCTAATTGTTAAGGAATTATTTTCTTCAATGAGCCTTTGGACCTCCTTTTCCATTTGCCCAGTTTTGTTTTTTAAGGCATTCTTGTCCTTATTCAATTTTTGGACCTCTTTTACCATGTGCCCTATTATGGCTTTTTTGTTTGTTTGTTTTGGTTTTGTTTTGGTTTTGGGTTTGGGTTTGGTTTTTTTTAGGCAATTGGGGTTAATCACACAGCTAGTAAGTGTCAAGTGTTTGGTCTGAGGCCAGATTTGAACTCAGGCCCTCCTGACTTTAGGGCTAGTGCTCTATTCACTGCACTGCCTAGCTGTCCTGCTGTTTTTTTCAAAGTGTTATTTTCTTCAGTATTTTTTTGTGTCTCTTTTACTAAGCTGTTGACTCATTTTTCATGATTTTCTTGCATCACTCTTATTGCTCTTTGCAATTTTCCCTCTACCTCTCTTACTTGATTTTCAAAATCATTTTTGAGACCTTCTATGGCCTGAGACCAATTAATATTTTTCTTGGAGGCTTTGGATGTAGGAGCTTTGACTTTATTGTCTTCTTCTGAGTGTGCATTTTGATCTTCCTTGTCTATAGCAACTTTCTATAATCAGAGTTTCATGTTTTTTTTTCCACTCTTTACTCATTTTCCTAGACTATTACTTGACTTTTAACTGTTTGTTAAAGTGTGATTCTGCTTCCAGGGTAGAGGGCACACTGTCTTTTTCAGGAGTTTTGTGCAACTATTTTCAGACATACTTCTAGGGACTTGTAAGTTTTCAGTTCTTCCAAGATGGTATGATCTAAGAAGAGGTGTTTACTCCCCTCCCAGCCTCTACTTTGGTCTGTGAGTGACCACAAGCATTCTTTTCTGCCCTGGAACTGTGAGAAGGGTCTCCCCTCACCTGTGGCTACAAGCTCTGCCATGCTAATGCTTCTGCTAACCCTGGGACTGCCACCTAGAACTGAGGCCTAGATCTGAGTACGGGCTTGCCTCAGTGCTAGCAAAAGACCCCTGTAGTCTCCTTCTGACTAGTTGTTTGACATCCTTACTGTCAGGGTGCTGACAGCTCCAAAAGCAGCTGCTGCCTCTGCCACTGCCACTGCTGATTCAGTCACTCCCAAGGCCTGCTTCTGATTTTCTATGGCCAGAGCTGTGCTGGTACAGGGCTGAACTGAACTCCACTATCATCCAGGTGTGATAGACCATTCCTGATGACCTTGCAAGTTGCCTTTGGTATCTGTGGGCTGAGATATCTGGAAATCACCACTGCTGCCACTGATTCGGTCACCCTCAAGGCCTACTCCTGATTTCCTGGAGCTGGGTCTCCACTAGTGTGACCTATGCTGGACTGCACTCCTCTCTCACCCAGGTACAACAGACCTTTCCCAAGGACCTTTGAAGTTATCTTGGGCTGGAAATTTGTTTCATTACATCTTTTTTTCTGAGTTTGGCTGCTCTAGAATTTATTTAGAATCATTTTTTAAAGATATTTGGAGGGTTTAGGGGGAGACCTCAAGCAAGTCCTTGCCTTTACTTCTCTACCTCCTCTGTCTCCATATTTAAGTGAAAAAGATATCTCAATCCATATTTTCTTCCTTAATATATATCCTTTAATCATGACAGTCCCAAAGCAAATATTAAAGGAGACTATATTTCTTCCTAAAGTTTATTAGCTTATCTCTCACAAGCCAGGGCTAGTTTGATTAGTTTTATATGGAAGAAGATTAAATAAAAAAAATTTTGTTCAAATACTTTCATGAATCTAATTGTCCCTTATGAAACTTAGACCAACTATGCATTATTTATATGTTAATGGTCAGATTCAGACACTGAAAGCCATTGCTGAAGTCTTTTTCTCTCTTTTAAAAATCTTAAATAATTCAGGTGTCACTGAAGAGAAATTGGAAGAGTTGTTGGGCAAATATCAAAGCAATCTAAATCTACTGTGTGTAGAAGACATATTGTGCAATGACACAAGCAGAGTTATTATTTGGGAAACA
The DNA here is from genome assembly GCF_900497805.2 of Vombatus ursinus. NCBI lineage: Eukaryota > Metazoa > Chordata > Mammalia > Diprotodontia > Vombatidae > Vombatus > Vombatus ursinus. The sequence continues at coordinate 49,249,411 of NW_020954599.1, forward strand.
TTTGTGCTCACAAGGCAAAGTTTGATAGACCACTGACTGTGAAATGAGATGTCTTCTACTTACAAAATTCTCTCTCCCTTCATTTTTAAAACATTTATAGCTTCTTACTTTTAGACTCTGAATGTTAGCTATTATTTAACTTACCTTGATTCCATATATCTCTAAATTAAACAAACAAAATATTTTGTAAGTCATATGAATTAAGGATCAAGAATAGGAGGAGGTGCTTGGTATCCTCATTGCCTAGCAGACTTAACCTGATAAATATTCAAACATGAAATCTGACAGTAAGGTAATAAAACAGAGGCATGCTGTGGTGTATTATCCAAAGCTATTCATTCCTCTCAGCTGGAGACTTGATTGCAGCACTACCCAGCAAGAAAACACAGTGCTTTTTAAATATTGTTTCAGTCTTAACTACCTGGAAAGATTCTTTTTGTAATGACTAATCTGAAAAGAGGAGAAAAATGCAGTATGCTTGGTCTTGGATTCAGAAGGACCTGGGTTCAATTCTTGTATTTTTCACATACTAGCTGTGTTATGATGATCAGGGCTCTTAAACTCCCTTGTGGTACAGGTTAATTGTCTTGGTGTCTTGAACTTTCAGGGGCAGTTCTAGACACTGGCAAAATCACTGATCTGGACAAAAAATAAAACAAAATAAATAAAATGGAGTATTATAACTCAGCTATTTTAAAGATAATCATTTAGTCAATTAAAAGCATTTCATACTCGTTTACTATATTCCAGGCACTAGATTAAGTCCTGGGGCATACAAAGAAAGGAAAAAATAATGTAGTCCTTCCTCTAAAAATGCTTACATTTTAATGGAGAGGAGAACAAATAGAATGTATATACAATATATACACATTGTAAAAGGAAAGGAATCTCAGAGAAGGCACTGAATATAGTGGAGAAGGGGAAGGGAAGGTAGAAAGTATTAATTAATCACCTTATGTGTATACTGGGAAAATGAATAAAAGAGAGATAACTCCTGCCCTCAAGAAGTTTTTACTCTACCAACATATAAAAAGTAACTGAAAAAGAAAGTATAAAAGAGAAGATGTGTATACAGGGGCATGGTGTCAAAGGTCAGAGAATCAGAAGCACTAGTAGGAGAGGAATGAAGGCAAACTGGCCTAGGTTCATCTTCAGAATGGAAATCTCTGGTTAGAATCCAACAATGGGAGAAAAATGCTGGTGTAGTAGAGGAAATGTCCAGGTTGAGAAGGCAATTAAGTCATGGTAATAAAGTCCATAGATTCAGAAGCACATCTAAGATGAGAATGAAGTATGGCAGACATGGGCCCTTTCCCAAAATGGAAAGCCCCAGAATTAACTCAGGCAATAGAAAGAGGCCAGTATGGAAGAGGGATATTCCAGACTAAGAAAGTCCCACACACTGAAGGAAATTCCAGAGTAAGAAGGCAGCTGAGTCATGTTGGCAAAGTTTGGAAAGTCAGAAGTTGTAGCTGGGAGGGGAAATAGGAGGACCTTCAAAAATATTCTGTAGTAGGTGGAATTTAAGTTTGGTCTCTTTTTTTTTAAGGCAGAAGTGACTTGCCCAGGGTCACACAACTAGTAAGTGTCTGAGACCAGATTTGAACTCAGGTCTTCCTGAATCCAGGGCTGGTGATCTATCCATTGTGCCATCTAGCTGCCCCTAAATTTAGTCTTAAAGGAAACATGGAATCCAGGAGATAGAGATGAGAAATGATAGCATTCTAGACAAAAAAAATGAATCTATGTTCTGGTAGCTACAAATAGAGCAGCATAGGATGTTGTCTAAAACAAAATCTAATATCTTTGTATAATATATAAATCCTAAATCAAATCTTAAAGAAAACATTCTAGTATGCTTTAAAATTAGTTTTAGGAAATTGTAAAAGAATTCTATAGATAATGTGTATAATCAACAGAAAAAAAAAATAAATTAGTCTGTTGGACACCAACAACATAGTCTGTATAGTACAACAGTTTTCAGAAGTTTCCTTCTTCTTTGTTGTCTTCCACTAAAGATTTTTAAAAATCAGTGTCAGGAATCACCCTTACAACAACAAAAAGTACATATTACCTCTTTTGTGCATGCATGCACACACACCTGCACATACATACAAAGCTATTAAATGAACCCACCCACACAGCCTCTTCCAATGATCATCAGTGCAGATGTAAATTTATTCGTTATATCAACCTGATTGATTAAGAGGTCTCTTATCAAAGATGGTAGCAAGTTGTATCTGCTGATGCATTTTAAAATTGTTAAATGAGTTTCAAAAAGTCATTTCCATGCAAGGAAGTTATATGGCTCAATGCACTATTATTCAGGGATAACAAAATTTAAAAAGCATTACTTACATATCCATAGGAAATATGACAAAGCTAAGCTGTCAAGAGGTAACTGATACTTTAATATAATGAAAGAAAATGTCCATAAATCTGTTTTTCTGAAGCCTTTATTATAGAAATCGCCTTAGAATTAAAATTCATAATTATAACTTGGAAAATTAAAGTTCAGTTCTAAATGTACAGTACCACAAGCTGAGGGTCAAGACAGTTTAGAATTACTGTTTATTGCTTTTCAAGGCCATAGCTTTTTCTAAGCTTCTTGAAATTTAGAGAGGATTGTAAGTAATGAAGGTTATAACATGCATTCAAAAATATGGAACAGAAGCATGTGGATTATAGACTTAATTTCTTTTCTTTTCACTGATTATAAATATAATGTTGTTGTGTCAGCATTCCATGATTAATTTTGTTTTCTTTCTAATGAGGAATGTAGCAAATTCTTTATACCATTAATATAAAAAAAATCTTGGGGCAGGTAGGTGGCACAGTGGATAGAGCACTGGCCCTGGAGTCAGGAGGATGTAGGTAGTGTATTAGCAGATTACAACCTGGAGTTAGAATGTTTAGTATCTGGATAGAACAGGAAAGACAAAGAGGAGAAAACAAAGGCAAGAAAGAATTATAGAATTTACTGATTTTTTAAAAATTTTCTTTTCTGCTGTGACCTTAATAAGTACCAACAAACACAGACACTTCTATTTACAAAGGAGAAGCTTGAATAATAAGTGAATTTCTAGTTTTTTTTTTCTAAAATTCAACCTCCTTTTGAGCAAGGATTATATCACTTTTGTGTTTTTATCCCCAGATACAGCATACTGCCTGGCATATGGTAGGTACTTGATTAAAACTTATTGATTGATATTCAAGACTTCTTGAATTATTTAATTAAGGAGTCCTCATTGCAATTTATGGTTTATTTGCTTAGCCTAATGGTTAGTGCAAAGAATTGGAAAGAGGGTATCACTAAGAACCTAGCATCTCAGAAAGAGGAGGGCAAGGGGATTAGATAGATTTCATTATGTAAGTGAATTTTATTTTATTTTCTAGTGTTCTTAATGTCTCATACACTTGCATCTGCTAAATAAATGAAGCTGAGTCCCTCAATGGGACCAGTGTGCTTTACATCCAGAGAAGTAGTGGTAAGCATGTGGGAATCACAGGATCACTGATTTAGCAGCAGCAGAAAACATACAGATCATCAGATCCACCTTGCACATTTTACAAATGAAGAACCTGAGATCCATAGAGGTTATGTGACTTGCTCAAGGTGACAAAAGTTGCAGATCTGGAACTTCAACTCTGGTGTTCTAAGTTCAACCCTAACATTTTCCTCCTGCCCACCCTGTCAAAAAACAGCAGCAAAGGGAAGCAGAATAGACATAGATCACTAAATAATTGTTTTGTTTTGTTTTTACCTTGCGTTCCTTGTCTTAGGTGCTTTTGTCTGCTAAATAAATTAAGTACCACTCTAAATGGCACCAGAAAGGTTAGAGTACAGGGAAAGAGAAGGAAATACTTGGAGGTAGGCGATAAGGTAAGTGTTGTCCAAGAGAGCTACCTAAAATAGAGAAAGGAAAAATGGAGCATGTTTTACAGAGAAATAGGGCAGGCAAAGCCTTGTGCTGCTGATCATTGTATTCAATAACTATGATAATGAAGAGACGTCATATTTATCAAACTTGCAGATGATATAAAACTTGTGTAGTTTGTGTAAGTTCTGAGGGTCTTAGCTCCACTTTCACTTGCACTGACTTGGGATCCCCAAGGCATGGTTATTATGTTGTCCACCCCCAAGCCCTAGGTTTAGCTATTGCTACTGCTCACAAGCCCCGACCAGTGTGCTCCTCACTGGGATTATCAGTAGATTTATAGAGAGAATATTTATTAAAGTAGTACAGTAAGAGGAAACATCCTTGCAAATATCCTCCCAAAACTCTGGCTCTCCAACACAATGAACCAGAAGGAGATCCTGAGTCCTAGAGTGTAGCGCATGCAAATATCACCACCAGAACCCCTTCCTACCCCCACATGCCTCAGCACAGCTAAAGAGAACCAGCAGATTCCAGCATGGAGAACCACTATGTGCAATGGCACAACCATGGGAAGGAAGGTGTCCTTCAGCAGCAGATCTCCCCATGCTTCAGCACAACTCTGGGCAGGTAGGCATCCTCCAGCAGTAGCAGCCCTGGGGGGAGAGCCATACTCCAGCAGCAGATCTGCCTGTGCTTTACTGCAGTGCTGGGGAAATGCAGAAAAACCCCACCTGCCCTCAGCACACATCAGACACCCCCAGTAGAACATCAGCTCAATACCAGGTAAGCTGCCAGATGCCTACAACCTCCAGTGGCTGGCATCTGAGGCCCGAGGGCAAAAAAGCTAGTGACTAGCCCCCTGAAACCCAGCAAAAGAAGCTTGGGAAAGTATCCCCTGTGCTCCAGCAGGAGAGCTCAACTTTAAAAATTTTGAAATAAGCAAAAAAATGAGCAAAAAGCAAAAATGAACAGTGACCATAGACTGTTTCTATGAGGACAGGGAAGCTCAAAACACTAAGTCAGAAGAGGACAACATTATCAATATAACCAAATCCAAAACCTCAGAGATGAATATGAACTGGTGTCAAAGCCAGAAAGCATTCTTGGAAGAGCTCAAGAAGGATTTTAAAAGTCAGATAAGAGAAGTAGAAGAAAAATTGGGAAAATAAATAAGTGGTATATGAGAGAGTCAATGGCTTGGAAAAGGAAGGACAAAAATTCAATGTAGAAAATAATAATTTTAAAAAATACAATTGGCCAAATGGGAAAAATATCCACCAAAGAGAACTCCTTTAAAAGCAGAATTGGCAAAATGGAAAAGGAGGTACAAAAACTCACTGAAGAGAAGAACTTAAAAATTAGAAGTGGGCAAGTGGAAGCTAATGACTCTATGAAATATAAAGAATCAACCAAACAAAATCAAAAGAATAAAAGAATAGATGAAAATGTAAAATACCTCCTTGGAAGAACAACTGACCTGGAAAATAGATCCAAGAAAGATAATTTAAGAATTATTGGTCTCCCTGAAAGACACGATTAAAAAAAGAGCCTAGATAGCATCTTTGAAGAAATTACCAAGGAAAACCGCCCTGAGGTCCTAGAACCAGAGGGTAAAATAGCCATTGAAAGAATCCACCAATCACATCCTGAAAAAGATCCCAAAATGAAAACTCCAAGGAATGTTGTAGCCAAATTCCAGAATCATCAGGTGGTCAAGGAAAAAATACTACAAGCAGCCAAAAAGAAACAATTTAAATGTTGTGGAATCACAGTCAGGATTGCACAGGACTTAGCAACTTCATTAAAGAATTGCAGGGTCTTAGATATGATATTCTGGAAGGCAAAAGACCTTGGATTACAACCAAGAATCAACTATCCAGCAAAACTGAGTATAATCTTTCAGAGGAAAAGATGGATATTCAATTGTATAGAGGATTTTCAATCATTCATGATTAATGGAAAATTTGATGTTCAAATACAAGACTAAGAAAAGCATAAAAAGGTAAAGAGAAAAGAAAAAAAGATGTTATTTAATAAGGTTAAACTGTTTACATTCCTATGTGGGAAGATGATACTTATAACTCTTGAGAACTGTATCTTTATTATGGCATTTAGAAGGGGTATGTGTACATAGACAGAGGGTATGGGAATAAGTTGAATTTGATGAGATGGTAAAAATACTTAATGTCTTGGTGGTTAAAAAAAGATTTTATTGGGAGAAGAGGAAGGGGGGAGGCAGAATAAGGTAAATTACACCAGAGGAAGAGGTAAAAAGACCTATGACAATAGAGGGTAAGAAGGGAGGGGGTGAGCATTGTTTGAACCTTGGTTTCATGAGATTTGGCTCAAAGAGAGAATAACATACACATTCAGTTGGTTATAGAAACCTATCACAATCTATAGGGAAGTAGGAAGGGAAGGTGAAAGAAGGGGAAAGTAGTGGATAGAAGGGAGAAAAGAAGAAAGGAAAGAAGTAGTAGGAGAAAGGGAAAAAAGAGAAGAGGGCTGATAGAAGGGAGGGGAGAATAAGGGAGGTATTGTCAGAAACAAAACACTGGTGAAGAGGAAAAAGATGAAAGGAGAAAGTATAAAGGGGGGGGGAATAGAATGGATAGAAAGACACATTTGGTAATCATAACCGTGAATATGAATCAGATCAACTCTCCTATGAAACAGAAGTGGAGCACTGAGTGGATTAAAAATTAGAATGCTACAATATATTGATCACAAGAAACACATTTGAAGCAGAGAGGTACACACAGAGTAAAGGTAAAAGACTGGAGTAGAATATACAGTAGTATAGAATATATTTCAGCTAAAGTAAAAAAGAAAAAGCAGGGGTAGTAACCCTGATCTCAGACAAAGGAAAAGCAAAAGTAGATTTAATTAAAAGAGATAAGGAAGGAAACTACATCTTGCTAAAAGGTACTATAGACAATGAAGTAATATCAATACTAAACATATATGCATGAAGTGGGATAGCATCCAAATTCTTAGAGGAGAAGTTAAGGGAGCTATAGGAAGAAATAGACAGCAAAATTACACTAGAGGGGGATCTCAACTGCCCCTTCTCAGACATAGATAAATCCAACCAAAGAAATAAACAAGAAAGAAATTTAAGTAAATGAATAGAATATTAGAAAATTTAGATCTTTTTTTCTCAGTGGTATATGGCACCTACATAAAAAGTGACCACGTACTAGGGCATAAAATCCTCATAATCCAATACAGAAGAGCAAAAATATTAATCACATCCTTTATAGATAATGATGCAATAAAAATTACATGCAATAAAGGGCCATATAAAGATAGACTAAAAATTAATTGGAAATTAAATAATCTAAACCTAAAGAATGAGTGGGTCTGACAACAACTTACAGAAACAATCAATAACTTCATTCAAGAAAATGACAATAATGAGACAACATACCAAAACTTATGGGTTACAGGCAAAGCAGTTCTCAGGGAAAATTTAGTATCTCTAAATGCTTACATGAATAAAATAGAGAAAGAAGAGATCAATGAATTGGATATCAAACTTAAAAAGCTAGAAAAAGAACAAATTAAAAATCCCCAATTAAATATCGAATTAGAAATTCTGAAAATTGAGATATTAATAAAATTGAAATTAAGAAAACTATTAAACAAATAAATAGAACTAAGAGCTAGATTTATGAAAAGAACCAAAAAAATAGATAAACCTTTGGTTAATTTGTTAAAAAAAAAAAGAAGAAAACCAAATTACCAGTTTAAAAAATGAAAAGGGTGAATTTACCACCAATGAAGGAGAAATTAAAACAATAAAAAAAATAGGAGCTATTTTGCCTAAATGTATGCCAATAAATCTGATAATCTAAGTGCAATGGGTGAATATTTACAAAAATACAAATTGCCCAGGTTAACAGAAGAGGAAATAAATTACTTAAATTATCTCATTTCAGAAAAGGAAATGGAACAAGCAATCAATGAACTCCTTAAGAAAAAATCTCCAAGGCCAGATGAATTTAAAAGTGAATTCTACCAAACATTTAAAGAATAATGAATTCCAATTCTACATAAACTATTTGAGGAAATAGGTAAAGAAGGAGTCCTACCAAATTCATTTCATGATACAAATATGGTACTGATACCTAATCCAGGAAGAGCCAAAATAGAGAAAGAACATTATAAACCAATTTCCCTAATGAATGTAGATGCAAAATTTTTAAATAAAAGATTACCAAAGAGATTACAGCAGCTTATCACAAGGATAATACACTATGCCTGGTGGGATTTGTATCAGGAATGTAGGGCTGGTTCAATATTAGGAAAACTATCAGCATAATTGACCATATGAATAAGAATATTAACAGAAATCATACGATTTTCTCAATAGACCCAGGAAAAGTTTATTACAAAATACAGCACACATTCCTACTTAAAAAAAAAAACCTGGGGAATATAGGAATAAATTGAGTTTTCCTTAAAACGATAAGTGTCATCTATCTAAAACCACCAGTAAGCATTATATATAATGGGGATAAGCTAGAAGCATTTCCAATAAGATGAGGGGTGAAATAAGGATGTCCATTATCACCACTGTTATCCATATTGTACTAGAAATAGTATAGCTTTAGCTATAAAAGAAGAAAAACAAACTGAAGGAATTAGAATAGGCAATGAGAAAACAAAATTATCACTCTTTGCAGATTATATGATGGTGTACTTAGAGAATACTGGAGAATCAAATAAAAAAAACTTGAAATAATTAACAACTTTAGCAAAGTTTCAAGGTATAAAATAAACCCACATAAATCATTGTCATTTCTATATATTACTAACAAAATCCAATGGCAACAGATAGAAAGAGAAATTCTATTTAAAGTAAATATAGAGAGGATTTAGATATAAAGACTGATACTATAAGCAAACTGGGAGAGCAAGGAATAGTTTACCTTTCAGATTTACGGAGAATGGAAGAATTTATGATCAAACAAAAGGTAGAGACATTATAAAACACAAAATGGATAATTTTGACTACATTAAATTGAAAAGTTTTTGCACAGACAAAGCCAATGCAACCAAGATTAGAAGGGAAGCAGAAAACTGGGAAAGAATTTTTACAACCAGTGTCTGATAAAGGCCTCTTTTCTAAAATATATAGAGAACTAAGTCAGATTTATAAGAATACAAGTCATTCTGCAGTTGATAAATGGTCAAAGGATATAAACAGGCAGTTTTCATATGGAGAAATTAAAGCTATCTATAATCATGAAATAATGCTCTAAATTACTATTGATTAGAGAAATACAAATCAAAACAACTCTGAGGTATCATATCACAACTATCAAATTGGCTAACATGACAAAACAGGAAATGATAAATGTTGGAGAAAATGTGGGAAAATTGGAACACTAATACATTGTTGGTGGCATGGTAAACTGCTCCAACCATTTTGTAGAGCAGTTTGGAACTATACCCAAGGGGCTATAAAAATGTGCATATCCTTTGACCCAGCAATAACACTTTGAGGGTTGTATCCAAAGAGATCATACAAATGGGGAAAGGACCCACATCTACAAAAAATATTTATAGCAGCTCTTTCTGTGGTGGCAAAGATTGGAAATTGAGGGGATGCCCATCTATTGGTGAATGGCTGAATAAGTCGTGGTACATGAATGTAATGGAATACTATTGTGCTATAAGAAATGATGAGCAGGCAAACTTCAGAAAAACCTGGAAAGACTTCTACGGTCTGATGCTGACCAAAGAGAGCAGAACCAGGAGACATTGTACATAGTAGAACATTTTTTATTTTCTGTGCAACATATTCACACATTTCATTTATATTGTCAGATTTATTGGTATACAATTAGGCAAAGTAGCTACTATTTTTATTGTTTTAATTTACCCTTCATTGGTGGTTGCACATTTAATGTGCTACAAAACAGTCACATTGTGAAATGACTAGCTTTGATAGACTTTGATAGACTCTTCTCAGCAATGCAAGGATCTAAGATATCTCCAGAAGTCTCTATGATGGAAAATGCTATCCATATCCAGAGAAAGTACTATAGAGTCTGAATGCAGATCAAAGCATAGTATTTGGTCTTTTTTTTTCCTTCTGGTTTGCTTTGTTTCTTCTTGTGGTTCCTCCTATTGGTTATAATTTTTCTTTACAACATAACTAATGTGAAAATATGTTTAATAGGAATGTATATGTAGAGCCTGTATCAGATTGCACTCCATCTTGGGGAAGGAAGAGGGGAAGGAGGGGGAGAAAATTTAAAACTAAAAAGCTTATGAAAATGAATGTTCAAAACTAAAAATAAATTAATTAATTTAAAAAATAAAATAGGTATAGACAAAATAAAATATTTGGGAGTCTACCTGCTAAGAAAAATCCAGGAACTATATGAAAACAATTACAAAACATTTTTAAGAAAATAAAGTTAGATTTAAATACTTTGGAAAATATCAGTTGCTCATGAATAGACTGAGTTAATATAATAAAAATGACAATTCTATCTAAATTAATTTACTTATTCAGTGCCATACCAACCATACTACCAAAAATTCATTTAATAGAGGTAGAAAAATAATAACAAAATTCATCTGGAAGAAGAAAAGGTCCAGAATATCAAGGGAATTAATGAAAAGAAATGCAAGGGAAGGTGGCCTATCCATATCAGATCTAAAACTGTATTGTAAAGCAGCAATCATCAAAACTACTTGGTACTGGCTAAAAAATAGAGTGGTGGATCAGTGGAATAGGTTAGGTACACAAGACACAGTAGTCAATGACTATAGTAATCTACTGTTTGATAAACCCAAAGACTCCAGTTTCTGGAATAAGAACTCACTATTTGACAAAAACTGCTGGGAAAACTGGAAAAGATTATGTCAGAAACTAGGCATGCGAAGATAAGGTCAAAATGGGTATACAATTTAGATATAGAGGGTGAAACTATAGGCAAATTAGGAGAGAAAGGAATAATTTACCTATCAGATCTATGGAGAATGGAAGAATTTATGACCAAACAAGAGGCAGAGAACATTATGAAATGCAAAATGGAAAATTTTGATTACTTTAAATTAAAATGCTTTTTTGTACAAACAAAGCCAAAGCATCCATGATTAGAAGGGAAGCTGAAACTCAAAATCTTGTGTAAGTGAATGTTGAAAACTAAAAATAAATAAATTAGCAAGAAAAAAAGAGAAAAAAAGGGAAGCTGAAGATTGGGAAATAGTTTTTTACAGCTAATGTCTCTCATAAAGGCCTCATTTCTAAAATATATATGGAATTGAGTCAAATTTATAAGAACACAAGTCATTCTTCAGTTGATAAATGGTCAAAGAATATGAACAGGCAGTTTTCAGATTAAGAAATTAAAACTATCTATAATCTTATAGATGCTCTAAATCACTAATGATCAGAGAAATGCAAATCAAAACAACTCTGAGGTACCATATCACAAGTATCAGAGGGGCCAACTTGACAAAATAGGGAAATTATAAATATTGGAGAATATGTTGGAAAATTGGAACACTAATGCAGTGTTGGTGGAGTTTTGAATTGATCCAACCATTCTGGAGAGCAATTTGGAACTATGCCCAAAGGGCTATAAAAATGTGCATGCCCTTTGACCCAGCAATAGACCTTCTAGGTCTGTATCCCAAAGAAATCATACAAATAGGATAAGAACCCATGTATATAAAAATATTTATACCAGGTCTTTTTGTGGTTGCCAAGAATTGAGAGCTGAGGGGATTCCCATCAATTGGGGAAAGTTGTGGTATATGAATATGATGCAATACTATTTTTCCATAAGAAATGATGAGCAGGTGGACTTCAGAAATATCTGGAAAGAATTACATGAACTGCATAATTTAACAAGATAGTATCTTCTACTTGTGTAGTTTTTTTTTCATTTTTTTTCTTCTGTGCATGTTAAAAAAATTACTGGTGATTGTTTTTCAGATCTATCTCTTTCTGGTCATATTTATGTATAATCCAGGAAAACATAAAAACACATTGGCCAATTTTTGAAATGCCTGCTTTTCTTTAACTGTTTTCTTTTTGCCATGAGGTGAGAGGCAGGATTCATTATCATTCTTCTGAAATTACTACTATTTGCTGCTTGATCAAAGTTTTAAGAACTTCCAAAGTTTTTTTTTCCTATTTTTATTGTTACTATGTAAATTACTCTCTAAATCTTGCTCATTTCATTAAACATCAGTTCTTACAAGTGTTCCCATGTTTCTCTGAACCCTGTCACATTCATTTCTTATGACACAATGCAGTTCCATTAAACTTAACACAATTTACATATTCTCTAATAGCTATACCCTACCTAGCTACTATTATTAAAAGTGCTTCTGTATGAATGGATTCCTTCCACTGTCTCTGATCTCCTTAGAAGATATACCTGATGACAATAAGACTGGGTCAAAGGTAATGTACGATTTTGTGTCTTTAGTGACTGCAGATTAAAAAAAAATTAATGTTACCCTATATCATTTAATAGTCAGCACTACTCTGTAATCAATCCTAATCCCTATTTTGTCAAGCCCCATTTCTCAGTCTAGCTCAAAAGATAGTTTCTCCCAGTCATAAATAAAAGGATTATTGAAAAATCTGATCACTCCTCACTTTCTTGTCATTTCTTATTTGACTATTTTAAATTGGGACTCTTGCTTCATTTACAGCTAAATAAAGAACCAGTTTGGGCTGAGTCTCTCTCTAGGGGACAATTCTCCTGTTCTTGCCTCTCCTTATCAAAATTAGGGGCGATTGTCTCCAAAGGCTAACTGGGGGAAGAGGAGGAAGCTTAATTGAGGTGGTTCTGATTTTCTGGCCAAGATCACTAGTGGCAGCTGAGGCCTATCAAGTCTTTGTAGACTACACCCAGGTTTTGCGGATGTGAGAGGACTAGCACTTCTTGTGCAAGGGCTGCTGAGCCCTTGGTCCTCAACCATTGGTGTCCACCTTCACCCAATTCTCACCCGTGGCTCCAAGAAGCTGTAGTATGCACAGCAGTCATACCCCACTAACACTTTCTCCACAGGGGGCTAACCTAGGTTAAGGGTAAGCAATATTGGTGAGTTAGGGGGATGTTTACCCCAGGAACATGAAGACTTCCTCTTGTGGTGGAGTGGGTGGATGAGAATTTTTTTTCTTTCCAACAGCCATTACGGCTGCTGAAGCAAGTTCTGTGGAGGTCATCTACTACATCCTGGACCATTGCCAGTTGTCCTAACTTTTGTCATGCCACTGGACTTTGATGACTCAGGAAGAAAGAGTGAAGTTGATAATTTTGTGCAATTCTGCCTCACCTTCACTTAAATTCAACTCACAGAAAATTTACAAGATGAAAACAAAGGACAAACAACAACAATATTCCTATCATTTGAGGATTACTCCCAACTTCCAAAGAGGATGTAAAAAGGAGCAGCTGAAGTAACTC
>NW_020954599.1:49265237-49286041 GCF_900497805.2 Vombatus ursinus
ATTCAGATCTTTCTTAGACCTCTCCTCTAGTCACCCCAAACTACTTGGCCACTCCTAGATCCCTTCCACATTCTTTCTGTATATAAGGTCCATCTTGTCTCCATTAAAGTGCTCAGATTCTTAGAATCTAGCCACTGCTCATATTTTTACAATCTAGCCAACAGCTCACAGGTGCTCAGATTCCTTAAGAGTCTGGCCAATATGACGAATATTTAATAAACTTTGTCTTTGGCTAAAAGAAGACTTGGGTCGAATCCTTTTAGGGATGAAAGACCTGCATGTCGTGATCCTGGGGTCCCAGCACCCTTAAACCTCTAGACCTCATCATATGTATGTGTACATATATATAAATATATATATATATACATATATACCCACACACACACTATCTATATAGTATATAATATATATACTATATATATACTATATACTATACTATATATATGGTAAGCCATTTATTTGATTTTCTAGATGAATATGTCTATGATAGAAATTCTTGACATTTAAATAGATATGTGATAAAGATATTCACCACACTTACAAATAATTGTGACATACTGCTTTATAAATGTGGTAGATACTGCTCTGTTCATCCTTCCAGATGGGGAAAATAACTGTTTCTACTATTTGATTAGAGTTTGAACTCTGGGAAAACCTCAGGAAGAAACATCTTTGCTTAGAAAAAGAATAACAATTTCCTCATATTCTTTTATTTGAATGTACAATGTACATTTAGCAAATAGCACTATTTGTAGTATTCACAGTCCGCATAAATGCACTCCTAAAACTTGTGATTACTTGTGGCAGGGAAATTTCTTTTAGGTATATATTTCCTCTATTCCTACTTGCCTTCCCTTAATTATTAATTGTAAAAGTAAGTTACATAGTTGTCTTTTGGTTTTGTATAACAGATATTTCAATTTAAAAGCCTACTCTCCCTGCTCAAAAATAACAAAGAGAATTAGTTAAGCAAAACCAGCAGACACAATGACTATATCTGTCAGTGTATTCTACCCCCATAGCCTCCCACCAACCTCTCTACCCAGAGGGGAATTCTCAATCTCTCAGAATCTCTAGAAAAAAAAAGAATCAGTTCAGTTCCTTTTATGTCTCTAGTAATGCACATCAGATATTCTTCAGCTCCAATCTTTAGTGCACAACATCTAGACTTGATGTTTACCCTCAACTTTGCTCTCTACTCATGATAAGGAATAGGCCTATTACCTTGGTACAAAGGGCGGATTTTCTTTCATGGGATCTATTTGCTCTGACATTTAGGGTGATTTGAATACACTTCTGCCATAAGGGTTATGATTTTGCATTTAAGCCTCCTCTGAAATTATATACTAAATTTGACTTGTCTTCCATTAAAACAATTTAGTACCACACTATGTATAAAGTGCTGTAAGTCAGAGTTTCAGCCAATGGGATAATAGTATGTGAATCAAATACCTTCCCCCATCCACTGTGGCTTTACAAAAGGCCCACAGTTTATTTTCTCTTTCCTATGTATATCCTCACATAAACTATTAATGACCTTTCCCAGAAATAAGCATTTTCTGAAACCTCAAACAATTCTTTAAAAAACGAAAATAAAAATGGTTATAAAAAAGCAATGTGGTAAAGATAATATGTAAAGGTACTTCAAACTCTCTCCTACCTCTGAAATCATCTCCCATAAACAACAAAATATGAGGAAGTAAAAGTGAAATGGTGTTACACTCAGTTCATACATTTACATGCAGTGTATCTCTATTTTCCTTATATGCTTTAAAATGTGCTCAGAGTGAGGGAACAATTTCCTGTGAGAAAATGTGTTCTCTTTAATTTCAAAACTTTTTTTTAGTGAAATTTCCTCCTTTATAGTCACACTAAATTAATGAAGTTTCTTTTTTTTAATAGAAGGGAATATTTTTATTGCAAGGGGGTAAAAGGGGAGAACAACCTAGTTCAGTAGTAGTCATCTAGTAAGTTAAATGAGAGAGCTATGCTAAGACATTTTTTTCTTTGAACAAATATCCTTTGATATGGGAAATTACCCCCTTCTCATCGTAAAAATCCCTGATGCATACTGTGCTTTTTCTCCTATAAAGTTATATCAGCATATGTGAGCTCCCCCCAAAACTGAGCTAATGTAATTCTTCATAGTCAAAAGCAAGTTTGCAGAAAAATACCATATGAGATGACAGCACAGAGGAATGAATCCCACAGGGTCCTGTCCTTGAGACATCCTTGAAATCAGGTCCAGAATTACACACCCACAGAAGAGTTAAACACAAGGGGCAATTCAACCTAAATATGCCAGCTCTTAATCCATTGTTAAAAAAAGATTTCCTGACTAGTCCCTATAGATTAAAACCAAGGGATCTTTCCCTCTCTTCTTTCCTCTTTCCTTTACCTTCTTTCCCTCTCCCCTTCTCCCGCTCTCCCTTTCCTTCTTCCATTACTCTCCTTCTGCTTCCCTTTCTCCTCTCCCTTTGGGACAAATGACAAGACCTGGAGTCAGAAAGCCCTGTGTTCAACCTAGCCTCAGATACTTACTAGCTCAGTGACCCTGGGCAAATCCTTTTACCTTTTTAAACTTCAATTTTCCTCATCTGTGTTTTTGGAATGATAATAATGATGGAGATGGGATCTGAACCCCTAAAAGGAAAAAACATCTTTGGAATCTGAACCCCAAAAAGGAAAAACCCTGGACTTTCCCACCTGGCCAAATCTCTGGTGTTCACCTGAGGCTATAATTCTATCAACTGGCCTTTCATTGTGGCTACTCCTACTCTCTTAATTCTGTTCTTTTACCTCCCAATTGCCCCTGGCCACTTCCCACCCTTAATCCTATCTAGACTCTATTATCCTTTGGATCCCTAGATCTCTCCCACAGTCTTTCTGGATATAAGGTCTCCATTAAGGCACTCAGATTCTTCAAATCTAGCCACTACTCAGATTTTTATAATCTAGTCACTGCTCAGATTCCAATAGTTAGATTCCTTAAGAGTCTGGCCAGTATGACAGATGTTCCAATAAACCTCATCTTTGACTGAAAGAAGGCTTGGGTCAAATTCATTTGGGCAGGACCCATGTGTTGTGATTTTGGGGTCCCAGCACCCCTAAGCATCTAAACCTCAAAAGTAACACTTCTTGTGCAGGGTTGTTGTAAGGACTGATGAGATAATGTATTTAAACAATTTTGCAAACCTTGAAATGCTATATAAATATTATTTATTATTACTGTTTTTGGCTTCCCTCATTTTCATTTTCTTTAATGGTATAGCAAGTAAGAACTAGGACAGTTTAGTAAATCCTGTTTGAATCCTGTCTCCTTGTACTTCAGAGGCATGGGGCAGGGGGACTGAGTTGACAAGTAGAATGGCAAAACTATGGCCCCTTTCAAGACTATGCCCCCTTAAGACCCTTAGAAGAGAGTTATCTATATAATGACAGTAATGGCAATATAAGCAAAACAATATTAATCTAACTCATTATTAGCAAAATCACTTTCTGCACAAAATACTAAAGGAGAAATCTGGGAAAGGGCAAAGACAGGTGATATTATGACTTTAAAAATGTCATTTTCTGGGGCAGCTAGGTGATTCAGTGGATAGAGCACTGGCCCTGAAGTCAGGAGGACCTGAGTTCACATCCAGCCTCAGACCAAACACTTGACACTTACTAGCTATGTGACCCTGGGCAAGTCACTTAACCCCGATTGCCTAAAAAAAAGTCATTTTCTAGTTCATTTCATGATATTTATTATCATATCAGAAAAAAAAGGAACAAAAGGAGAAAAGTCTTACTAAGATAAAGAAACACACAAAATGTTAGCACTAAGAAACTGATGTAATACCATTCCTACCATATATCTTAGTCATTTATAATTAATTGTCAATGCCTTTCACTAAGTTTAAATGACTCATAACAAAAACTCTAAATGTATATTTGCTCAGGTATTAGTCCAGAATGGCATACTGCATAATACTATCACAGTAAACATGAATAGTTAATCTATATATAGAGTAACATAATCAGATTTCATACATGTGTACTCCAAATTCAGGACACAAAGGCCTGCTATAGTTTATACTGTGTCTGAGACCAGAGGAAGAGGTATTTCTATTAATATTCAGCAGGCATGTGGTAAGGCAGGAGACAAGAATCAGGAGTTAAAGAAAAATGGAATCATTTCTAATGTGGGAGAAACCAGAGCAGAAATAGCCAGAGAAGATGCATCAATCAGGAGGAGATGGGATCGATTAAATACATGCATACTTTTATATTTACACACAAATATATATATATATATATATAATATATATACACATATCTATACACATATGTGTATAAACATATTTATATATCTATCTCTATTGCCTACATTTACTAATCTCATAATATGTTACATCCCTTTAGTCAAATGTAAGGTCCATGAGGA
Source organism: Vombatus ursinus (assembly GCF_900497805.2). Lineage (NCBI taxonomy): Eukaryota > Metazoa > Chordata > Mammalia > Diprotodontia > Vombatidae > Vombatus > Vombatus ursinus. The sequence continues at coordinate 49,269,667 of NW_020954599.1, forward strand.
AGAAGACAGTTTCACTTTTTCACTTGTATCCTCAATACCTAGCCAAGTGCCTAGTATAAAACAGACATTTCATAAATGTTTAATTGATTGAAAATAAGCACAGTAGGTGCTGTATGTTCTATAGGGCAGTCAGCCCTCAATTAATGATTGCTAAATAAAATATCCTCATTGTCAAACAATTTACAAAGCTTTACACAATGAAGTCAATTTCTTCACTATAGAGAATCATGGGAATGTATCACCTGGATGCCCCAGGGAAACCAATTGTTTGATCCAGCATCTTCAACTCCTAAAGTATCCTGTATTCTTGTGGGTATAAATTGGGATGTGCAGTATACCAAGTATCTCTTTATATGTTGTAAATTAAAACCTAGATTACATCTAATTGACAAAAGGAAAACCTGAGGTAGAATTTTAAAGGAGTCAATATTAAAATGCACACAAAAAGCTATTAAATAAATAAAGTTCATTTTTAAAAAATGCTGAATTTATAGTATATGTAAAACTGTTACACAGGAGAGAAATTATTAGTTTCTTCTAGACAGGGACTATGTGTTATTCATCTTTGTATTGCCCACAGCACCTAGCAAAAAGTCTTTAAAATTGCACATTCTCAGTAAATGTTCATTGAATGAGACAATGAATGAATGAATGAATGAATATGTGTAGATCAATAGAAGAGAGGACAACAAATTTTTGAGTTTATGCTCTTCATAATGAGCAATGATGTTTTATTTTTCAGCAAGTCAGGAAGCTCTCCTATGAATCAGTCCCCTAACTTAATGGATAAATCTACCTGACATCTTCTTGACTATTTGGAAACTAGTTAAGTTGTTTAGAATTACTTTCTAATGTATTTTTTTTCTTTTTCTGTGACTTTAATTTGACTTATGAAATCTGATCTTCAAAAGGGGAAGAACATGTAAAGATAAGTGGCCAACAGTATTTGAAGTAACATTGGTGCCAACAATGACAATTTTCAGGTTCAAATGGATTTACATCAGGCTTAATACCACCTCAAAACTATTTGCAAGATTGCTAGAAATACAAAGTAGCATTATTGGCTAGATTTATCCTCACCTTCTCAAATACTATTTATAAATAAATCTGCATCTGGCAGATCTATGTTAATTCAGGGGCTCTACAGTGAAGAATATGGTGTTAAAGGGCACTAGATGACCCAGTGGATAGAGCACTGGCACTGGATTCAGAAAGATCTGAGTTCAAATCTGGCCTCAGACACTTGACAATTACAAGCTGTATGACCCTGGGCAAGTCATTTCACTCCATTGCCTTGCAAAAAAAAAAGGGAAAAAAATGTGCTGTTAAGTTTGGTAGTGTTCCAGTGTGATGGAGTATATTTGAAAAATACAGTGTTGCAAGGAGAAAAACGGAAAAAGTAGCAAAGAAAGTCATCCAGCTGTGTCAGCGACCCAAAACAAATACATTTTCCTTGTGGTATAACAACAATAATGAAACACCTTGAATCACTTAGTATCATACACTGATATATTCTGTTTCTGGAATGATAGACAGTATAAAAGAAAACTTCAATAGAGTCAATTATCACTTTTTTCATTACTTCTTTCTCAAGATAGTAATTTTCATTAAAAAGAAAGCATTCACAGAAGATAAGACTATTGAAGTAAATATTTTATAGAACAAAGAGCATTTTTGGAAACTGATTATCTTGAAAGTTAATTGAAAATTTCCTTAATGCATTTCAAAGCAGATGTCACAGGAAGAGCAGTGCCTGACAAACCATCAGAAGGAGCAAATATTTATAAACAACCATTCTGTTTTTCTGTTGCCCTTGGGAATTTTTGAATCCTTTTAGAAATACCATAGAATTATGCCTAAGCACAATGCAGTCACAGAACCAAGAATATTTGGATAAGTAATAGAAAACAGACTCATAAACAAAGTTATAAATATACAACATGTTCTCAAATCTTTGAGTAATGTGCATTTAAGAAACTGCTTATTCCAAAGAGAAATTCAAGTATCTAAAACTAAAAAAAGAAAAAAAATAAGAGTGTCTTATCACCAAATAGTTTCTAAGGCAACTACTTGCAACATTTAGTTACCACACCATTCTATACTGAATCACTTTTCAAGTCTATCTCCATCTAGTCTAATAGCCATGTCAAACTTCAGACCAGTAAGTATAAATTTTCATATTCTGAGAACATGGTACAAATTTAAAGATGTCAGTAATATGAACAGTCCTTTCAGCTCCTTTTACCTGAACTCACTGTTCAAGGGTCAAGGCTATAATAGATAGCATCTTGTTGTATCTACTTACATTCAGTAAAGTACAGATCAGGAAATAAGGAGGGCACTTGAAATTCAAGGTAAGATGCAATATTACACTGAAGGTCACCGCCTTTTTCTCTACTGTGTAACAAGATCCCAGGCAGAACTGAAAGAATGTTTTACTTCATAACCTATACTTAAAATGGTATGTGCAGCAAGCTGGTTCAGTGGATAGAGTGCCAGGGCTGGAGTCAGGAAGACTCACTTTCCTGAGTTCAAATCTGACTTCAGACACTTACTAACATTGTAATCCTGGACAAGTCACATAACCCTGTTTACCTCAGTTTACACATATGCAAGATGAGCTGCAGAGGAAAATGGCAGACCTCTCCACTATCTTTGCCGAAAAAAACAAATAGGGTCCAGAGTCAGACATGACTGAAAAACAACTGAACATCAACATTTAAAATGGTTTGCATCCAAAATTGGTGGAAGATTACATTATCTACCTGGCATAGACTGAAAACAAGAACAGATATTTGTTATCATTGAAAAAAATGCAATATGTACATGAATATATGAGAAGGGACTGAGAGGTGACCTGCAAATCTTACTATTCTTTCAAAATATTCCACAGAAGGCAAAGTTGTCAAATTCTCACCTGTCTCCCAGTACAGTCTGAGCTAGATTAAAATTCAACTGAAAAATGTTGAACAAAATAAATAAAAATGCAATGCAATGTAGATAATGTTAATTTATATGTTTTTTAAGTCAATATGCTGTCACAGGGATCCATTCTTTCTTACTTTTATACAACTAGTATGATGTATATTTATATTAGAACAACCAGATACCACTGAGCTATAATCTTTTAAATATAGAGATTCTACCTCAGGTGTCTGTATACAATAACATGCTTAATAAGTATTGACAACTAAATTGAACAGTATATACACCAGGATATCATTGGGAGGCAGATTGGGGCAGAAGACTTGGAGTCATCATTAAGTCTGTGGAAAAGGCCTAGGAGAACTGAGGATAAGCCAGGCAAATCTGTTTGGAGCAAATAATCATTTTTAGGACAAAGCCAGTGGTCAGAGACATAAAAGAATTAAGAGATCCAGGTCCAAAATCAAACAAACCAAGGTTCAGAATCTAAAGCAGGAATCAGCACCATATGACACAGGTCAAAGGAGCTGCATGTCTGAGCATTCCAGAAGAGTACCACTGATTCAACAATGTTTGTTCCTTACTAGCACAGGTCTCTAGATCAGTCTCACCTGGCCATGTAATCAAGGGAAAAGATTTAACTGAACTATCTATCCTTTAAAAAATGACCTTTTATCAGAGACATACTTAAAATGCTGACAAAGGCATGTCTTTATTCAGTGCTTATTTAACTAAGAATTCTGAGCTCTTTAACACTATATTCCCACTCCACTTCATTTTCCATGTCTCATTTAGGAAAAGCATAATTCTTTTGAACATATATTTCCATGTGAATGTATTCAAAGATCCCAGGTTAAAAACCCTTGCGTTAAGATTGCAAGATGTGGAAAAGGAGCTACATGTGTTGGTTTCCTATATTGATGAAATCACAGGTTCTGTCCTCATCCTTTGATTTAATATACTGATTTTTTTGGAATCCAGAAAGATGATGCATTTGAAAAATAAAGGCACATTCATATAAGTGTCTTAAGTGAGGTTTATAAAATTATTCAAGTCTAAATGTCTAATGTGTATACCCTCTTCAGCTAATCTTCACTTGGTTTATAAACACCTAAATTGTTTACTTTTAAGATCTGTTTAGAAGGTGGGGAGAAAGGAGGAAAATTCATTAAACGCCTATTATGTGTCAGGTGCTGTGCTAAAGACTTTACAAATAGTATTTCACTGATTCATTCAACCATGTGACAAATGCTATTACTATTTTACAGATGAGAAAACTGAGGCACTGAGAAGTTGTAACTAGTGTCACACTTCCAGAAATTATTTTTAAAACTTATAGCACAGTTCCCGACATGTAGTAAGTGTTACATAAATGTTGGCTATTATTATACCTATTATCTAAGGCCTAATATGAACAAGGGTTTTCCTGATTCTAGGCCCAGCACTCTAGCCACTGAACTACTTAGCTCAGGAGAAAGAAAAGGAGAAAGTAGCTACAGGATTCCTCTTCCAGGAGCCATGATGATGGAGTAAGCACTAGATTGCTATCCCATTCCCGTTCTCATCCCCAAGCACCCATAAAATAGCACCCCAGAACAGATCCTGGAACAGCTGAAAGATGGGATTGAGCAACCTTTTGTTCTGGGAGACTTGGAGGATTGGCAAAAAAAAAGTTCAGTATCACTGAGAGTATAGTACAGGATGGGAGGCATCCCAGCAAGTAGGCAGGAGGCTCCACCTCAGCAAACCAGCAGGAGATCCTGAGCCCTAAGGTGGTGAAGCAGAAATGCCAACACCAGGACCTCCCATATGGCTTAGCACAACCAGGAGAATAGGCAGACTCAGTGTAGTCCTGGGGAAATTCAGAAAAACCCCACCTGGCCTCAGTTCATGTCAGATACTACCACTAGGAACCCAGTTCAGCACCAGGTAAGGTGCCAGACCTCTACAGCCTCCAGATGCCAAAACATGAGGCCCCAGGGCAAAAAGCTGTCCCAGCACAAGAAGCTTGGGATGGTGCCCTCTGTGCTTCAGCAGGAGAGCTCCACTTTAAAAGCCAAGAAAGAAGCTAAGAAGATGAGCAAAAAGCAAAAATGAATAATGACCATAGACAGTTTCTATGGGAACAGGGAAGATCAAAACATAAATTCAGAAAAGGACAACATTGTCAATCTACCTATATCTGAAACCCCAAAAGGGGATATGAAATGGTCTCAAGCCCAAAAAACTTGGAAGAGCTCAAAAAGGATTTTAAAGTTCAAAAAAGTATCCCAAAGAGATCATACAAATGGGGAAAGGACACACATGTACAAAACAACATTTATGGCAGCTCTTTGTGGTAGCAAAGAATTAGAATTTGAGGGGATGCCCATCAGTTGGGGAATGACTAAACAAGTTGTGGTATATGAATATAATGGAATACTATTGTGCTATAATAAACGATGAGCAGGAAGACTTCAGAAAAACCTGGAAAGACTTATGTGACCTGATGCTGACTGAAGTGAGCAGAACCAGGAGAACATTATACACAGTAACAGCCACATTGTGTGATGACTAACTTTGATAGCTTTATCTCTTCTTAGCAATGGAAGTATCTAAGACAACTCCAAAAGATGGAAAATGCTGTCCATATCCAGAAAAAGAACTATGGAACCTGAATGCATATCAAAGCATATTATTTGCTATCTCTTTTTGCCCCCTTCTTTCTTGTGGTTTCTCCCATTGGTTCTAATTCTTCTTTACAACCTGACTAATGTGAGAATAGGTTTAATATGAATGTATATGTTGAGCCTATATCAATTTACATGCTGTCTTGGGATGGGGGGAGGGGAGAGATGGGGAGAAAATTTGGAACTCAAAACCTTATGGAAGTGAATGTTGAAAACTAAAAATAAATAAATTTGTTATTTAAAACAAGTCAAATGAAAGAGGTATAAGAAAAACTGGGAAAAGAAATGAGAGATATGCAAGAGAGAGTCAATACTTTGGGAAAAGAAGGACAAAAATTGATTGAAGAAAACAACTCCTTAAAAAGTAGAATTGGCCAAATGGAAAAGGAGGTACAAAATGTAACTGAAGACAATAATTCTTTAAAAATTGGAATTGGGCAAGAAGAAGCTAATGACTCTGTAAGACATCAAGAATCAATCAAAATCAAAAGAATGAAAAAAATGGAAGGACATGTAAAATACCTCATTAGAAAAGCAACTGACCTGGAAAATAGGTGCAGGAGAGATAATTTAAGAATTATTGGACTATCTGAAAGTCATGATCAAAAAAAAAAAGATCTTAGAAAGCATCTTTCAAGAAATTCTCAAGGAAAACTGCCCTGATATCCTAGAACAAGATGGCAAAATCATCACTGAAAGAATCCTCTGAATGCCTCCCAAAAGAGATTCCAAAATGAAAACTCCAAGGAATGCTGAAACCAAATTCCAGAATTATCAGGTTAAGGAGAAAATGCTGCAAGCAGGCAGAAAGCAATGATTTAAATATCGTGGAACCACATTAAGCAGGACTTAGCAGCTTCTACATTAAAGGATCAGAGGGCCTGGAATGAGAGTAAGGAACCTATAGCCTTGAGGCCACATGTGACCCTCTAGATCTTAAAGTGTGCAAACTTCAAAGGGTGGCACTTGAGGACCTAGAGGGCCACATGTGGCCTCAAAGTTACAGGTTCCCCTTGCCTGGCCTGGAATGATATTCAGGAATGCTAAGGAGCTTGGATTACAAACAAGGATCAACTATTCAGCAAAAATGAGTATATATTTCAGGGGGAAAGTTATAAATTCAATAAAAATAGGGGACTTTAAATCAATCCTGATGAAAAAAAAAACCCAGAGCTGAACAGAAAATTTGAACTTCAAATACAAGACTCAAGAGAAACAGAAAAAAAGTAAACAGGAAAGAAAAAATGTTATTCAATAAAGTTAAATTGTTTACACCCCTACACAGGAAGATGATACTTGTAACTCTTGAGGACTGTATCTTTATTATGAAATTTAGAAGGTGCATACATTGACAGAGGGTGTGAATATTAGTTGAATTTGATGTGATGATAAAAATAATTAAGATTGGAAAAAAAGGATTGTACTGGGGAAAAGAAGAAAGAAGGTACCAGAAGAGGGTAAATTGAACCACAGGAAGAGGTAAAAAGACCTACTTCAGTAGAGGGAAAGAAGGGAGGGGGTCAAGTATCATTTGGACCTTATTCTCAATGGATTTGGCTAAAAGAGAGAATATTATACAGATTGTTGGTTATAGAAATCTATCTTACTGTATAGGGAAAAAGGAGGGGAAAGGGGAAAGAATATGGAAGAGTGCTGACAGAAGGAAGAGCAGATGGAGGGAGGTGGTGGTCAGAAGCAAAACATTGGTGAGGAGGGAAAGTATGAAAGGAGAGAGAAAAATATAAACATGGGGGAAATGGGATGGAAAGAAAATACTATTAGTAATTATAACTTTGAATGTGAATGGGATGAACTCTTCCATAAAATGGAAATGGGTAGGAGAGAGGATTAAAAAACATAATCCAACAATATGTTGTTAACAAGAAACACATTTGAAGCAGAGAGATACACACAAAGTAAAGGTACAAGGCTGGAGCAGAATATATTATGCTTCAGATGAAGCAGATAAAAAGCAAGGGTAGCAATCCTTATCTCATACAAAGCAATAGCAAAAATACATCTAATTAAGAGATAAGGAGGGAAACTATGTATTGCTAAAAAAAAATAACATAATGAAGTAATATTGATAATAAACATATATGCACCAAGTGGTATAGCATCCAAATTCTTAGAGAATAAGTTAAATGAGTTACAGGAAGAAATAAACAGCAAACTATACTAGTGGGGACCTCAACCTCCCCATCTCAGAACTAGGTAAATCTAACCATGAAATAAACAACAAAGAAGTTAAGGAAATGAATAAAATTTTAGAAAAGTTAGATATGGTAGATGCCTGGAGAAAACTGAATGGGGAAAGAGAAGAATATATGTTTTTTTCATTGGTACATGGCACATACACAAAAATTGACCATGTACTAGGGCATAAAAACCTCACAATCTAATGCAGAAAGGCAGAAATATTAAATGCATCCTTTACAGATCATGATACTATAAAATTTTGTGCAATAAAGGGCCATGGAAAGATGAACTAAAAATTAATTGGAAACTAAATAATTAATCCTAAAGAATGGGTGTGTCAAACCACAAATCACAGAACCAATCAATAACTTAATCCAAGAGAATGACAATAATGAGACAACATACCAAAACTTATGTGGTGCAACAAAAGCAGTTCTAAGGAGAAGTTTTGTATTTTTAAATGCTTACATGAACAAAATAGAGAAAGAAGAGATCAATGAATTGGACATACAAAAATAAAAGCTACAAAAAGAACAAATTAAAAATTCCCAATTAAATACTAAATTAGAATTTCTGAAAATCAAAGGAAATATTAATAAAATTTAAATTAAGAAAAATTATTGAACTAATAAATAAAACTAAGAACTGGTTTTTTGGGGGGGAATAGATAAACTTTTGTCTAATTTGATTAAAAACAAAGAAGAAAACCAAATTACCAGTATAAAAAATATAAAGAATGAATTCACCACCAATGAAAAGGAAATTAAAATAATAATTAGGACCTATTTTGTCCAATTGCATGCTAATAAATCTGGCAATCTAAGTGAAAAAAATAATATTTACAAAAATACAAATTACCCAGATTAATAGAAGAGGAAATAAAATACATAAATAACCTCATTTCAGAAAAAGAAATTGAGGAAGCCATTAAAGAACTCCCTAAGAAAAACTCTCCAGGGCCTGATAGACTTACAATTGAATCCTACCAAACATTTAAAGAACAATTAATTACAATACTAAACTATTAAACTATTTTTAACTATTTTTAAAAGTATGTGAGGAATGAGTCCTACCAAATCCTTTTTATGATACAAATATGATGCTGATACCTAAACTGAGAAAAACCAAAACAGAGAAAGAAGCTTATAAACCAATTTCCCTAATGAATATTGATACAAAAATTTTAAATTAAATATCAGTAAAGAAAAGAGATTATAGAAACTTATCATGAGGATAATACACCATGACCAGGTGGGATTTATACCAGGAATGCAGGTTGGGGTCAATATTACAAAAACTATCAGCATGATTGGCCATATTAATAATAAAATAACATAAATCATATAATAATTTCAATAGATGCAGAAAAAAAGCTTTTTGACAAAATACAGCAACAATTCCTGTTAAAAACACTGGAGAGCATAGGAACAAATGGAGTTTTCCTTAAAATCATAAGTAGCATCTGTCTAAAACCATCAGCAAGCTTTATACCTAAATAAGCATAGGCTAGAAGCTCTCCCAATAACATCAGGGGTGAAACAAGGATGTCCATTATCACCACTGCTATTCAATATTGTACTAGAAATGTTAGCTGCAGCAATAAGAGAAGAAAAAAGAAATTGAAGGAATTAGAATAGACATCAGGGTCAGCTACCACATTCATGGTAAATACTTAACTTGAAAAGGCTACAAGATAATACTAAAGTGGAGGGAAAGTTGGTGCATGACTTTTTTGTTTGTAGATGATTGTGCACTCAATACAGCCTCTGAGGTTGAGATGCAACAGAGTATGGATGGATTCTCTGCTGCTTGTGCTAATTTTGGCATCACAATTAACACCAAAAAAAATCAGAGGTTCTCTATCAGCCAGCACCACACCATCCATACATGAAGCCAACAGTTACAGCAAATGGAGAAATTTTGAAGGCTGTGGATAAGGAGTAATCCGAGCTCCCTGAATGGGGACCTAGCTGGCCAGTTCCAGTTGGGTAACTCATCTCATTCTCCTCTCCTCTCCTGGACCCTTACCTGAGGATATTCTGCCTGGAGCAAGGTAAATTTGGATGGCCAAAAGCTGCCTAGTTAACTTTGGGATTACTGGCTGAATTTCTATCTTAACAACCAAGCCTTAAATCCAATTCACTCTAGAGCTCATAGATTGGACAACAATAGGTCCCTGCCTTGATGGTTATATTTTGGGTCCTCTTGACTCAGAGTGAATATAAATAGTAACTGTTTCTCTTTTGGCCAGCAACCCTGAGGGTCTTCCCCTCCCAGTTTGATTTTTTTTTCTTTTTTTGATTAAAGGGGGCATCCCTTGACTCACTTCTTAAAGAGGTCTATTCACTGAATGGGCATTACCTCACTCAAAGTGAGAACCTGAAAAGATCTTAGCTTAAAAAAGCCAGGGACTCCCATTGCATCCTGAACCATCTCCAGTCTTTATCTGGCCACTGGACCCAGATGACTCTGGAGAAGAAAGTGAGGCTGGTAACTTCGCACAGTGCTCTCTCACTCAAATCAAAGTCAATCAAAGTCAAAATCAAGTCATGTTCTCAATTTCCTGATGTCATGGTCCTCTTTGAGAATGAAGGACAAACACAATACATTCCAGGGATATACACATAGATGATGAGATTGATTTATTGCCAGAGTTAGCTCAGTGTTTGGGAAGCTCTGAAGGAAAGTGTGGGAGAGAAGAGGTATTAAGCTGCCTACCAAACTGAAGTTCTACAGAGCCCTTGTGCTGACCTCACTGTCATATGCCTGTGAAACCTGGTCAGTCTACCAGTAACATGCCAGGAAACTGAATTGCTTCCATTTGAATTGTCTTAGGAAGATTCTGATGAGCACCTGGCAAGATAAGCTACTAGGCATTGAGGTCCTTTCTTGAACTTAACTGCCAAGTATTTATAATATTGCAGAGAGCACAGCTCTGATGGGCTGACCACATTGTTTTAATTCCAAATAAACATTTGCCTAAGAGACCATTTCATGGAAAACTCACAGTAGGCAAGCACTCACACTCTGAAGAAGCAATACAAGTACATTATCAAGGTCTCTCTGAAGAATTTTGAATTGATTGTGAGACATGGGAGATACTGTCACCTAGCATGGTGTACTTGCATCAAAGGAGGAGTTGTACTTTATGAGCAAAGCAGAATTTCAATAGTTCAAAAGGAACATGAAATGTGCAAACTTAGAGACAGACATCTCTACTCCAAATACTCATGTGGACTATTTGTGCTGATCTGTGGTAGAGCCTTCTAAACTCTTAGTGGTCTGATCATCCACAGTTGGACACACTGTACTGGGACCCAAACATACTGATGTCACTTTGGTCCTCTTTGAGCACAAAGGACAACAACCAACCAAATGATTGTGTTGGAATACTATTGTGCTGTAAAAAATGATGAGCAGGATAGTTTTAGAAAAACCTAAAAAATCTTACATGAACTGATGCAAAGTGAAGTGAGCAGAACCAAAAGACTATCATACACAGTAACAACAATATTGCATATTAACTTAGCTATTTTAAAAAACACAGTGATCTAAGACAATTCTGAAGGACTCGTAATGAAAAATGCTATCGTCCTCCAGAAAAAGAACTGATAGAGTCTGCATGTAATGCAAAGCATGCTTTTAAAGGCTTTTTTTTTCTTGGTTGTTTTTTTTTTTTTTGGTCTGCGTTTTCTTTCATAACATCACTAATATGAAAATGTGTTTTGCATGACTGCACATGTATAATATGTTAGATTCCTTGCCTTCTCAATGAAGGGAAAGAGGAGAGAGAAAGGGAGAGAATTTGATACATGTTAAACATGTTTAACTTCAAAAAAATGGAAAATATATTCTAGGGCATGATTCAATTCCTGTCTTCTGGTTCAAAGATCGCAGTAGTCCCATATTGGTCTTCAAGAATGAAAGGGGAATGCTTAACCTGTTAACCACAAATTCCAAGAAATCCAGTCAGTTCTCATGTCTTATTACATTCAGGAGTACTTGGGCATTAGTTATTCTCTTACTGCCATTAGGCAGTCTCATAAAAGATAAATCTAGGCTATAAATTCTTGAAGGATAACAAAAACATTTATGACTATCTATTGCAAAAATAATAATTTAAGATTCATAAGTTTAAAAGTATATATATATATAGTACTTCTGTTAAAGAATACAGGGATAGTTTGTTTCAAACTATTCATTAAAAGAAGCAACAGTGTTTTGGAATTAAAAGGAGAAAAGTTGACTTTGATAATAGGTTATGCCACTAACCATATGATTTAAAGACCACAGAATCTTAGTGCTGGGAGTAGGAAGGAACTTCAGATATCTAGTCAACTTCTATTTCATAAGGTTGATAGGAGAATCAAATAAAATAATAGATGCATAAAGCCCTTCACAAACCATAGAAATATATAAATATTAGGTATTATTTTTATCTTATAGGTGATGAAATTAAGACCTTTTAATTTCTCTAAATCTGTATTTCCAGAATAACAAAGCCTCTATTGCTACTTTACAGAGTTGATATGAAAATCAAATGAATAATGTTTATAAATGGGCATTGTAACCATAATTCATTGTGTAAATTTAAGCTATCATTTTGAATAAATCACCTTAACAACAATTCAGTTGTTTCAAAGTCTCTCATGGAATGGGCTGTTAATTTTCTTGAGAGTCTATTGCAAGTAAGAAGCAGGGAGAGTGATTCTTTGTTTTCCAGATCAGCAAATGGAAACAGATCACCTCCATACCTTTCAGTATGGAACAGTTGTTTGTTAAGCTGAGAATCGAAATAAAATTTCCATGACTTCCAACTTAGTAGTGAATCTATTCTCCATTTAAATTCAGGGTCACCAGGTTCATCTGATGGATAAAAATCTAGAATTCTCAGCCCTTTGAGGTTCTGTAACCTGCTATAAATGGGAGGTATACTTCTGAGTCTGAGAATAAGTCCAAAGGAGAGGTTGGTGAGTGACTTTCAATTGTGGGAAATATATTCATATATCTTATCATTTGCTAAATATCATCAATTTTACCTCTTTCATATTTTCTACATCTGATTCTTTTTCTTAGCTCACAAAGTTACCACTCTAGCTCAGGCCCCTATTACCTCTTTTGGTCTGTTGCAATGGCTTTGCTTGCCACCAGATCTTCATAACTTGGCCTTAACTTATTTTTTTTTTCAACTTCATATCACTCTCTTTCTCTCATTAGAAAATTCAAACTAGTTTTCTCCCCATTGCTCATGCACATCATTCTACCTCCCATTTCTTTGTCTTTTTTTTCTGACTGTATCTCATTTTTTAATTGTCCTCCCTCCTTACCTCTACCTCACAAAATCCCTAAATTGTTTCAAGACAAAGCTGAAGCACCACCTTCATGTGACATTTTATTGAATCTCCCTCTTCAAATTGCTAGTGCGCTACCTTATATTTAGCTACCTTATAGTTATTTTGTATTTTTCTGTATATACATGTATAAATACATATTTATGTTAATGTTGTCTGTGGTAGGATGTATGCTCATTGAGAGTAGGAATTATTTTACTTTTATCTTTGTGTCCTAGTACCCAGAATAGTTTCTTAAACATACAAGGTGCTAAATAAATGCTTGCTGATCAATCTTGAAGGATGATGTCTAGGCTCTTTTTTTGGTCATAGTTTTCAGATAGCCCAATAATTTTTAAATTATCTCTCCTGGATCTCTATGAGACTACAAATTTCTAAATGGCATCTGGGCAGAGTTTCCAAATCAGAACTTCCCCTCATGATGAAATTACAAATCTTTCCTTCACCCCACATTTGAATCCATTTAGTTATAGTATATAATATATAAGTGTGCATATCAGCTGTTAATATTGAATATTGTCTTTATATTTTATTATTAGCAGAGAAAAAATAAAACTATGACAAATGCTATATCCATTCACCTACAATTTCATCACTAAGATTTTGGATTTCTGTGGGAAGAAACCAACCCTGATTGTAGCCAGACTGAAGTGACAAATTCTTATGAATAGGAACTGTGTGTGCACATGTGTGCATGACCCATTACCCTACGCACACACACACACACATATACACACACATTCACACTCATACACTGCATTCAGGTGGAAGGCAATATACTTAGGGAACTGTGAATATGACCTACCAACTGTGTCTCTTACAATTTATAGGGAGTAAATAAATAGTTCATTTCATGTTCTCCCATTTTGTTTTTAATTCATTCAAGGGAAAATGGCCAAAAGTAAATTTTAAGGAAGAAATTAGTAGTTTAAAATAAACAGAAACACACACAATACCTTAGTAAAAAATGCTGTTAAAGGAGGTAATGAGTTTGTTTCATCAGTTAGTTTTCCATTCCTCTGCCCAAAGTGCTTCCATCATTTATCTTAGTGCATTGAACTACAGTAATGATGGTGTGTCATTGGTGAAAAATCATCTCAGGGGCAGAGCCAAGATGGCAGAGTAAAAGCAGTGATTTCCTTGAGCTCTCCCCCAAACCCATCCAAATACCTATAAAAATGGCTCTAAACAAATTCTAAAGCAGCAGAACCCACAAGAAGACAGAGTGAAACAAATTTCTGGCCCAAGACAACCTGGATGGTTGATGGAAAAGGTATACCACACCAGGAGGGGAGAGGAACTCAGTACAGTGTGAGTGCGCAGGCAAAACAGGCCTCGGCAAACCTGGGGCAGGCCTTAGGGGACTGAATCACAGGCAGCTGTGGTAGTTTCCAGACTTCTCAACCCAGTAACACCAAAGACAACTTAGAAGGTCAGTAGAAAAAGTCTGTGACTGCAGTGAGAGAGAAGCTTGGTTACAACCCAAGTCTCCTGTGTACCATCCCCCGCCATGGGACAGTGGCTGCTTCCAGAGCTATCATCCCACAGACTGAGGGGGAATTCGGTGGCTGATCAGAGGGGGATTACAGGGATCTCTTTGCTGGTGCTGAGGCAAGATTCTCTTGCTTTGCCAGTGCTTGGATCTGGGTCACAGGTCTGGGTGGTGGTCTTGGGGTGAGGAGGAGTTCTGGCATGATGGAGCTTGTAGTGGTGGTTGAGAGGAAATCCTCCTCACAGTTCCAAGGCAGAAAAGAGTGCTTGTGGTCACTCATAGACCAGAGCACAGGCCAGGAAAGGAGTAAACATCTCACCTTTGATCATATCACCTTGGGAGAACTGAAAATTTACAGGTCCCTAGAAGTATCTCAGAAAACAGCTTCCCAAAACCCCTGAAGCTTGGGACAGTACATCCTCCACATTGGAAGCAGACCCCTACCTTAACAAAGAGTTTAAAACTCAAGTGATTGACTGGGAACATGAGCAAACAGTGCAAAAAAAAAAAAAGCCTCAGACCATAAAAATCTCACTTTGATGAACAAGAAGATCAAAACATACAGCCAGAAGAAGACAACAAAGTCAAAACTCCTACATCCAAAGCCTCAAAGAAAAATATGAATTGGCCCCAGGCCATGGAAGAGGTCAAAAAGGATTTTGAGAAGCAAGTAAGAGAAGTAGAGGAAAAACTGGGAAGAGAAATGAGAGTGAGGCAAGGAAATCATGAAAAACATGTCAACAGCTTGCTAAAGGAGACCCAAAAAAAACCCTGAAGAAAATAACACCTTAAAAAACAGCCCAAACCAAATGGCAAAAGAGGTCCAAAAAGCCAATGAGGAGAAGAATGCCTTAAAAATACAAAATTGGCCAAATGGAAAAGGAAGTCCAAAAGTTTCCTGAAGAAAATACTTCCTTGAAAATTAGAATAGAGCAGTTGGAAGCCAGTGACTTTATAAGAAATCAAGACACTGTAGAACAAAACCAAAAGAATGAAAAAATAGAAAGCAATGTGAAATATCTCATTGGAAAAACAACTGACCTGGAAAACAGATCCAGGAGAGATAATTTAAAAATTGAACTATTTGAAAGTCATGATAAAAAAAACAGGCTAGACATCATCCTTCAAGAAATTATCAAGGAAAACTGCCCTGATATTCTAGAACCAGAGGGCAAAATAGAAACTGAAAGAATCCACTGATCACCTCCTGAAAGAGATCCCCAAAGGAAAACTCCTAGGAATATTGTAGCCCAATTCCAGAGTTCCCAGGTCAAGGAAATAATATTGCAAGCAGCCAGAAAGAAACAATTCAAGTATTATGGAAACACAATCAGGATAACACAAGATTTAGCAGCTTCTACAGTAAAGAACCAGAGGGCTTGGAATAGGATACTCTGGAGAGCAAAGAAGATAGGATTACAACCAAGAATCACCTACCCAGCAAAACTGAATATAATCCTTCAGGAGAAAAATGGATATTCAGTGAAATAGAGGACTTACAAGCATTCTTGATGAAAAGACCAGGACTGAATAGAAAATTTTACTTTCAAATACAAGACTGAAGTGAAACATGAAGAGGTAAACAGGAAGGAGAAATCATAATGGACGTATTGTATGGAAAGATGATATTTGTAACTCACGAGACCTTTGTCAGTATTAGGATAGTTGGAGGGAAAAATTATATGTATGTACATAGATAGATAGATAGATAGATAGATAGATAGATAGATAGATAGATA
>NW_020954599.1:49286051-49355679 GCF_900497805.2 Vombatus ursinus
ATAGATAGATAGATAGATAGATAGATAGATAGATAGATAGATAGATAGATAGATAAAGGGCCCAGGGTGAGTGGAAGATGAAAGGGTGATATCTGGAGAATAAAATTAAGGGGTGAGAGAAGATTATACTTGGAGAAGGAGAAAGAGGTAAAATGGGGTAATTTATCTCACATGAAACAGACAAGAAAAGACTTTTACAGTGGAGGGGAAGTGTGGGAAGATGGTAGGGAAATGAGTGAATCTTATTCTCATAGGATTTAGGTTAAGGAGGGAATAACATTCATGCTCAATGGATAAGAAAATCTATCTTACCCTACAGGAAAATAGAGGGGAAGGGGACAAGAGAGCAGGGGGATGATAGAGGGGACAACAAATTGGGGGAAGGGGTAATCAGAAGCAAACACTTCTAAGGAGACACAGGGTCAAAAGAGAGAATAGAATAAATAAGTGGTGGGACAGGATTAAGGGAAATACAGTTAGTTTTTCATGACATGATTACTATGGAAGTGTTTTGCATGTCTACATATGTATAACCTGTATTGAATTGCTTGCCTTCTCAATGAGAGTTGGTGGGGAGGAAGGAAGAAAGATAATTTGGAGCCCAAAGTTTTAAAAACATATGTTAAAAAAATTGTTTTCACATGCAGCTAGGAAAGAAGAAATATAGGAAATGGGGTATAAGAATCTATCTTGCCCTACAGGAAAATTGAAGGGGAAGGGGATAAGAGAAGGGCAGGATACATAGAAGGGAGGGCAGATTAGGGGAAGGGGTATTCAGAATGCATGCCATCTTGAGGTGGGGGGAGGGATGAGATGGAGAGAAAATTTGGAACTCAAAATCTTGTGGACATGAATGTGGAAAACTAAAAATAAATAAATTTTTTAAAAAAGAATCCTAATAAAGCCTCATTCCACATACAATTATAAAAAAAAAGAAAAATAATCTCAGTTGAACCATGAACAGAGAAAAATAGTGATATGTTCACTTATGAAAGAGTATGCACTGTAAGCTGGATTCAATTTTAATGGTATATGGGAGCTGGGAAGATGTGTTTTCAGGAAGAAATGGCTCTGTTTCTCTGACAAAAATAGGAAGAGTTCATTACCAAGCCACTTTTAATATATTTTCAACGGGGCTATCACTATACTATGTCAGTGGGGTTTACCATTCCACATAAATGCTACAGGATTTTTTGTCTGGTTGCTGTTGTTATTTTTCAGACAAAGACCAGTCAACTTTGAATGTACTTCATTTTGAAATGTCAACAAATGTCAGGAAAATCATGAAATACTGGGAAAGCATTCCACCTTCTCCCCCATCCCAGCCTTTGACACCACAATATTTTTAACCTGGCTCTCTGGCCTATTTCATAGACAGTAATGTCAACTACAAGTTACAGAGAACTACGATTTATTGCTCTAAGTAGAATTTTCCTAACTCTTCCTCTGTCAAATGCTGGCTAGCAGATGTCATAAGTTTTTGTTGTTTATAGCCCTTCACAAAAAAAACATGAAGAGGTGGTATATCAATTAAAAGACATGGCTCAATTTCTTTAACATTGTTAGGTTGTTGGGTTTAGAGTTTTCAGCTTCTACCATTAAAGGAATGAGAAGGGGTGTAAAACACTGGATGAACCTGAAAGCATAAAACAAAAGTAAGTTGTTATCATTTATTCATTGAAAAATCATCCTTTTCATCTTATTCAATGGAGTTCACATAAAATTGTACTGGAACAAGTCCCAGTCCTGCTATTATTATTTTATCTTTAATGTTCCACAGACTTTTATACAAGTAGAAAAAATGACTGTCTTTTATAGTTGAATAAAGCTATTAAAATGTGGACTTATCCTCTCTTGACTCACCGATCTCTTTTTCAGTTCTGGATCCAGTTCCCTGATCATTTGTAATATTTACCAGGCAATCTCATAGGTTGTTGATTTACAGTAGGACATCACAATGTTTGGGGGCTTAATGCAATTTTGGCTGTTTTCAGCCAAAAATGATATCTGGAAAGTCACCACATATAAAAGGAATCCCCCCCCCCCAAATGGGACTCTGCACTTGAATTCCTTTGTTAGAATAGTATACACTATAGTCTCCAAATCTATTGTGATTTTACTAATTGTCTGCTGGCCATTTTGAACTAAATGTTCCATAAGTATGCCTAACTCAACATATCCAAAACAGAACTCATTTTCTCACCCCACACACAACTCACCCTTCTTCCTAACATCCTTATTTCTGTTGAGGGTACCATCATTCTCCATTCACCCAAGTTCACAATCTCAGTGTCATTATCAACCACTCAATATCTATCATCCCACCTATCTATCTGTTTACCTGTCTATCTGTATCAACATCTCTCACATCCATTCCCTTTTCTTCACTCACACAGATACCACCCTAATTTAAGCCCTCATCACTTCTCTCCTGAACTATTATAACAGCCTCTTGTAGGTTCCCTTGTCTTAGGTCTCTCTTCTCTGTAAATCCATTCTTCACACACCTGCCCAAATGTATTTTTGAAAGCATTAACTCTTACCTATTCAGTAAAACCAGAAGCTTCCTATTACCAAGTCAGAGGATTTTAGAATCATAGATCTAGACCTGACAGGCACCTCAAGGCATCTGTAATCCTACCTTCTCATTTATTAGATGAGAAAAATGATGTTTAGGGAAGGTAAGTAGCTTACCCAAGGTCCTCTAGGATCAAATGTAAAATTCTATCTTCAGCATTAAAAATGTCACAGTCTGGCTCTACTGTACTTTTTCAGTCTTATTATCTATCATACATGATACTTCATGGGAATGTGATGTCATTTCCATACCTTTGTACCAGCTATCCCCAATGCCTGGAATGAACTTTCTTGCCTCTGTCTAAGACAGAATTCCTAGTTTACTCCAAAGGTCAGCTAAAAAGTTACTTTCCACATAAAGCCTTTATTTCCCTAGCACCTTGTCCCCCAAATTACCTTATATTTATTGCGTGTGTATGTATATGTATACCCACATACTTATATATTTGTTTTCTCTTGCAATGAGATGGAAGGTCTTTGAGGACAAAGATGTTTTCTTTTTGTCCTTGTGTCCTCAACAGCTTTCATAGTGGCTGACACATAGCAGGAGCTTAACTAAATTATTTAACTACTCTGGATTTCCATTTCCTCATGGATCAAATGGCCTCTGAGGTCTCTTTCAGTTCTCAATCTATGGTACTGTGATTCTGTTCCATTAATTTGTCAATTTGCTTGTCAATTGATTAATTGATTGAGTGGCACTTGGAGGACTTGAGTTCACTTCACTCAAGTGTGAGTTGCTAAAGAGGAGTGGCATTAATGATAAATGCAACAGATATGTTACCACAGAGTAAGTGATAGCCAATGGACAAGAAGTGTCATCTGTTGCTGTACATGAAATTGCAAGAAATCCAGAGAAAGACCTCTAGTAGGCTGGATGAACACTCTGTGAGAATTAAGACAAGAGTCATACAGGATGAAAAGGCTTTGATAGTTTTTTTATAGGGTTTAATCTACATATTTGGAGGGAGTGACCACATTCATGACATCATGAATTTATTCAAGCATGTAACAACAAAATAAACCATGGGCTTAATAAAAAAAATGTGAGATTTGCCTCACAAAGGAATATTAAAGTACTATAAATCTTTTCTCCTACTTTCATTTCATAAAAATGACATCCTAAACTCCAATGTTCTAATTTACTTGAAGTATCTTCTTTTTATTTTTCTTGTTTTTATGCCCTCAAAAATCTTCTTATGTTTATAGTGTCTGTGAGAGGACCAAAAAGGAAAGAAATTGAGTTATTTAATAAGATCTCTCTTCAGCTTTGATCAAGTCATTCACCAAACTAGGTCACAGAAAATAAAATCCCACTTTGGGGATAGCACTAGGGAAATACAAAACTATAGCTGCATGGCATTTTCACAATTTATAGGAAAATAAAACCATTGGTAGCCTAAGTCTATTTTAAAGTTAAGTTTTGTGTTCAGGGGAAAAACACAGCCATAAGTTATGATACATGAGTGCCTATGTCAATGAGGTTAATTTTCACAATGCCTAGAACACTTCTGATTCAATACTGGATTTAAAAGGGGGAAAAATTGTTCTCCTGAAGTTGCTATTAAAATGATTCTATGGGAAGGCCTCACTAATTTAGACTAATAGGTCAGGGGCAGCCACAGTGGAAATCCATGAAAAATCTGAATTATGAAACATTTCAAAAGAAACGAAGCTTTATTCCTTTCAAGGATATGAAACAGCTCAGACTAACTGCTGACAAAAGTGTTTTGGAGCAGAGGTTCTTTGAGGCTTGCCTTAGTGAATGGATCATGCTCATTAATAATATGCAGAATCATTTGCATCTACATAATTAATAGGCTAGAGTTTTTAAAAACAGTTCATTCTCTTAAGTAGGTTGAACACATTCCCTGTAATTTTGTATAG
The DNA here is from genome assembly GCF_900497805.2 of Vombatus ursinus. Classification (NCBI taxonomy): domain Eukaryota; kingdom Metazoa; phylum Chordata; class Mammalia; order Diprotodontia; family Vombatidae; genus Vombatus; species Vombatus ursinus. The sequence goes on from NW_020954599.1 coordinate 49,290,516, forward strand.
TCTATTAATTTGCTTACCAGTTCTTTCTTCCAAATAGTACAAAGGCAAATCTCAGCCTATGTTAGACTGAAAACTTCCATAATAAATGATGTCTAAACAAATGAGTTTTTCCTGTATTGCAAGTACATTGTCTTCACTCTTTTAGGAGGCAACAGAGATTAATGGTCAATATTTTATCATCAGATGGAATTATAAAAAAATCACAAATCCTAAAAAATAAGTATAATGGATTGGGTGGGGGGAAAAAGAGTATTTTAAGGATGATTCCTAAGAAAATCATAGGGAAAAGGAGGGGCATCACATTGTAGAAAGCATGCTCTATGCACGCTATCCTTGAGCCAAGTAATTATACCCCCCAAAGAGTTCTAAGGGGTAACCCCTGAAGTGTCAGTATGTCTTTCTCTACTGACATTGGCTAAAGTCCCCATTTTAGGTGTGCCCTACCATTGTGACTAACACCCCAGTTCCATGTAACCCCTTATATCAATTAACTTTTTATAAAGGTATAATTTACTTTTGTGGATATGGCAAGAACAAAATAGTCTCCTAAACTTTTTTTTTCATTCACAAAGTTTGAGCCTCTAGTTTAATTTTCTTCACCTAAACCGAAACAACAAATGATGAAGAAAAAGATCTTGGCCCATTTTCATGGGATCACATGTGGCCTTGGAGAGAAAGAGCCTCCTCTTACAGCATTGGTTGTCACTATGTGATATTAGTGGAGTCAAAATCAAAAGGAGAGATTCACCAAGCAAGAGTAGCTAAGGGGAAAACATGGCTTTGTCTGGCTAGCACCTTTTGAAGGCATCACCAATAATAGCTACACAGCCCCATGGTTAATGGACCAGAAACAATTATAGAACATCAATTTTTTTCTCCAAAGCTCTTTTCAAAGCTATACTACACTTTGAAATCCTTGGATGTAGGCTATCCATTATCTTCCATGTGGAGATTAACAACAAACATGCTCTGTATATATTTGTATAAATTAGGGCCCTGTTATACTTTGGAGCTGGGAAGGAATTTAAAGACTATCTTATCATAGGTCATTGATTGACAATGGGAAGTTACCTTAGAAATAACTTCATCCAATCAACTCACTTTGCATATGAGGATAATGTAACTTAGGAATATTGAGATTTGTGCAGTACCACAATAAGTAACAGTGGCGGCATTGGAACCTAGTTATTCCTGACAGTGAGTGGAACATAGTAATTGTTTAATTAATGCTTGTTTTTTGATTGATTGATTGACTCCAAGTCTAACACTATCCTCTATACCATACAACTTCTCAATATCATATTATTAATTTCTCTTTACAAAATAAATGTTCAATTAGAATGTTGATCATGTAATAGTATATGCTATGTAATATGTCATATGTCATCTATTATAGTCAACAGAATTTTTTTTCAATTTGAAACTCAGGAAGTGTCAGCCTTCCTACACTGATTACAGGAACCATTTTTACTGCCCTGAAATGATCACGTTGAAGACAGAGAGGGAAGTGACTCTGAACCCTTGATATTCTTAGAGGTGATGAATATTTTAGAGAAATGGTTATTATAATATGGGACTAGGCAGCAGAATGGTGAACCTAATACCAAGTGAGATCTAACCAGAGACAGACCACGGTGACAAGACTAGGAGCTTTAGGCTGAGTCAGAGATGGATGCTGAAGCATAAGCAGCAAGACTTGAAGATGGTCAAAGAGTGGCTCAAAATAGAAAATATGTAGTGGAAAGAGTGTTGCATTTGGAGTCAGAGAATATGGGTTCAAATCCTTGCTCTACTACTTACAATCTGAATGATCTTCAGGAAGTCTCTAAGTATCATTGGGTCTCACTTTCCTCATTAGTAAAGTGAAAAGGCTGAATTTGTTTAATTCTAACAGTTCAGATCTATGACCCCATGAAAATCTGACTAATTTAAGAATTTGATCAAATATTTACACTTAAAATTTTAATTGTGTCAATTATAACCCCACCACCACTACTTAGTATGCAGTCTTTATAGTTTCCTCTATGCAGAAACACTCATCAACCAGTCAATAACCCTCCCTCAAAACAGCTCAGGTGACAGTTATTTGTTGGCCCAATCTTGAAGCCACTTAATACTTTACCGAATCTGCCATATATCTACATGGCTTAGACTCCAAGAACCCAGCCTCATTTTCACACTACAAAGATAGGTAAAGATCAGGGATTTAGAGCAGAGAATTCATTACCTCTAACTTCACAAGAGGGATATGTGAGTCTCATTCCATGAGCTTCTGAGAAGTTCACCAGTGACTTAGCATTGCATTAAATTCTCCATTCCTTCCATCTGCTCCAGGGAAGTCTCTCTTTCCTTTAATTAGGCCTGTGATTTTATAGAAGAGTAAGCAATAAGTTGATTTCTCAGTGAGTTTTCCTGTGCTCCAAATCCACAGACCTTTGATGATGTACTATAATCTTCATCAAGATATCCTTACCTTATTCACAAACTATTGCAACTTCTTTTATAATACTAATTCTGGTATTCCAGAAAGGGATTGGGAATAGGACAGAGTCATAGAAACCCACTAAGCCCTCTGCCCATTCAATTCCATGTGAAAGTAGACTTCAGAGTCAGAGAGTGGCTGAATGGAAACTTCTGGATAGCTTCCTCTAACAAGCTCATTCCATGTTAATATACATTCTCTCACTGGATACATGCAGTTGCATTTGGAAATAAAGGCCAGCCCCAGTGAAAAGCCAGGGTCTAGAGAATTATGAAATTAATTGAAAGCCAAAATATTCGGTGAAACCTGCATAAGGCTCTGAGCTTGAAAATAAGGGGAACTATAGTAGAGAGAGATAAGCTCAGGATAAAGGGCTTATTATATTCACTGGACAGTTGACTCCACTATGAGTGGGGACAAAGATAAGCAGTTATCTTTTGAAACCAATTCTCTAATCCCATATTCCAGTAGGAAAACTGGCCCATCATTGCACAATCAATTAATTCTCATATATTTTAATCATCCATCTTAATTAACAATAACACAAGGAAGTTGAAAAGTAATGGTATTGAAGGTTCTCAGTCAAAACCTAATTATGTTGACTAAATTTGCAACATTACATTTTGATTAACCGAATGTCAATCAGAATAACTAGAGAAAGAAAGGTCTAATTCCCTTAAATATATTTCAAAGAATTATTCAGGAAGCTTTCATTAAAGTTAGTAGATATAATTTGGTAGGGGGGAACTTAGAGAAGTTATCCCAGAAATGAGAAAATACCCTATGTTTAAGATAAATTTTGCTAAATATTGAATTCTTTTTGATGAAATTCTCTCTTTCCATATGGGGGAAGAGTCTTGGAAATGGAGTCAAAGCACCTAGTTTGAATCTTTGGCTGTACTACTTGCCATGTGACCCTGCAAAATCATTTACATTCTCTAGGCCTCAACTCCCTTATCTACAAGGTGAGGGTGTTTATCTGTAAGAGGAACTTTAAGACATCTTTCCATTACAAATCTATAATCTTATGACTATCCTGTACTTTTACTTTCTTGGCTCTCTGGTTTGAATCTGGATAATGTTTTTTGAAGTTCTGACAGTAATTGTTTACTTCTGTCACATTCAGACATTCAGAGGACTTTCATCAGAGATGGATGGGCAGAATTGTATACATCACTGTGTCAGGGTCAATGTGTCCAGCTGTGGCTAATCAGACCAATACAAGCTTGGAAGGCTACAGCATAGATTGGGAATAAATAATCCATATGAATCTTTGGACTAGAGATGTCTCTAAATTTGCATATCTCACATTTCTTTTGAGCTACAGCAATTCTGCTTTACTCATAGAAAACAGCACTTTCTTTAATGTGAGCCTGTCATGCTGAGTGGTCCTGTGCCAGTGTCTCACAACTGTCTCACAATTGATTTCAAAGTTCTTCAGAGAGACCTTGAGACAAGTCACTTAACCTCCTTTGGACTTAGTTTCCCCATCAGAAAACTAAGGAGATTAAACCAAATAATTTTTTAGTTCCCTCTTTGCTCTAGAATGATCCAGGGATATACTGGAGGAGTAATGGCAAAGTACTTATCTCACATAATAAGATTAGGGGCACAAGAAGTTCATAAAATGATGAAATAGTCAGGGGAGCAGGCTTGATATGAACCTTACCTGGAAATGCTCCAAAGTGAAGTGAGCAGAACTAGAATAATTTGTAGTGTGATAATATTTAAAAAAAAAAAACAGTTTTAAAAGACTTAAGATCTTTGTTCAAAACAATAATCATACATGTTTCCAGACAGTTTAGAATGTCGTTCACCTCCTAACCCAAAAGTAATGGAATAGATATGAAAGATAAGACATCTTTTTTTATTAAATTTTATTATTCCAAAACTTAAATACACAATAAAAAAAGAAAAAGAAACATGTTATGTTTACAGCAGAATATAAGAGAGGATTGAAAATGTATAGCAATAAATTTCCATTTCAAGAAAGCCTACGTAAATAAACACTACGTGTTGTGTTGAGAGCTATCATACTTTCTTTGCTTCCTTGTAAGTTTTCTCTTCTCTGCTGTGCACTTTTTACTTTGTTCTTTCCCCTCCCTTCCTCCACCCTTCCCCTGAAGGCTACAATTAAGCATGGATATATTTAGACATAGATAGAGATAGAGATAGAGATATAGATATGTACACATATATACACATACATACATAAATACATGTATACATACATATATAGACATAATTTCCCTAACAAATACTATTCCTGATCTTTGTTTTATGTTTGTGTATGTCTCTTATTTCCTATCTCTCCCGACTCCTCTAACTTCTACCGACTACCTTGCCCTCCTATTGCTTAATCTAACCCCCTTCCAAGGATCCCACCCTTATCTTCCCATTCCCAACAATCTAAACACCCTTCTATACCCTCCTAGCCTATTCCCTCACCATCACCTCTAGAGATCCCTCCCTTATCATCTCCCCTCCCTATTCCCTTAAGGTTTTATTTCTTTCTGAATTTAGAAGACTTTCATATGCTTCTAAATATATATGCATTGTTCCCTCTTGAATCCATTCCCAATTAAAGTAGGTTTCCATAATAACAACCCTCCTCCCCCACCTAATTGCTCTGTGTTAGTTCTTCCTCTCACCCTTCATTTATATAAGATAACTACTCATTTTAGCTATTCCTAAACAGTTTTACTTTTTAAAGTCATATATACTCATGACTACCCAAATCTTTCTTATGAACTACCCAATTACTAATAATGATCTTAGACATAAGCTTTACATTTTATATACATAAAAGGTAAACAGTCTGCCCTTATTGAATCCCTTGTAATTAGTCTTTGGTATGTACCTTATATTTCTCTTGGCTCTCGTATGTCAAATCTTCTATTAAGTTCAATTTTTGTTTTTGTTTTTTTCAAAGTCCTGAATATCTGACAGTTCATTAAATGTCCTTTTTTTTCCTATTCATGTTTATGCATAGCTTTGCTGGGCATGATATTTTCAGTCAGAACCCCAGTTCTTTTGCTCTTTGATACACAGTGTTTCAAGACCTGTGGTCTTTTAGTGTTGGCACTGCTAGGTCTTGTGTAATTCTAATCATGGCATTGCCATATTTAATTTTAATTTTTACTTTTTTTACTTCTTGCTTGTAATAGTTTATCCTTGAGCTGGGGGTTTTGAAAGGTGACTATAATATTCCTGTGAGTTTTCCTCATAGGCTCTCTTTCAGGTGGTGATCAGTGGATTTTTTTTCTATTTCTAATTTCCCCTCTTTTTCTAATGCTTCAGGACAACTTTCTTTAAGTATTTCTTATGTAATTGTATCAATATTCTTTTTTTAATCATAGCTTTCAGATAGTCTAATTTTGACTGAGGTTTAGGTGAGTGAGGAGGGATAATGTGTTGATGTCCTGAAAAGGTAGGTTGAAGCTTTTCTACAGAGGACCCTGTATTTTATCTCAGAAATAATGAAAAGCCACTTAAGTTCCTTGAGCAGGAGAATGGCATGATCAGACTTATGCTTTAGGAATATTGATTTGGTGTCTCTGTGGAGAGAATACTAAAGAAGAGAAGAAAACCTGGAGGCAAGGAGACTAATTTGGAGGTAATTGTAATAAACCAAGTGAGAAGGAGTGAGATCATGGATATGGTGGTGGCATTGTGAACTGAGAGGAAGAAACTGATGTGGATTTGGGGGATGTTTGACAACAAAGAGTTGAAGATCATACTTACATGGCCAACTTCCTCTCTCCATTAAACTTAGGGGAATTTTTCAATATTAATTCTTTAGAGTCAGGCAACATTAGTAGAAGATCATTAATGCTAGTTTAAAGTAATATGTCAAGGATATGTCATTTTGTCTATATAATACACAGATACTGAAATAACTTATTTTTATTTATAAAAATTGATAATTTATATTTATATAGCTGATTTCTCCCAGTTGTAGCAAAGCTCCTACTGTTAATATTTAATTATTACTCAAAATCTATTGAACACTGAATCAAAAGCATTAAAAAGAGGAAATGTCATTCAGTTAATTACTATCTGTGTAAATCTATATCATGATTCAATCTTAGTCTGACCTTTTTCAGTTGTGAACACAGTACAATTGAAACAAACTAAAGGAAAATAAATGTTATGTGATGAATTGTGTAATTCAAAATACACTACCATTTGATGTTCTATTGTCCTTTTGCTAAAATTACAATCATTTTCAGTTCCTTTCTCATTAGCTTTCTTTTTTTTTTTTTTTTGGTGAGGCAATTGGGGTTGAGTGACTAGCCCAGGGTCACACAGCTAGTATGCATTAACTGTCTGAGGCTGGATTTGAACTCAAGTTCTCCTGACTCCAAGGCCAGAGCTCTATTCACTGTGCCACCTAGTCTCATTAGCTTTCTCGTTAATTCTGACAATTATCACAGTGTTTTGGCACTGATTTTAAGAACTAATTACTTGAGCTATTCCCCAAAGCTCATATCATTGATGAAGTACAGTATCCTAGACAATTTTTCCTTTGTGACTATTCTACTACCTATCTTAGGTAAGCTTTCTGGAAGGCTTATTTCTGAATATACTAGTGTTTGTGGCATTTTGTGTGAGTTGTATTTTTTTTAAAAGCAACTCACATACTATACTGTACTTCTTCTGATTCTTTGCAAAAAATCAAATGCCTTCAAAGTCAGCATCTGGTACCAGCCACATTCCAATTTATGTGTTTCAGTCATTTATTAATCCCACCGGTCTCTGCCTGAGATAATTGAAATCTTTCCTTGATCTAACCCTAAAGTTGTTTTTGTTTTTTCTTTTTTTTTTCCTTCTGGAGACTGAAAGGGAAGTTGGTTCATAAATTCTGCAAATACAATGTGACTTCTCCCATTCTCTTTTTTCTTCTCATTAAACTCCAGGTAAATTTATTACCTCTATCATGTCAAGGATTGCATAAAAAATGCTTTGTCTTTTAAAGCTTTCATAATCTGATCCTTGCTGTCTTTCCAGTCTTCTTATATGTTACTTCCTTCCACCCACTCAATGTCTCAGTATATACATATATACTTCACAACCTAGTCCCCACTTAACCTTGCAATTTTCTTACACTTCATATCTCTGCATGTACTCTAAGGTACCCTTGGGATATGAGTCTTCTTTCTCTTTCTCATGCACAACACTCTATCTCTTTACTCCCCATTTGGCTATGCCCTCTGTCTACAACGTGATCCCTTCTGACTTCTGCTTCCTGGATTCCTTTGCTTCTCTGCATACTTAGCTCAAATCCCGCCTTCTTCAATAAGCCTTTCAGTTCTCTTCCCATACCCAACCTCACCAACTATTAATGCCTCCCCTCTGAGATTACCTCTCATTTACACTGTATTTATCTTGTATATCCACAGTTGTTTTCATGTTGTCTCATCCACTATAATAATGAGCTTCTTAAAGGCAGACACTCTGTTTTTGCATTTCTTTATATACCTAGTCCTTAGTATAGAGCTTGACACATAATAAGCACTTAATAAATGCTTGTTTGAGTGACTATTAACTGACTATTGATAGAATACATGCATTTATGAACATGTTTCCCTCACTAGAATGTTGATCCTTTAAAGTAGAGATTATTTCATTTTAATCTTTGCCCTCTAGTACTTAACACAGGGCCTGGCTCATAGGAGGAATGTAGTAAATGTTTGTTGATTGATGGATTTACTGTTTAAATGTTAGAGGCTTGACTACTGACAAAAGAATTGATATCCTAATAGAAAAATCAATATTAAGAATTACTATAATTTAAAATAGGAAAAATAAAGAAGTTAGAACTAAAAGAAAGATTGCTCATGGGTTCTCTTTGGAAAAGGAAATTAAAGAATTGGGAGGAAGGGAAAAAAGTATTTTTATAACACCTATTTTGTTCTAGGAACTGTGTTAAGTGCTTTTTTATGAATATTAGGTCATTTGATTCTTAGAACTCTGGGAAGTAGGTGCTATTATTATTCTCATTTTACAGTTGAAGGAACTGAGGCAAATAGCAACTAAGTGACAATGAGGGTTGCATAGAGCATATATGTCTGAGAGAGACTTGAATTCAGGTGTTTCTGACTCCAAGACAAGTGCTCTAGCCACTGTATTGCCAGCTGCCTCAGTATAGTTGGTTTCACTATAAACCCAAAGACAATAATTAAAACCATTGTATGATATACTTGGCACTGTGCTAAACACTGGGGATACAAGAAGAGACAGAAGATAGTCTCTGCTCTCAAGGAACTAGTCATCTGAAAGGGAAGACAACAAGCAAACAAATATGTATGTAAATTATTATTCAGGATAAGTAGGAAATAATTAATGGGGGGAAGGCACTAGAATCAAGAAGAGTTGGGAAAGACTTCCTGTAGAAGATGGAATTTTAGTTGGGACTTGAAGGTGGCCAGGAAAGCCCAGAGGGAGAGATGAGGAAAGAAAGCATTCCAGGAATGGGGAGAGCCAGAGAAAATATCTGGAGCCTAGATATGGAGTACCTTTTTGTAGAATAGCAAGGGGGTCAGTGTGACTGGATGGGGCAGAATGTAAAGTATAAGAAAATTAAAAAGGTAAGAGCAGAGTGTTAAGTTATGAAGGCTTTGAACACCAGAGGATTTTGTACTTGATCCTGGAGGTGATAGGGAACTACTGGAATTTATTGAGTTGGGGTAGGGATAAGGGTGACATCATTGGATCAGAACTTTAGGTAAATTACTTTGATATCTAAATATAAGATGGATTGAAGTGGAGAGAGACTTGAGGCAAACATGGCCATGAGCAGGTTATTGCAATAATACAAGTGTGAAGTAATGAAGCTCTGTCCCAGGGTAGTGACAATATCAGAGGATAGAAAGAGACACGTATTCAAGAGATGTTGCAAAGGTGAAACTGATAGGCCTTGGCTACAGATTGGATAGGAAGGGGGGAGAATTCATGAAGAATAAAAGATAATATCTAGGTTGGGAACCTGAGGGACTGAGTGGTTGGTATTGTTATCTATAAAATAGGGAAGTTAGGAGGAGAAGAGGATTTAGGGAAAAAGATAATTTGTTCAGATTCAAGCTTAGAGTTTATGATGTCTACTAGACATCTAGTTTGAGATGTCAAAAAGGCAGTTAGAGATCAGAAAGATTAGAGTAGAATAGGTAGAATTAAGAATCATCAACAAAAATATAGTAATGAAATACACGGGAGCTGATGAGGTCCCAAAGTAATTAGTATAGAGGGAAAAGAGAAAAAAGCCTAGGACAGAACCCTGTGGTACACCTATATTTTACAGGGCATGATCTGGTTAAGGATCCAGCAAAGGAATAGTCTGATAAGGAAAAGGAGAACTAGGATAGAGTAGTGTCCAGAAAATCTAGAGAGTAAAAAATATCAAGGAGGAGAGAGTTATAGTGTCAAAAGCTACAGAGAGGCCATAGAGAATGAAAATTGAGAAGAAGATTATTGGATTTGGTAATTAAGAGATCATTGGCAGCCTTTGAAAGTGCAGTTTCATGAAATGACAAGGTCAGAAGCTCGATAGTAAGAGTTTAAGAAGTTGTGAGAGAAGAGAAAGTAGGGGCACCTATTGTAGACAGTCTTTTCAAGGAGTTTGACTATAAAGAGTAGAAAATATATTGGATAAACATTAGCAGAGTGTAATCTTAAGCAAATCACCTCATCTTTCTTGGTCTCTGCTTCTTCTTTTATAAAGTGAAGGAATTGTTTCTGGGAATCAATTTATAATTATTATAAAAAATGACTGAAGTTACTATATTCTTTGACTAGAGATTCCACTGCCAGGCATAAAACACAAGGAGACTGAAGACTGAAAGAAAGCTTACAAATATGACAAAATATTCAAAGTAGTATTTTTTATAGCAAAGAACTATAAAGAAAATAGGCACTGAAAAATTGATTGAGAAATGGTTAGACAAAATGTGGAATATTATTGTGCCATAAAAATATGGTTATAATTGAGAAATCAGAGAAAGATAAAGAGACCTATATAAAATAATGGAGAATAAAGTAAGAAAAACTAGAGGAAAATATGAAAGTGTAATTGGAAAGAAAAATAAAACAAACTGAATTCTGTGGAGTGACTGTATTAACTAAACTTGCATCTGGAAAGAGTTAAGAGAATGCACCTGACCCCTTTCACTGAAGATCTTGGAGAGCAGGAATATGGAATAACAACATAGAGGTTAGTTGACTATAATGGCTATTTTTGAAAAAAAAATCTTGGTAGTAATGGGGAAAGGGAGGGATACTGTAGTGAAGGGAGCATTTTCAGAAATTAATGTGATGTAAAAACAAAACATACCAGATTAAAAAAAAATAAAGTTATCCTAGGTGATTTCTAAGATTCCTTAAAGCTCTATGATTCTATGAATCTGCCAAGCAAAGCCCTTTCCCTTGCTAAACAAACTTATGTCTAGCCCCTGTCTGGATTATCACCATTTTGATTAAAACTCATGTTTACAAGAGTCTCTGATCTTTAACCATGTGGTTAATTCACTTGATTAATTGTATCTCTTGTTATGACTCTTTCTTTAGTTTTTTTTTAATTGCACTAGTTGTTGTTTTAATACACTTTTGCCTCTGTTTTTAAAATTCTTAGAAGATTAGATTTAAATTATAGCCTTGCTACTTACTAGTTGTGTGACCTTGGGAAAGTCACTTAAATTGTAATTTATTCCATTTCCTAATTTAGAAAACAGATATAAAACATCTGCCTCCTAGGGTCGTAGTAAGGATAAAATGAGATAACACATACAAAGTTTTTAGCAATTATAAAAGATTTTATATGTCAGCTATTATTATTGTTATTATTATGCTATTTGAGTTTTTTCTTTTTCTTAAAGCTCTAATGATAGAATTTATCAGAACAAAAATCCAAGCCCAGCAAAACCTCACTGAACTCTAGCTAGTTCTTTGCTGCTAAATTCTATTACAAGCAACAGAATAGACCATTTCTTTCAAGTTTCTTTTAAAAGCATCTAATTTATATGGAAAATTTTCACCTAGTAACCTTTACTGTGGAGTTTTTGAAACTTCCTAATAACCTAATAATCAATCCCCATAACACCACTGTGAGGTGAGTCATTGCAGTTGTATATAAAAAGGTACAAAGGAAAAATCATTTTCTGCTCCCCCATAGGTTCATTTCTTTGACTTTATTTATTCTTTTGTGTCACCCTTACTTCTTAATATAGAGAAGACATTCCAAAGAGTCACTTGCAGGTGGACAATCCCTATGAGTCCCCTTTCAAGAGCACAATGAAATATGATTCTATTAAATATGGCCAGCTCTGCCACAGATTGCTTAGAAGTAGCAAAATGGAAACAACATTGGAAAAAATAAGGGAAAGTGGAACACTTGTACAACAAAGTGCTGAATTTAAAATGTGGATTTGAGATCATAGAACTTAGAGCAGAAAATAAACTTGGGTATCATCTAGTCCAACCTTCTCACTTTCTAGATAAGGAACCTAAGGCCCAGGGAGGGGACATGACTTGGCCAGGCCCACACAAGTAGAAAAGTAAGAAAGCTGGGATATAGTAACCATAATAACAACAAAAAGAGTAACCATCTCCTCAAAGCCCAAACTTTGATTTTCTGTAACAGAAAAGAGTAAAGGCAATACAAGGACATTATGTGGTACCCTAAAAAGAGTACTAACCAGTCTGCCTTTGGGGACTTTTTAAGCAGGGTACTCCTTTGGGACTCAAAAGTCAAAAGTCTTCAAGTGCAGCAAGTTGACTTCTGTCTTTAAGAGAGGAGATGGAAGAGGCTAGTGCCACTTCAGGTTGTGGAAGGAAAGGTCACTGGAAAGACATAAGTGGGGAAGGTGGTCACCATTATTTTCCTATTCCCAACTTCTTACTCTACAGACTTCAGGGATATTCTCTTTGGCAGGATCCTACAAGCAACAAGTTGGGGTCCAATATCTGTATACTTTGATCATCTATGCAGATTGTGCAGAAGTTTTCAAGAAGATAGAGGAAAGTGGCTCCAGTGAACACCACAGAAGTCCCAACCATTCACTCTCTGTGCTGGATTCTGAGATATATGACTTTGCCAACTCCCCAGTACTACAAGAGTAGAAGGATAATTTGAGGCTGGAACTCGGCAAGAGGACATTTGTGTTCTCATTGAAAGAGTGGGATGCGGGGTGTGCTCAAGGTACAATACACAGAATCCAGTTTACTAATTCCCAAACCATTCAGAGAAAGATCTAGGCACATTCCTCTATGATGAAGGATTTCAGAAACCATCTCAAACAAATGCTGATTAATGGCACCATCACAAAATCCAGCAGCCTTTATGAAGCACCCCTAGTGATAATGCCTAAGAAAAATGGAGAGATACAGATGTGTGTTCATTACCAAACTTTTAACAAAAGGACTAAAGTAGACCTAAGTACCCTAGGCCACAGGTATAAGATGCCATGGATTATTAGCTAGGTAGCCAGTGGTTTTTTAGTCTTGGACCTCTGTAGCAGATAATATCAGATTCCTATGTCTAAGGAAGACAAGGAAAAGAGTGCTTTCATCATTCAGGGGCCTCCAAGTATGTTGACTGATGGAAAGCTAACCCATACAAAACAACTGAAAGACTAGGCAATTTGTTTGTTTATAAAATAGCCCCAGAGAGTGGACCAGACTTTATTAGGACTATTCAGAGCAAACTCCTATTACCCACAGATTTTCTAATGAGCAAGTGGAGAGAACTGATGGACACCAACCTAGGAAAAGGCCAAAGTAAGAGCCAATTTGCAAGCCATTAATATACTCCTGAGAGAAAAATCTCCAGGGACAGATTGATTTATAAGAGAATTTTATCAAACATATAAAAACAATTAATTCTAATACTATATAGACTATTTAGGAAAATAGGTGAAGAAGGAGTCTTATCAAATAATTTTAAAGATAAAAGTATGATGCTGATACCTAAACCAGGAAAAGTCCAAACAGAGAAAGACAATTATACACCAATTTCCCTAATGAATATAGATGCAAAATTTTTAAAAAGAATATTTGCAAAAAGATTACAGCAGCTTATCATGAGAATAATGCACTACCACCAGGTAGGATTTACACCAGGAAGGTAGGGCTGGTTCAATATTAGGAAAACTATCAGCATAATTGATTGTATCAACAACAAAACTAACAGAAAACACATGATTATCTCAATAGATGCAGAAAAAGCTTTTGACAAAATGCAGCACCCATTCCTATTAAAAACACTAGAGAGCACAGGAATAAATTAAGCCTTCCTTAAAATGATAAGTAGCATTTACCTACAACCTTCAGTCAGCATTATTTGTAATGGGGATAAACTAGAAGCATTTCCAATAAAATCAGGGTGAAACAAGGATGTTGTCACCACTGTTGTTCAATATAGCACTAGAAAAGTTACCTTTAACAACAAGAGAAGAAAAAGAAATTGAAGGTATTAGAATAGGCAAAGAAAAAACAAAGCTACAACTCTTTGCAAATAATATGATGATACACTTAGAGAATCCTAGAGAAGAAAGTAAAAAACTACTTGAAATAATAAACAAATTTAGCAAAGTTGTAGGATACAAAATAAACCACATAAATCATTGCCATTTTTCTATATATATTACCAACAAAGCCCAACAGCAAGAAATAGAAAAATAAATCCCATTTAAAGTTACTGTAGACATTATAAAATATTTAGGAATCTACCTGCCAAAACAAACCCAGGAACTATATGAACACAATTACAAAACACTTTTCACACAAATAAAGTCAGATCTAAATAATTGGAAAAACATCAGTTGCTCATGAATAGGCTGATCTAATATACTAAAAATAACAATTCTACCTAAATTAATTTACTTATTCAGTGCCATGCCTATCAAACTACCAAAAAAAGTTTTATAGAGCTAGAAAAAGTAATAACAAGATTCATTTGGAAGAACAAAAGGTCCAGAATATTAAGGGAACTAATGAAAAGAAATACAGGGGAAGGTGGCCTCACCATTCCAGATCTTAAATTGTATTATAAAGCAGCAATCATCAAAACTACTTGGTACTGGGTAAGAAATAGTGTGATGGATCAGTGGAAAAGGTTAGGTATACAAGACACAGTTGGCAATGACTATAGTAATCTTCTGTTTGATAAACCCAAAGACTCCAGCTTCTGGGATAAGAACTCAATATTTGACAAAAAACTGCTGGGAAAACTGGAAAAGAGTATGGCAGAAATTAGGCATAGACCAAAATCTCACACCATATACCAAATTAAAGTCAAAATGGGCACACTTTTTAGATATAAAAGCTGATATTATAAGCAAACTGGGAGAGCAAGGAATAGTTTACCTGTCAGAATTATGAAGAACAGAAAAATTTATTACCAAACAAGAGATGGAGAACATTATGAAATGCAAAATGGATGGTTTTGATTATATTAAATTGAAAAGTTTTTGCACAAAGCCCATGCAACCAAGATTAGGAGGGAAGCAGAAAAATGGGAAAGAATTTTTACAATAAATGTCTCTGATAAAGGCCTCATTTCTAAAATATATAGAGAACTCAGTCAACTTAAAAGAATATAGGTCATTCCCCAATTGATAAATAGTCAAAGGATATGAACAGGCAGTTTACAGATGAAGAAATTAAAGCTATGTATAGTCATATAAAAATGCTTTAAATCATCACTGATTAGATAAATGCAAATAAAAACAACTCTGAGATACCACATCACACCTATCAGATTTGCCAACATGACAAAATAGGAAAATGATAAATGTTGGAGAAGATGTAGGAAAATTGGAACACTAGTGCGTTGCTGGTGGAGTTTTGAACTGATCCAACCATTTTGGAGAGCAATTTGGAACTATGGTCAAAGGGCCATAAAACTCTGCATACCCATGTACAAAAATGTTTATAGTGGCTCTTTTTGTGGTGGCCAACAATTGGAAATTGAGGGGATGGCCATCAATTGGGGAATAGCTGAACAAGTTGTGGTATAGGAATGTAATGGAATACTATTGTGCTCTGAGAAATGATGAGTAAGCAGACCAGAAATACCTAGAAAAACTTGTGTGAATTGATGCTGAGTGAAGTGAGCAGAACCAGGGGTATATTGTACCCAGTAACAGCCATGTTGTGCAGTGACTAACTTTGATAGACTTAACTCTTCTCAGCAATGGAAGGATCTAAAACATCCCCAAAAGTCTCATGATGGAAAATGCTATCTGCATACAGAGAAAGAACTATGGATTCTGAATGCAGATTGAAGCATACTATTTGCTTTTTTTTTCCTTCTGTTTTGTTTCTTCTTTCTTGTAGTTCATCCCTTTGATTATAATTCTTCTTTACAACATGAGTAACATAAAAATATGCTTAATAGGAATGTATAAGTAGAGCCTATATCAAGTTGCGCACTGTACTGGGAGTGAGGCAAAGAAGGAGGGGGAGAACATTTAAAACTCAAAAGCTTATGGACGTGAATGTTAAAAACTAAAAAATAAATTAAATAAATAAAAAAGAACTGAAAAAAGAGCATGTTTGCTAGCTATACAAAGACTTTCTGGTTCAGAGATGGGTGCTGAAAATCATACATCCAGTAATTAAACTGTATATATTATTATATAACAGCTCCTTTCACACATACAACTACTATAGACACTCCTTAGGGTTATAGATTTAACCCATGGAGTTTGAACATGCTGATAGACAACCTAGCATGGCTGCCAGCCCAGGTATAGACATACAAGTTTACAAAGATCCTGAGGTTAGCCCATAACAACTATTAGATAATCTATGAAGTTCCTAAAATTTTTGTGATGCTGCAATTCTATAGATTTAGTTCTTACAAATATCTGAATTTAGTTCCCATCTAGCTCAGTTTTCAGTTCCCCTGCAATGCAATAAGCATTCAAATGCAAGATAGATTTATTATTAAAAGGCATATACAGGGTGACCCCATATTCAAGATTTCACTTCGGGATCATGGTGGGGTCCTAAGCAACAAGCTTCAATCTGGAATTTGTAAATATTCAGAGGGGATAAAAACTCACTCCTCTCCACTTGTCTCCCCACCACATAGCTGACAGATTGAGTTCTTCATAATAATGATATCCTGAGACTCCTACCTCCTCTTCATGGCTTCCTCACCCAGTAAAGCATGCAAAAACTTTGAATGCACATATTTCCTAGGAGTTTTCTTCCATCCTGCCTACGAGATGGGCAAAGCTCTTTGTGAATTATCTCAAAACTGTTCTAATTTGGGAAGGTGGAACCAAGATAGAAGAGTAAAGGCAGGGACTTGCCTTTTCTCTCCCCCAACCCTCCGCCCCCCAATACCTTAATAATGACTTTAAAATTCTAGAGCAGCAGAACTCACAGAAAGATGGAGTGAAACAAATTTCCAGCCCAAGATAATTTGGAGGACCAGCAGAAAAGGAGAATGGCGCCAGAGGGAGACAGGAGTACAGTCCAGTACCAGCTGTACCAACACAGCCCAGGCCACAGCAAACCAGGAGCAGGCATTGGGAGTGACTGAATCAGCAGTGGCAGTGGCAGTGGCTACTTCCAGAACTTTCAGCCTACAGAGAATAAGGGGGTAGAACAATGGGTCAGAAGAAAATTACAGGGGTCTTTCTGCTAGCACTGAGGCAGGACTCTGTTGCTTTGCCAATACTCAGATCCAGGTCACAGTTCTGGGTGGCAGTCCTAGGGTAAGTAAGAGTATAGCTGTTTTTTACTAGTACAGCAAAACGTGCAGCCACTGTGGAGTGGGGAACCTGCCTCACAGTTCCAGGGTAGAAAACAGTGCTTGTAGTCACTCATAGACCAGAGCACAGGCCACGAGAGTAGTAAACACCTCTCCTTTGATCATACCACCTTGGAAGAACTGAAAACATTCAGGTCCCTAGAAGTATCTCTAAAAAAAGCTGCACAAAACCCCTGAAGCTAGGGACAATACTCCCTTGACTCAGGAAGCAGAGCTCTACTTTAACAAAGAGTCAAAAATCAAGTAATAGCAGGGGTAATGAACAAACGACAGAAAAAGAAACTCTAATTATAGAAAGTTAATATGATGACAAGGAAGATCAAAACACACACTCAGGAGAAGACAACAAAGTCACAGCTCCTAAATCCAAAGTCACCAAGAAAAGTATAAATTGGTCATAGGCCATTGAAGAACCCAAAAAGGATTTTGAAAATGAAGTAAGAGAGGTAGAGGAAAAGTAGAAATGAGAGCAATGCAAGAAAATCATGAAAATCAAGTCAACAGCTTGGCAAAGAAGACACAAAAAAAATTGAAGAAAATAACACCTTATAAAACAGACTAGGGCAAATGGTAAAAGAGGTCAAAAAGCCAATGTCTTAAGCCAAGAAGAATGCCTTAAAAAATTGAATTGGCCAAATGGAAAAGGAAGTCCAAAAGCTCACTGAAGGATATAATTCTTTGAAAATTAGAATGGAATAAATTAAAGCTAAAGACTTTATGAGAAATCAAGAAACAATAACACAAAATCAAAAGAATGAAAAAGTAGAAGACAATATGAAATATCTCACTGTAAAAACAACTGATCTAGAAAACAGATCAAGGAGAGACAACTTAAAACTTTTTGGACTACCTGAAATGCATGATAAGAAAAAGAGTCTAGATATTATCTTTTTTTCCAGATTTCATTAATTTATTTATTTTTAGTTTTCAACATTCACTTCCACAAATTTTTGAGTTCCAAATTTTCTCCCCATTTCATCCCTCCCCTGACCCCAAGATGATGTGCATTCTGAATACCCCTTCCCCTAATCTATCCTCCCTTCTATCTCCCCCCATCCCTTCTACTATCCCTTTCCCCTTCTATTTTTCTGTAGGGCAGGATAGATTTCTATACCACATTGCTTGTATATCTTATTTCCAAGTTGTATGTGAAAACAATTTTTAACATTTGTTTTTAAAATTTGGGGTTCCAAATTTTCTCTTTCCTACCTCCCCACTCACTTTCATTGAGAAGCCAAGCAACTAACAGGTTATACATGTGTAGTCATGCAAAACACTTCCATAATAGTCATGTTGTGAAAAACTAATTATATTTCCCTTCATCCTATCCCACTCCCCTTTATTCTATTCTCTCTTTTGACCCTGTCCCTCCTCAGAGGTGTTTGCTTCGGATTACCTGATTATCCCCTCCCCAAATCTGCGCTCCCCTCTATCATCCCCCTGCTCTCTTATCCCCTTCCCCCCTATTTTCCTGTAAGGTAAGATAGATTTCCATACCCAAATGAAAGTGGATAGTATTCCCTCCTTAAGCCAAATCCAATGAGAATAAGATTCACTCATTCCCTCTCACCTTTCCCTATTTTCCCTCCACTGTAAAAGCCTTTTCTTGTCTGTTTTATGTGAGATAATTTACCCCATCCTACCTCTCCCTTTCTCCTTCTATCCATATAATCCTCTCTCACCCTTTAATTTTATTCTCCAGATATCACCCCTTCATCTTCAACTCACCCTGTGCCCTCTATTTATCTATTCTATCTATCTATCTATCTACCTATCTACATACATACATATAATTTTTTCCCCTCCAACTGCCCCAATACTGACAAAGGTCTCATGAGTCACAAATATCATCTTTCCATGCAGGAATGTAAATAGTTCAATTTTAATATTTCCCTTATGATTTCTCTTTCCTGTTTACCTCTTCATGTTTCTCTTGAGTCTTGTATTTGAAAGTCAAATTTTCTATTCAGCTGTAGTCTTTTCATCAAGAATGCTTGAAAGTCCCTATTTCACTGAATATCCATTTTTTCCTCCGAAAGACTATACTCAGTTTTGCTGGGTAGGTGATTCTTGGCTATAATCCTATCTCCTTTGACCTCTGGGATATTACATTCCATGTCCTCTGGTCCCTTAATGTAGAAGCTGCTAAATCTTGTGTTATCCTGATTGTGTTTCCACAATACTTGAATTGTTTCTTTCTGGCTGCTTGCAATATTTTCTCCTTCACCTGGGAACACTGGAATTTGGCTATAATATTCCTAGGAGTTTTCCTTTGAAGATCTCTTTCAGGAGGTGATCAGTGGATTCTTTCAATTTATATTTTACCCTCTGGTTCCAGAATATCTAGAGAAGGGGAGGGGGGACAGAGCCAAGATGGCAGAGTAAAAGTGGTTACTTGCTTGAGATCTTCCCAAACCCCTCCAAATACCTTTAAAAATGGCTCTAAACAAATTCTGAAGCAGCAGAACCCACAAAAGACAGAGTGAAACAAATTTCCAGCCCAAGACAACATGGATGGTTGATCAGGAAGTAATATCGCACCAGGCAGAGAAAAGAGCACGGTTAGGCATGAGTGAGCAGGCAAAACAGGCCTCAACAAACCTGGACTAGCCCTCAGAGGACTGAATCACAGGCAGCTGTGGCAATTTCCAGACTTCTGAACCCATGAATGCCAAAGACAACTTAGAAGGTCAGTAGGAAAAGTCTACGACTGAGGTGAGAGAGAAGCTCAGTCCCAGCCCCAGTCCCTGTGTACTGCCCCAGGGCGATGGCTGCTTCTGGAGGTTCCAGTGCACAGACTGAGGGGAAATCGAGCGCTGGTCAGAGGAGGATTGCAGGGATTTCTTTGCTGGTTCTGAGGCAGGATTCTCTTGCTTTGACCTTGTTTGGATCTGGGTCACATTTCTGAGTGGCGATCCTGGGGCAAGGAAGGAGTGCTGGCATGGTGGAGCTTGTAGTGGTGGTGAAGAGAAAATCCTCCTCACAGTTCCAAGGCAGAAAAGAATGCTTGTGGTCACTCATAGAACAGAGCACAGCCCAGGAAAGGAGTAAACACCTCACTCCTTGGAAGAACTGAAAATTTACAGGTCCCTAGAAGTATCTCTGAAAACAGCTGCACAAACCCCCCAAAGGTTGGTACAGTACATTCTCCACACTGGAAGCTGACTTCTACCTTAACAAAGAGTTTATGACTCGAATAATTGGCTGGGATCATGAGCAAACTTTGCAAAAAGTCAGGCCATAGAATCTTTCTTTGGTGACAAAGAAGATCAAAACATACAACTAGAAGAAGACAACAAAGGCAAAGCGCCTACATCCAAAGCCTCCAAGAAGAATATGAATCAGTCCCACGCCTTGGAAGAGCTCAAAAAGGATTTTGAGAAGCAAGTAAGAGAAGTAGAGGAAAAACTAAGAGTGATGCAAGAAAATCATGAACAACAAGCTGTTGCTTGCTAAGGAGACCCAAAAAAATACTGAAGAAAATATAACTTAAAAAATAGCCTAACTCAAATGACATTATCTTTCAAAAACTTATCAAGCACCTCCTTCTCCACCTCTTCTCCCTTGCCATTTTCTACCCTGCTCGCCCCTTCCCCCCTTTTCTTCTCCCCTCTCCTCCCCTCCCTTCCCTTCCCACCTTCCCCATCTCCCATCCTTCCCTCCATCCTTTCTCCTTCCTCCCTTCCCTGGCCTAAGTGATGCTGTGGGGAAGGTTTCCAAGGAGGCCACAGAGCCTGCTGAGGCAGACATCATGGGGCTGTGCCAGGACATATTCTCCAAAATGACCGTGTATCTAACAGGAGAGCTGACAGCCACCAATGAAGACTATAAACTCCTGGAAAATATGAACAAACTGACTAACTTGAAGTATCTAAAAATGAAAGATATTGCAGTAAGCATAAGTAGAAACCTAAAGGACTTAAACCAGAAATATGCAGCACTTCACCCTTACCTGGATCAGATCACTTTAATTGAGAAGGAAGTAGCAGCTCTTGAGCAGGCAGCTTAAAAGTTAGATGCATATTGAACAAAACTAGAAACAAAGTACAAGAAGTTAGAGAGGAGATGAAAGAACTCTTTAGCACAAAGACTTCAACTACAAGAATGTTTCATAAGAGCTGAAATAAGTGGGATGTAACTTATCACTGTTTCAATTCCTAAAATGAAGCAATGCTGTTCATCCAAGGAGAGTCCCAGCCCCCACCTCTGGTTGGATGTGTAACTTTGGTCACCCCTTGATGTTCCCTAAACCTATAGCCTCTGGAACCTCTTCTTATCATGTGCTTCATTGTGTGCCCTGGACCAAGGATCAGTAATTAGGATCAACGCCGTCTAGGGCAGACATAAAGGAGAGGTTCTCATATTCCTGTCTCCTTCTTTCTTCTCTGTCCCTTAGGGTTCCATCTCTGTTATGAATGTGCCCCTTATCCCCTTCATAACCTGTTCTTAAACTTAAATAATAAATGCTGACTTACGACCCTCAAAAAATTATCAAGGAAAACTGCCCTGATGTTCCAGAATCAGAGGGTAAAATACAAATGGAAAGAATCCACTAATCACCTCCTGAAACAGATCCCAAAATGAAAACTGCTGGAATATTATAGCCACCTTCAGAATTGCTAGGTCACAGAGAAAATATTAAAAGAAACAATTCAAATATGGTTGAGCCACAGTCAGGATAGCATAAGATTTAGCAGTTTCTACATTAAACAATTGAAGGGCTTGGAATATAATATTCTGGAGGGCAAAGGAGCTAGGATTACAACCAAGAATCACCTACTCAGCAAAACTGAGTATAATCCTTCAGGGGGAAAAATGGATATTCAGTGAGACAGAGGACTGTGAAGCATTCTTGATGAAAACACCAGAGATGAATAGAAAATTTGACTTTCAAATACAAGACTCAAAAGAAGCATAAAAAGGAAAACAGCAAAGGGGAATCATAAGGGACTTAATAAGGTTAAAGTGTTTACATTCCTACATGGGAGGATGATATTTGAAACTTGTAAGCCCTTTCTCATTATTAAGTTAGTTAGAAATAGTGTAAATATAGAGGGCACAGGTGTGAGTTGAATATAAAGGGATGATATCTAAAAAGTAAAATTAAGGTATGAGAGAAGAAATGTACTGGGAGAAAGAGAAAGGGAGAGGTAGAATATAGTAAATTATCTCACATAAAAGTGGCAAGAAAAAGCTTTTACAGTGGAGGGGAAGAGGGAGGAGGTGAAGTGGAATGAGTGAACCTTACTGTCTTCAGAATTGGCTCAAAGAGAGAATAACATACACACTCAATTGGGCATAGAAATCTATCTCACTTATCCTACAGGAAATTAGGAGGGGGAAGGGATAAGAGAAAGGGGGAGGTCATTGCAGGGACTGCAGATTAGGGGAGGGAACGGTCAGAAGGAAAACAATTTTGAGGAGGACCAGGTGAAAGGAGAGCCAGAATAGAATAAACAGTGGGGAGATAGGATGGAGGTGAATACAGTTAGCAAAAGTGACTGTGAAAAACAAATTTTGAAGTAAGTTTATCTGATGAAGCTCTCATTTTTCAAATATATAGAGAACTGAGTCAAAATTTATATAAATAAGAGGCAGTTCTCAATCAATAAGTGATCAAAAGATATGATCACTTTCAGATAAAGTAATAAAAACTATTTATAGCCATATGAAAAAATGCTCTAACCCACTATTGATTGGAGAAATGCAAATTAAAACAATTCTGAATTACTATCTCATACCTATTAGATTGGCTAATAGGACAGAAAAGGTAAATGACAAATGTTGGAGGGAATGTAGAGAAAATGAGACATTAATGTGCTGTTGGTGGAGTTGTGAACTCATTCAACCATTCTGTAGAGCAATTTGGAACTATGCCCAAAGGGCTGTAAAACTGTGCATACCCTTTTACCCAGCAATACCACTACTAGGGTGTGTATCCCAAAAGAGATTTAAAAAAAAGGAAAATATCTTATATGAACAAAAATATTTATAGCAGCTTACTTATGGAGGCAAAGAATTAAAAGTTGAGGGGATGCCCACCAATTGGGGAATGACTGAACAAGTTATGGTATGTGATTATGATGAAATATATATGTATTATTAGACATGATGAGCAGGATGCTCTCAGAAAACCCTGGAAAGACTTGCATGAACTGATGCAAAGTGAAATGTGCTGTATACAAAGTAACATCAATATTGTATGATGATCAACTGTGAATAACTTAGCTATTCTCAGCAATACAACTGACTGATCCAAGTTGAACCAAGACAATTCTCAAAGATTTATGATGGAAAGTTTTATCCATCCCCAGAGAAAGAACTAATGGTGTCTGAATACAGATTGAAGCATACTATTTTTTTAACTTTCTTTATTTTTCCTGTTTTTGTCTTTGTTTTCTTTCACAACATAACTATTACTGATATGTTTTACATGACTACACATATATAATCTATATCAAATTGCTTGCCTTCTCAATGAGGGGGGTGATGAGAGAGGTCAGGAGTGAACTGGAACTTAAAGTTTTAAAAACCAATGTTGAAAATTGTTTCTACTTGTAACTGGGAAAAAAACACAAAAATAAAATACTTATAAAATAACTGTTCTAATTCTTTCTTAATGAATTTTATCTGTGCATGTCCATGACAAAATATTTGTTTATTTGAAAATAAATTAATTTATTTATGTAATTAAAAAAAAAAGAGTCCTGGCTTAAAATTTCAGTGGAGCTGGTTTCAAATCCTCATTCTTGTCACCTGTGGGATGTTGGTGACATCACTTTGCTTGGTGATATCATTTGAATTGTTTTTTTATACATAAATTAAGAAAATTGGACTAGATAACTTCTTACTCCATGGCCCGCAATAGATTTATGATCCTATGATATTCAATAGGGACTTTATGTACCCTATGACTGCTATAGAAGCTCTGAAGAGGTGGGAGTCTTGAAACATTAACCAGTAAGTTCAGGCAACATTGATATTGGATTAGAACCCTGGAAACTGTGATATAACTGGCCCTCTGAATCTAAAAAGTACATAGTACATTGTAATGTAGCAGAATCATAGTGATGATCAGCTTAATGCAAAGGAGAAAAGAGTAAGTGGTGGTACTCCATCATGCTCATAAGAAGACAAGATGTATCAGAATAAATCAGACATACCAATTTCTCACCTAGTGAAATTGTTTCATTGTAGATGGTGCTGAACATTAAAGCAGTCAAACCACACTTATGCAGGAAATGTATTAAAGGTACAAAAGTTTTATTATATTCCAGTACTATATCATAACAAATTTGACAATGGATAGTCACACCAAGGACAGGCATAAAATTCCACTATGGCAGAAGATTGGAAAAAAAAGAAAAACAACTAATGACTTATGGGATAATACTGGAGGATGACATCAGTATCTATCTGGTATGTCCAAAAGAAAATTTGATCAAATAGCTTACCAAAAGGCAATAAAAATGAAACCTGGAGAATAGAACCTGGAAAATGAAGTATATGTGAAATTCTTGATACAGTTAACTAATAATTGAACATGAGAGTAAAAGGTTAAGATGATTCAAGGAATTAAAGAAACAGAGAGAACAAAATGAATCAATATTAATTAGCAACTATCCTCTCAAGAGGCTTCAGAAGCAAATAAATTAGAGGAAAGAGTATACTTAAATTGTTCCAAGAAAGAATAGACATTGAAGGCTTTGAGCTCGACTCAAGAGGTTAAATTAAAATCAATGGATGAAGGGGATACTTATAAATATCTTGGTATAAGTTTAATGTTACATGTAAGAATATCAACAAAAAAACTGAAGCCATATATGTTGAGAGTAACTGGAATCCTACAATGAAAGTTTAATAGAAATAAAATATTTGTCTCAATTTACATCTATGCAATATCAGTCTTAATGCATACCTTTGGAACAGAAAAATGGAACTCCATAGATCCAGAACAAGAGTTCTTAACCTGAGATCCATTAATTTAAAAAAAAAATTTGATAAATCTATTTCAGTACAATTGGTTTTCTTTATAATTTTCTATATGCTCTTTTATACCTTTAGAAGTATTATTCTAAAAAAAAATTTACAAAAAGAAGTACTATTCTGAGAAGTGGTCCACAAGCTTCACTACTCCAAAGGAGTCCATGACACCAAATCCCTTATCTAGAAGATATGCAAACAAAACCCATTGTTAATGAAACATTGTATTCAAAGGTTTATTATTCCAAGGCAGCTATACAGAGATGAATATTTCTTCATCCAAATCAGGATGAAAATTTATAGATGATTTTATAACACATAAATGAGATAAAAACTTTCAGAAATACTTTTCAAGATAAATCTCACAGTACAAGCTGGTGATAGTTACATGCCACTGGATTTGCTATGTTATTAAAACTGATTTATTTCTTAATGGAGACTATGGAATGACAAATATCAAACATTGCAATCAAAAGGCCATCCAGGGCCATGATCCATATGAAATTATCCAATGTAAACAAAGAAATATGAAATGAATGGCTAAGTGAAATAAATATGCTTATAGAAATAGGAATGTGTATTATAGTTATTCAGAATCAGATCATTGCCAAAAGAAATTAGAGAAAGATTTCATTTAAGGAGCTTTGATTTACCAATTGATGTAAATTATGCAATATAATGTTGGAAATTGTGCAATATATCACTTCAAGTTGCAAAATTTTAACATTTGCCAAATACTTTGATTTATCTAGAATTTAGCCTCAGTTTTGGCTAGAGTTTTACCTGGAAGTATAGCAAGTACTCACTCTCTTTTGTAAACTAACAGATGACAGATGTCTGTACTACAAATATAAACCCAATAAACATTTGAAAATTTAATAAATAAGGTGTACTGGAACCAGAGTAACATTACAAGTAGAAATGTTATCCATAATCAATTGAATATGAAATTAACCCATAATAATTAAAAAACAATGGTTTTAATAGATGTTACCATGTTAAATGCTTATAATTTCTATATTTACATGGAATGAAGTTCATTCTGTTTTAAAAAAATTTTTTCCAATTACGTGTAAAATTTTTAACATTTGTTTTTTTTAATCTTGAGTTCCAAATTCTCTCCCTCCCTTCCTCTCTCATTGAAAAGGTAAGCCATTTGACATAGATTTTATATTATATATGTAAGTTTCAAAATTAAACTCAATGGTAATAGGACAAGGTACATTTAATCCTATAATCCTCTGTGAAACTAGAGATATGTAGATAGATGGTCTTAATACTCTTAGTAAATTACCAAAAACAGTTATTTTGTCCATCTGTGTATTAGTCCACAGAATATGAAATCAAAAGAATGAGCTCAATATAACTACTTGTTCCCAGACCATTTCTATCAAAACTCTTAGAAAAAGATAAGAATAAGATAAGAATCATAATGACAACATTGAGGGTTATAAACATTTAACAGCTACCAAATAACTAGAGAGTCCAGACTTAATGCTCAATACTCAAACTATAATTGCCCATTGGAAGATCACTGCCTTTCCCAAAATAATAGACAACAAATCCTTATGCCATGAATAAAAATCTTAAAATGTCCTTGGGAATGTAATAAATAAATGATACCAGAACTAGTCTATTTATATAATAGTGTCTATAATTTCCTGGATATGACACGTTCTTGTTCTTTATTAGATGTTATCATACTAGAATCTCAATCTACAAGGTATATACCATGAAAAGCTCTCAGATTATAAAGACCTGGAAGAAAAAATCGAAATAATATGGGGACAAATATGAAACACATATTATCCCCTTCCATTTGTGTACTATTAGATTTGTCCCAAAGATGATATTACTGAAGCTACATAAAATGAATTTAACTTTTAATATTTTTATTCAATTACAAAAATCAATAGTATCTATTTGTACAACACTCTGCACAACATTAAACATTAAATTAAAATAGTAGGATAGTGACTTGTGCCAGGATTACTATCTGAATTCCATCAAAAAGATAAAATCAGGATGAATAACAATTTAACCATTTATAGTTTGCAATGTACATTATATATATTATCTCATTTGAGCCTCAAAACTATCCTGTGACATGAGTAGAGGCATATTTTATACAGGATGAAACTAAAGTTTAGAAATATTGAATGACTCAAAGAATTAGTACATGTTATAGGAAGGATTTGATTGATGGCCTTCAAGCCTCCAAATTTCAGTATTCTTTTGAAAACATCTCAGTGTAACCGTCTCACTGACTTTTTCATTTTTGACTGACATTTCCTGTAAATCATCTTGTCATGCTATGGGTTATGACCATGCTTTTAAAAACAAATTAGATGGCTTATTCAAGGAGATTGGATCATTTTTCCAAATAAAAAAACTATATTTGCATTTGTTTTCTGCTTTCTTATTCATTAATTTCAAAATTATTTTAGAAAAATATCAGGACCTTTGAAAACCTATTTAGAGTGAAATGCAGCTCTATTATCTAATTATCAGGTTGTCCAAAACACAAAAATAAAAACTAAAAGTTATGCATCTTGTGATTGGGCAAGACAGAGCACACTTTTACATTTATAAATATAAAATAAAGTCTTTTAAACATCATCCTTTTATTGACTTCCAACTCACCTATGGGTCCACCAAGAGTATCCAGGTTCACAGGGGAAGAAACAAAAAAGAAAGAAGATGTAACATACAATTTTTCACAATTTTGGTGTGAGAAAAATACATGAACGTAGAGGACGAAGTTTAGGGAGGAGCTATTACATGAGTACATACATATAAATATATATGTATATATACATATACATAAATATACACACATTATATATGTAAGTATACACACATATATAGATATAGATATAAATAGAGTTTTTACATAGTAATTTCATGTCTTCCCCATTAAACTTTGAGCTCATTGAGAGCAAGGATTATTTTTTGCCTTTTTAGGCTCTAAATAAAAGCTTATTGGCTGACTGACTTACAATTTCATTTACAAATACTCTCAAGAGAATAAAATAAACAAAATATTTCAAATCAGAAAAGGGCCAGTAAGTTATGATGACATTTATGCAAATATCCTTTCTTTTGCTCATCTTCGATTCAGTTTATAAAACTCTCCATACAGGATCTTTTCTTAAAAAAAGAAAAAAAAGCACTAAGTGCCTAAATTACTCAAATGAAAACATTTCCAGTGATTGTTTTTTTTGGGGGGGGGGTGAAACATTATTTAGTTGAACTTAACTAGATGATGATGTTTTTTGGAAAGTGTTTCCCTACAGAAAATATTAATGGATGCTTATCTGCTTTGCTCAGAAATTAATTATCTTATCCACTTTACAATAGTAATCAAATTCATTGTAAGGTAAACTATTGCTGATCTTGAAATTCTGATTTTCAGAATCTTATTTTCCTGTCCATTTAGAAATGATAGATTGTAATTGAGATAGGGCAGTCTCAATAAGTATTTCTACTTGAATCTGTTGCTAGGAGGGAATTGGTTTTTTTTTAATTATAACAACTATAATTAAACATTTTAAAGTATATTGCACAATCAATGTCCAAGATAGAGTTAACTAAATTTGAAATAGGAATCTGAATCTAGATGAACATAGAATTCTATATGTGAACAAAGAATTTGAATCCACTGAATAAGATTAATTTGAATAAAGTAGCAGCAAATCTAGAAAATCTGAGGCAAAACATAGGATTTTTCAACCTTTTATTTCCTAAATATATTTATATTTCTTGAAAAATACATTTCTTAAATGTAGCAAAATTTATTTTTCCAGAATCCAAGATGATTTCCTATCTGTTAGAGATTTCGCCTTACCCAATTTAAGAGAAATCTGAAAATGGAGAAAACAGGCAATTTCAGTTCCTAATTTTTAAAGTAACAATACAGAATTCAAGGAACATTAGGAATATATATTTTCATTATGATACATTGAATATGAAACATTTCAAAATACAGTTCATATATCTTGCTCTATTTAGAGTATTGTGAGTTAAATTAAATTTTCAGTGTCACTACACTCTAGATATTGTATTTTAATAATATTTTGGGCTCATTTGCCAAAGTTTAAAGCATGTATCTTACCTCAAAATAATAGTACATTTTTAGTAGAACAAGTTGCCTTTTTTTTAAACTATGCATCTTTCTTCAAACCAAGTCCCACTATCATTTTCTAAATACTATTTTGGAGCTGACTTAAATCAGAAGCTTAAATGGTGTTTAAAAAATCATTTATAGAGGAATTAGCCTATACAGTTTTTTTCTATTCATTTTATTTTTTAATTATACAATACCATCATAGCTTAAAAAAAGTTTTAGCTAGACTATTGAATGCAGAAATAATATAAAAGTAACATAAGATTTATAGTGTATACTTTAAAGAAAGTTGAATATAATTTCTGCTTAAAAAAAACTCAGGAAAGTCTGTATCATAATGCAATTATGAGCTCTTCCATGCTGCTAGTTTTCAAGTGAAAGTAAGCACTTATTTGTTTTAATACAGTATGCTTGTTTTTGTACCTGGTACTAAAACTCAAGTACTAAAGGACATAATGATTCTTGGAGTACTATAACATTTTGTTTTATGTTTTTTTTTAAAGCATAAAACTTTTTTAACTTTTATGGTTAAATTTTAAGTATTAGATAAAGGAGTGCAATGCGAGCAAACAGTCTTCATTTTATTAGAGACAGATAATTAACCACCATACTGAAAAATGCCGTTTTTTTTTAATTGAGGATTTGTATTGTGGTGATTTTTTTTATTTTGATCATACATAAAAATGACAACTTTCCAAAACATTTAACTGTTCAATGGTTATACACAAGAAACAGGTAAGTGACCACTGCTCTAGGTCATGCCAAACATAATCTCCTCAAATGAAGACGATTAAGAAGTAAGGTTAGATGTCTTGTTAGGATTTTCAACATTTCTGTAAATACTGCAGTTTACTTCTTTATTTTTTACAGTCTTTGCATTAATGGAGAAACACACTTCTTTCTTCAGTTGCCATTTGCTTTGGAAAAATTGCTTTTTCCATGTTATTATATATGTTACCAAAAGTGCTATGATTTGCTTTGGAAAAAGTGCACATGATATACATGATCATCTGCTATGAAGTTACATGAAACTTTTATCACAGCTACAGATTTTCTAATGCTCCAAAATTATTTAAACAGTCATCTTCATAATACATTGTTCATTACAAAATCCAATATGGTTGCACATTTGTATCTCTACCCCCCCCAAATAAAGTACCATTTCAGGCTCTGTTTTCTCAAAAATTAATCTTCCACACAATCCCCAAAGTGATAACCATCATTCATGTAGCAAATGATGTAGATGTAAGTTTCCACTGCATGGAAATGGGGAAATTCACTCATTGATTTAGGTGTTGGCAAATCATAGTCATTAATAAGGGAAACTCAGCTGCTGGTTTAGGTATAGATAGTTTAAAATATCTATTAAATGCTTCTGTAGCTCTCTAATGCCAATCACTTTACTATCTTCCTGCACATTGCTGTACCCAACCTAGTCCAAACTATTAAAATGATTTAAGTATATTTGTATATATTTAATTATAATTACATACATTACAATTTATATAAATTACATTAATTTATATAAATTCATAAATTATATAAATTATAATTAAATAATTAAATAAAATGTTACTTTTCTTCTTTATCATTTTTGTTAAATTATTTGGATTAATATTTCAATTCTTCATTTTGCCTTTGGAGAGAGCACCTTTTTACTTAAAGATTGATTTTGGGTTTATACTCAAACTACTATGCCCTTTCTTTAGAGAAAGACAAGAAAACTACAGATTCAGAGGGAATATGAAGAGGAAAGTTGAATCAATTATCTGAATAATTTAGTTGGGGGGAAAGCTATTAAGTAAAAGCCACTTTGGAGAGCTAGATAAATATCCAAATTGTCAGTCTATATCAATCCACCTTGGAAAATACGTTGGTCAAATTTCCTCTTCAATTTGTGTATATAAGCACAAGTAGAGTTTATGGTAAATCATCCTCCATGTTATATAGTTCTTCTAATGATCATGCAATTTGGTTAAAAACAAATGTTCCTTTGCCTCTCACAACAACAACAACAACAACAACAAATGAATGTGTCAGAGGAGAAGGGAATCATGTTCATTAAAGATAGCAGAAACCATGATTCTGGGATTGTAGGGAATTTTAAAAGGAAGAAGGAAGCATGGAATAGAAAAGCTAGAAGGTACTTCAGGGTTATACTCCAACTTTCTCGTTTAACAGATAGATAAATTGAGATCCAGAGATCTTTGGGGAAACAATTGAACTAAGGTTACAAGAGATTTATTGGTAATCTGGAGGATTAAAGCCATTTACTAAAGAGTCCTGGATCTAAGGAAAATGGGACATCAAGGGCAAGAAATATCTAGGCTAGATATATAAATCACTAAGAACCATTTCCAAACTGGATGGAACCAAATGCTTTATTTGCCTTTGGCTACCTGCCTTATAAGTAAACTACATGCATATTACCTTCACTGGCCAATTATTAATGCCTGGTGTCCTTAACAATCATCATCACTATCATCACATTTCTATGTTGGGACAAAGAGTTAGACATCCCTTTGATGTTTTAGGAATAGAAGTTCTTTTACTCCCTTTGCAATGGCGATCTACACATTGAGGTTGTAGCTTACAGGTTCAGTTAGAAATGTTTAATGTGTTATGATCTATGGACTAAAGAAGGATTCTGATTTAAGTACATATTATTATTTTGCCTTTTCTTGGAAGAGAAATAAATGAGATTTTCATGGCGTTTCAGGGATGTTCTAGCTCCAATTTCATGAGGAGAAGAATTAAGAAATAATTGGTGGTTCCTCTGCAGGGCTTCCATTCAGTATAACTGATGGCACAGCTTGAAGCCTAGGGGAGAGGGAGTATCTGGAGCTAGTTGGTCATTGTGGAATTATTCCCTTTTTGATAATTCCTCCCTTCTCCCCTTTATATCACAAGAATGTAAATGAAATCCAAGCCTTAAAGAATTTATCTGTCAGACTTATGGATAAAGGAAGAATTTAAGACCAAAGAATATACAGAGAGCATTACAAAATGTAAAATTACTGAGATAAGTGCTGGGAATACAAATTCAAGCAGAAAGTCCCTGCCCTCAAGGAGACTATATTCTTTTTTTTTTTTTAATCTATTGTATTTTATTATCAGGTCCAATTTCTCCCTCTTCCCTCTCCCATCCATTGAGAAGGCAATAAATAAATAAATAGAACCCTTTAGAAATATGCAAAATAAATTCCCTTATTAGCCATTTTCCCAAAATAAAAAAAAATAGAAGAAATAAATAGATGAAAATATATATGAGTCTGTACTCTGAACCCATTAGTTCTTTTTCTAGAGGTGAATAGCATGTTTCATCATGAGTCTTTTAGAATTGTGATTGGTCATTGTGTTGATCAAATAACTCTGAGGTACCACCTTACACTCATTAGATTGGCTAAGATGACAAAAATAGAAAAATGACAAATGCTGGAGAAAAATAAGGGAAAATTAGGGCGTTGTAGAGAAAGGGTAGAATCAGGGTCCAAGGCCAGAGAGGAATTAAGACATTCCTTGTTTGAATGCTTTCCTTGAAATGCAGTTCTGGAAGGAACTAGTCATTTAGAGGAAAGGAACACAGAGGCAAAGTATATTTCCAGTATAAAAAATATAGAGATAGAATGGGATTCTAAGTGAAAAAATAATGCTGTCACTTAATAGAAAAAGTCAAGAGATTGAGGACTGGACCCTAGAGAAGAATGCAAAGAGGTGAAGGAGTGACCTTTTGTCTTCACTTTGGCGTCTGCCAAAGTCAAATCTATTCACACTGGGAAGAACTTGCCTAAGCCACAGAGATCAGGAGTTTGCTTCTTCTATTTTATCAAAAAACATACAGTGAGATATTGATTTCACTCCCTGAAGTTTATAACTTAGGATGGAGTATTAAATAGGGTGCTGGTCTTGTTGGAAACAGAAAGACCTGGGTTCAAATCTTAGACAACTGTTAGCTGAGTGAAGTTTAGCAAGTCAAGTCACTTTTCTTCTACAGGACTCAGTTTCCTCACCTATAAAATAAGGGGATTGGTGAACTCCAAGTTCCCTTCCAAATGAGATTTATGATCCTATAGTTCTATGAACCCAAGAATCATATAAAGAAATTTGCAGAGAAATCAGGGAAAAAGTCTATCAGTCAGTTAGTCAGTCAGTCAGTCAGTCAGTAAGCATTTATTAAGCATTTATATGCCAGGCACTGTAGTAAGTGCTAGAGATTAAAAAAGGGGGCAAAGACAGTTGTTGGCCCCAAGGAGCTCACAAACTAATGGGAAAGACAACATTAAAATAATTATATATAAATTATATACAGGATAAACAGGAAATAATCAACAGAGAGAAAGCACTAGAATTAAGAAGGATTCTCATAGTTTTCCATATAAGATGTGAATTTAGCTAGGGAAGTCAGGAGGAAGATTTGAGGAGGAAGCTGTCCAGGCATGTAGCTAGAACCAAGAGTTGAAGTGTCTTGCTTGAAGAATAGCAAAGAGGAGAGTAATACTGCAACAAAAAGTATGTGGTAGAGTCTGAAGCGTAAGAAGACTAGAAAAGTGTGATTGGGTAAGCATCTTGGTTATAAGTGGTGTTAAACATCAAACAGAGGAACTTAAGATATTTTCCCCAATATCTCTTACTCTTTCTCATTGAGAGTCAGCTATACATGGACAAAAATATCGTAAGCAATCACTCTGATATTATAGTTTTACATCATTTAAGCCTGGTACATTTTCCCCCTATGAACACTGGGTATCACCACCACACATGAGGCAGTGTATGGTAGCAAATATAATATCAAATGTGTAAATAGAAGACCAGGGTTCAAATGTTGGTTCTGGCACTTGTTAAATGAGTTTGGCAATAGTGTGGCTGCGTCAAATAACCTTTATGAATCTATTTCTATTCATCAATTAGAAAGAAAGAAGACTTCCACTATCACAGAATTGCTATGAGAGAAATACTTTGTAAATGATATAATGATCAATTTTTATTAGTAATCTGTGGGACACCAACCACAATTTAACAGCAAAAATGAATTTTAAGATGATTTTAATTATGTGACTGTCTACTCTCCTCAGCCACAAGCTGAACAGAAAAAAAATCTCTATCTCCATTCAACTTATTTTCAGGGGCAAATCTTAAAAGAGGAAGCAAGGAAGATGTAACTGCTTCCCAGTCAGAAGTGAAGCTGGGCAGCCTGCAGGGCACAGGACTCAGCCAGTTACTGTATTCTCAATGACTGTAAGGTTAAGAATATCAAATAAATCCATTTTTTTAAGTGTTGAAGAAAATTTTTTTTAAACTTTTTGCAAAGCTAAAAGAACTGCCAGCATACTTAATGGAGCTGGGGGGTGTGAGTAGTTTACAGAAAGAAGGAGGGAAAGAGACAGGAAATAAAAAGGTTAGGGAAGGTATCAGCTGTAACTAAGGTGGAGCTTAGAGCCTTTGTGTCAGGGTATTGAATTTAAAGGGAAGTAAAGGCACATGTTTCCTTTCATCAGCATAGAAACAATACAGCTAGCACTTAACAAGAATAACAAATTAAAAAAAAAAACAGAAGTTGCTAGATAAAAGTTGGAGTAAAGTATAAGGAATAATGTCAGGCATCCCAAAATTAGCTATTTCTCAGGAATCCCTTAAGAGATATCCAGACAAAAGACAAAGAGATAAAGCATTAGTATACAAGTAAACCATAGATATAATCTTGGGATTGCAAACCTGAACTCATATTTGTCTGTACCCACTTGTAGTCATAGCAGCCACCTTAAAAGTAACCTTGGCTTGCTGTCCTGTGGTTTCAGTTATCTACCTACATGGTCATGTCCTACATCCTTCAACTGCTCCTTTACTTGGGTACAAAAACTCCTAGAAAGGTGTTTGGATGAAACCTACGAGATCTGATTACAGATTTACCAGCTAACCAGACGGACAATCCCAGAAGCCTAGAGTTGGTCATAATTCAAAGTCAACTGTTTTTATTTTCATTATTTGGTTTATATAGTAAAATAAATGAACCAGTGAAAGGAGTTTCTACAGAAGATAGAATCTGAGTTTTCCCATTCCCTTCTCACAAGATCCCAGGTACTCTTCCAAAGGATTGTGTGCTGATATCCATTGGGATAGAATTCTCAGGCTCAGATGCAAATTCCAAACTAGATCTTTTTTAATGTATGGTCTCCATCTTTCTTTATTTGTGAAAATCACCACGTTAGACCAAAGAGGAAAGCACCAAAGTTTAATCTCCAATTAACAGTCTGAAGCTAAATCTCTTTACCTCCAGAAAGCTTCTGCCTGTTCTGATGCACTTCTTGTTGTGTGGAGTAATTTCAGTCATTTCTGACTCTTTGTAAACCTATTTGGGGTTTTTTGGGCAAAGATACTGGCATGCTCACCATTTCCTTCTCCAGCTCATTTTACAGTTGAAGAACTGAGGCAAACAGGGTTAAGCGACTTGCCCAGTCACACAGTTAGTAAGTGTCTGAGATAAGATTTGAACTCAGAAAAATTTATATTCTTGACTCCAGGCTTGAAACTCTATCCACTGTGCCACCGAGCTGACCCTCACACCACCTTGGAACTATTAGGTACTCTGTTTATACTAAGGAATTCATCTTGCATAGCTACTGCTGTCTGTGGATGAGGTTACTTTGGTGCCAAGGTTTTGTGTTTCTATCTTAACAAGAGACTACAGAAAAGGTTTTTATTTTGTAGGTTTATTAAAAGATTGTGTGACATGGAAAAAAAGGCATTCTAACTTTCTGTGTGTAAGGGAGTGGAAATATACAGTCATTCAATTTGCACCTCACTTTGATGTGCAAATGATTCAAATCTTCATTGTAAAGCCCCACATAACTTGCATAGCAGTGTTAAGGAAGGACTACTCTCTTGGGGAATCAAACATCCAAACTAATATTATTTGGGACAGTTACTCAAATTTTAATAAAAGTTTTGAGTCACCTGGTTAGTTCTGGTTTTAAAATTGTTTTGTGCCTCAAATAGTATTACTTTGTTAATAGTCTTCATCTATCTATAATTTCCTACTTTCCCCTCCAAAACACCTTGTACTCAGAAAATTAAATTGGACCACAAAAGAGGAAAATTATTTGCATTTTATTTATAAATAAGTCAAAGGCTTATAATTCACCAATCCTTCCATCTCAATTATTGCTGTGGGTCAAAAACATAAAGAAAAACATCCATTTTAATATTATGTTATAGCATTGCCATCTATTGGAAAATTTGTTAACAATGTCAAAAAATTGACCATTTTTTCCTCCTTTGTACCTGAAAAAAAATAGTATTGTTAAAACCACTCATGTGCTATCCCTAACTAAAATGTACCCCATGAACAAAGGAAAAATACCATACCTAGACAAAACTGTAAGGTGTATGTCCATAATATTACAGTATATATAAAATTCTGTACACATAACACTCTGAACCTCACAGCCCTCAATTGTAATTAGAAGCATGTTTCTTCATCTGCTCTCTTGGAACAAGATTGGTGCTAGTAAATGATTGTTCATTGATTGATTTTTTTTGGAGGGGGGTTAGGCAATGAGATTAAGTGATTTGCCCAGGGTCACACAGCTAGTAAGTGTCAAGTGTCTGAGGCTGGATTTGAACTCAGGTCTTCCTGATTCCAAGTACATGGCTCTATCAACTGCACCATCTAACTGTCCCTCATTGATTTAATAGCTGTAGAGTTAACAGGGACCTCAGAGGCTGTTATTCCAACCCACTGATTTTACAGATGAGGAAACTAAGAGCAAAGGAGGTGAAGTGATTTGGTTGAAGTCAGACAGGTCCTAAGCATCACAGTTAAGATTTGAACCCATATCTTCTGACTCCTGAGCCAGTGCTCTTTCAACTATTCCATTTAAAATCAGCTGGTATTTAGTGCTATTTTTATTTCATCATTGAAGTCATCTTTAAAATCTTTTAGTAAAAGGTCAAGATGGATACCCTAATGAAATAACTTTTTTTTAGTAAAAGATTCACAGAAAATAAGAAAATTAAGTTCTTAAATCTCCCCATTCCTTTATGCTGCCTTGTTATACACAGAGATGCCCTAGCGAACATTATGCATGAAAAGAAGATATCTGGGATATGGAAATGGAGGTAAGAATTGGGCCACAAATGGGAATAGAGTGACATCAGTAAACTTATGCAGAATTCACACTTGTTCATTTTTGTTCTAGGAACCACTAGCAAGAGAAAAGAGATGAATTGTAAGGATGGTTTATTTCTTGTTTTTGTTTGTTTGTTTTATGAGGTTTGGCATCACTAGTAAAAAAGTGTTCCTGGTTTCCTCCACAATACCAACTGCCCAAGCTCATTTGACATTTCATTACTTCTGATTATTTTTTGTATGAATCATAAAAACACTAAGCATGATTTCTGTTGCACTAAGATCCCATTTATCCAGTTCATGCTTTGAGTTGATAAATTGAATCCAAATGACCTGAAAGACTTAACACAAGTTTTTCAAAGTCCCTGACTCATCCCCTAGAATGTAGTTTATAGCTTAGAGCATCTGATTTATTATTATAACATGAAGTCTGTTCTCCCTCCCTCACACCATTTTCACAAACTTGGCCTAAAAATGCAATATAAGCAAGATATTCTAAATTTCATCCTGCTCAGCAGAGAAGTTGCTCTTAGGTATAGATGTTTAGGTTGAAAGGCTTGTTTCTGCATGGTGGCTTATCTCTTTCTGCCAAGACGCCAGATGATTTTAGGAAGTCTTTTTTTTTTTTTTTTTGGTCCAAGAGAAAGGTTTGAGTGTTTGAAATGGACTTATTGGATTAATGCAAGTTTGATGTTCTCTGTCTCTCTGTCTATCCCTGTCTCTGTCTTTCTCCTTCCTTTCCTCCTTCCTTCCCTCCCTCCCTTTCATCCCTTCCCACAGTTTGATGTAAGCTAGTGTGAGAAATATGAAGTCTTTAAATAGATTTCATTTCAAAAGGAGAAAAATGAAGTCATGGATTGTGCAGAACCTGTTCCTTATGGAAACATGAATTCAATCAATTCAACTCGATGCAATACACTGCTATGCAAATCAACAAACATTCATTAAGTTTCTGCTGTACAGCAAACACTGTGTTAGGCCCTGGAGACACAAACATTAAAAATCAAATGGTTGCTATCTTCAAGGTGTTTGTATTCTTCTGGAATATTATTTGCTTTTTATTGGAATCACAATGAATATCAGTGGGCCTTTGTAATGGGAAAAAACCACCCCACATAAAAGAAAGACAGAAAGAAAGAAGGAAGGAAGGAAGGAAGGAAGGAAGGAAGGAAGGAAGGAAGGAAGAAAGGAAGGAAGGAAGGAAGGAAGGAAGGAAGAAAGAAAGAAAGAAAGGAAGGAAGGAAGGAAGGAAGGAAGGAAGGAAAGAAGAAAGGAAGGAAGCTAAATTAATAATCCATATGCCTCTCAAAAATTCAAGGATCTATGATCTACTCAGTGTTGATATGCCTCAACTTATCCAAACTTTGCTTTGTGACTCTGGCTCATATTGTTCCATAAGTTCACACAGGGTTTCTTTTAAATATGCTAAGAACCTTTCCCCTTCAATCCTGATATCAATTGGATATCGATGAAAAACATGTAGGCTATCCAATGATATCATTTGCTCTTATGACATCATCTTCCTTTTTACTCTTAAATTTCCTTGATGGCATCCTTAACACTTTCTCCATTGAGGTTATTTGTTTATAAAACATTTCAGCCTGTTTGCACCCACAATTCACTTGTTTGCTTAACCTTTTGAGTGACCTTCAAGTTTAATTCTTCACAGATTGTAGAATTCCATATCCCAGCAGTGAACACCAGAGCAATTATGTATTTGTTCAGTGGGGATACAGTGACTTATTCTCTCTCAGAGAGAATCATACTTGGTCTCTGCCACCCAACTCCATTCCAAAAAGTCAGAAGTGTATTTTGTAGTGCCTTCAACTTAGGCTATTTCCAAAGATGGTTAGGCAGGAGGATTCTTTTTTTTTCTTTTTAAAAGCTTTTATTTAGTATTTTATTTCCTCCGAGTTACATGTAAAAAAAAAAAACAAATTTAACATTTATTTTTAAAACTTTGAATTCCAAATTCTCTTGCTTTCTCCCTCCCTACACCCTCTTTTAAGAAGGCAAGCAATTCCATAAAGATTATACATGTGTAGTTATGCACAACATATTCATAATAATCATGTTGTGAAAGAAAACATAGACAAGAAAAAAAAAACTCCAGAAACATAAAGAAAGTTTTAAAAAAAAGTATGCCTCAGTCTGTATTCAGACACCAATAGTTCTTTCTCTGGGGATTGATAATATTTTTCATTATAAGTCCTTGAGAGTTGGCTTGCATTATTGTATTACTGAAAATAGCTAAGTCATTCACGGCTTATCATCTTGCAATATTACTGGTACTTTGTACACAATACATGTCACTTTGTATCAGCTCATGCAGGTCTTTCCAGGTTTTTCTGAGAGTGTCCTGCTCATCATTTCTGATAGTAAATAGTATTCCATCATAATCACATACCACAACTTGTTCAGCTATTCCCCAATTGATGGGCATCCCCTCAATACCTAACATTTACCCCTAGAAAAGAGCTGCTATAAATATTTTTGTATATATAGATCATTTCAATTTTTTTAATCTCTTTTGGGATAGAGACCTAGTAGTGGTATTGCTAATTGAGAGGGTATATATGCATGGTTTGATAGGTATTTGGGCATAGTTCCAAATTGCTCTACAGAATGGTTGAATCAGTTCACCACTCCACCAAATTTTTCCCACATTCCCTCCAACATCTATCATTTACCTTTTCTGTCCTATTAGCCAATCTAATTGTTATGAAGCAGTACCTCAGAATTGTTTTAATTTGCATTTCTCCAATCAAGAGTGAGTTAGAGATTTTTTTTATATGATTATAGATAGCTTTGATTACTTTATCTGAAAACTTATCATATGTTTTGATCATTTATCAATTGGGGCATGGCTCTTATTTTTATAAATTGAACTCAGTACTCTACACATTTAAGAAATGAGGCCTTTATTAGAGAAACTTGATTCAATTTTTTTTTCACAGTTACTATTGCCAATGGTATTTCCCTCCATCCTATCCCCTCATTTATTCTATTCTCTCTCTCCTTTTACCCTGTCCCTTCTCAAGAGTGTTTTGTTCTACTATCCCCTCTCCCAATCTTCCCTCCCTTCTATCACCTTCCACCTCCTTTTCTTATCCCCTTCCCCTCCTAGTTTCCCGTAGGATAAGTAAGATAGATTTCTATACCCAATTAAATGCATGTGTGTTGTTCCCTCTTTGAGTCAATTATGAAGAAAGTAAGGTTTACTCACTCCCCTTCCACTATCCCCTCTTCCCCATCACTATAAAATCTTTTTATTGCCCCTTTTATGTAAGATAATTTACTCCATACTATCTCTTTCTCTTTCTCCCAATAAATTATTCTCTCACTCCTTAATTTAATTTTTTAAAATATCATCTTTTCATATTCAATTCACACCTGTGTACTCTGTCTATATATGCTCCTTCTAACTATTCTAATAATGAGAAAGGTCTTATGAGTTGCAAATATTATCTTCCCATGTAGGAATGTAAACAGTTTAACTTTATTAAGTCCTTTATGGTTTCCCCTTCCTGTTCATCTTGTTAAGCTTCTTTGAATGTCAAAATTTCTTTTCAGCTCTGGTCTTTCCATCAAGAATGCTTGAAAGTCCACCATCTCATTAAATGTCCATTTTCCCCCTGAAGGATTATACTAAGTTTTGCTGAGTAAGTGATTCTTGGTTGTAATCCTAGCTCCTGTGGTTTCTGGAATTTCATATTACAAGCTCATTTATCCTATAAAGAGGTAGTTGCTAAATCTTGTGTAATTTTGCCTGTGGCTCCATGATACTTGAATTGTTTCTTTTTGGATGCATGTAATATTTTCTCCTTGACCTCGGAACTTTGGAATTTGGCAATTTTCATTTGAGATCTCTTTCAGGAGGTGATCATTGGATTCTTTCAATTTCTATTTTACCTTCTGATTCTAGAATATCAGGGCAGTTGTCCTTGGTAATATCATGAAAGATGATGTCTTGGCTCTTGTTCTGATCATAGCTTTCACATAGTCCAATAGTTTTTAAATTATCTCTCCTAGATCTACTTCCAAGTAAATTGTATTTTTTCAATAGATAATTCACATTGTCTTCTATATTTTCATTCTTATTTTGTTTTATCATTTCTTGATTTCTCATGAAGTCATTAGTTTCTATTTGCTCCATTTGAATTTTTAAGGAATTATTTTCTTTGATGAGCTTTT
Organism: Vombatus ursinus; assembly: GCF_900497805.2. Taxonomy (NCBI): domain Eukaryota; kingdom Metazoa; phylum Chordata; class Mammalia; order Diprotodontia; family Vombatidae; genus Vombatus; species Vombatus ursinus. Next base: position 49,332,202 of record NW_020954599.1, read on the forward strand.
GGACCTTCTTTACCACTTGGCCAATTCTGCTTTCCAAGGCATTTTTCTCCTCATTAGCTTTTTGAACCTCTATTACCATTTGGCCTAGTCCATTTTATACAGTGTTATTTTCTTCAGTATTTTTTTTGTACCTCCTTTACCAAGCTGTTAACTGGTTTTTCATGTTTTCCTCGCATCACTCTCATTTCTCTTCCCAATTTTTCCTCTACTGCTCTTATTTGATTTTCAAAATCCTTTTTGAGCTCTTCCATGGCCTGAGATGACTTTACATTTTTTAGGGGGGAAACTTTGGATGTAGTAACTTTGATTTTGTTATCTTTTTCTGAGTGTGTGTTTTGATCTTCATTGTTTCCATAGTAACTTTCAATAATCACTGTTGTTTTTTCTCCATTGTTTAATCATTTTCCCAGATTATTAGTTGACTTTTTAAGTCTTTGTTAAAGTAGGGCTCTTCTTCTAGAGTGGAGGGTGCACTGTTTCAAATTTCAGGAAGTTTTTGCAGCTGTTTTCAGAGATACTTCTAAAGACTTGTAAGTTTTCAGTTCTTCTTAGCTGGTAAGATCTAAGGAGAGGTGTTTGCTACTCTCCTGGCCTGTGCTCTGGTCTATGAGAGAACACAAGCACTCTTTTCTGCCCTGGAACTGTGAGGAGGGTCTACCCTCCTCTGTGGCTGCGAATTGTGCTATGCTTCTGCTCATCCTCACCCTGGGACTGCCACCCAGGAACTGGATCAAAGTATGGGCAAAGCAACAGAGTCCTGACTCACTGCTGAAAAAAATGACCTCTGTAATCTCTTTCTGATGACTTGTTCAACACCCCCCCCCCTTACCATCTGTGCATTGAGAGCTCCAGAAGCAGCTTCAACTACTGCTGATGATGATTCAGTCACTCCCAAGGCCTCCTCCTGGCCTGGTGGTGCTGGGGCTGTGCTGGTGTGGCCTGCACTGGACTGTGCTCCACTCTTAGCCAGGTGCTATGGACCTCTGCAGCTGACCTTCTAAGTTGTCTTTAGCATCTGTGGCTCAGATGTTTGGAAACTGCCACTACTGCCAGTGATTCAGTCACCCCAAGGCCTACTCTGGTTTTGCTGGGTCCTGGTCTGTACTAACCTGTGCTACACTATGCTCCTCTCTCATGCTGGTGCAACAAACCTTTTCTGCCAACCTTACAAGTTGTCTTGGGCTGGAATTTGTTTCTCTCTGTCTTTTTGTGGGTTTTACTGCTCTAGAATTTTTTAGAGTCTTTTTACAAAAGTATATTACAAAGGGTTTGAGGGAGAGATCAGGAGAGTCTTTGCCTTTACATCTTGGCTCCACTTCCCAAACCCTGGGCAGGAAGATTCTTAATAAGTCATTATAAAATATACAGAATGCCAAAGAAATAAGACTGATCAAAACAAAGTCAGGCTGAATATATTGTATCTACAGATAGACAGACAGGCAGACAGTGTTAAAAGAAAACATTTAAAATGTGAGAGAAGGTGAAAGAAGAAATATGAAGTACTGGGCCTATAAATTCAAAATCTACAATCAAAAAATCAAAAATGAAAGAATAAGAGAGTAAATATGAAGGTATATAGAAGACAGAATAAAAATGACAAAATTACTAGGATTATAGTGCAAATGAAACATGAGAAAAAATGCCACAATATGGATTCATGAAGAGTCTAACAATAGTACAATAGAAATAGAGAGTCAATACAGAATAAAAACCAATAATGATGTAACAAGAGCAGGTCCCATCTTTGGTGTTTGAATGAGAACAATCAATATTAGCTTTAAAGAACAGTCTGGGGGGAAACAGAGTCAATATGGCTGAGGTAGGCCAGGACTCACCTAAGCTTTCCACCAAACCCTTACAAAAAACCTTGAAAAAAATTATTCCAAACAAATTCTAGAGCAGCAGAATCTAACAAAAGACAGAGTGCAACAATTTCCAGCACAAGACAATTTGGAAGGTTGGCAGGAAAGGTCTGTTGCACCAGGGCAAGAATGGAGGGCAGTGCAGCACAGGCTGCACCAGTATAGCCCCAGCCCCAGCACCACCAGACCAGGAGCAGGCCTTGGGAGTGGTTGAATCAGTAGTGGCAGTAGCAGCAGTTGCTTCTGGGGCTCTGAGCTCACAGATGGTAAAGGGGTCAAACAACTGGTCAGAAGGAGATTACAGGGGCTTTTTGCTAGCACTGAGGTAGGACTCTGCTGCTTTGCCCATACTTGGATCTGGGTCAAAGTCCTGGGTAGCAGTAACACTGTGAGGAGGAGTACTAGCATAGCAGTTTGTGGCCACTGTGGAGGGGAGAACTTCTTCACAGTTGTAAAGTAGAAAAGAGTGCTCGTGGTCACTCACAGACCAGACCACAGGCCAGGAGATGAGTAAACACCTCTCCTTAGATCATACCACCTTGGAAGAACTAAAAAATTACAAATTCCTAGAATTATGCCTGTAAACAGCTGCACAAGACCACCAAAGATTGGGACAGTGCTCCCTACACCCTGGAAATGGAGCCCCTACTTTAACAAAGACTTAAAAATCAACTAATAGTCTGGGGAAATGATCAAACAATGGGAAAAAAAACTATGACTATATAAAGTTACTATGGAGACAAGGAAAATCAAAACACACGCAGAAGAAGATAACAAAGTCAAAGTTTCTATATCCAAAGCCCCTAAGAAAAATATGAATTGGTCTTAGGCCATGGGAGAGATCAAAAACAATTTTGAAAGTCAAGTAAGAGACGTAGAGGAAAAAGTGGGAAAAGAAATGAGTGAAGAAAAAAAAATCATGAAAAACAAGTCAACAGCTTGGTAAAGGAGACCCCCAAAAAATACTGAAGAAAATAAAAGCATAAAAAACAGACTAGGCCAAATGGTGATAGAGGTCCAAAAAGTCAATGAGGAGAAGAATGCCTTGAAAAGCAGAATTGGCCAAATGAAAAAGGAGGTCCAAAAGCTCACTGAAGAAAATAATTCCTTAAACAATTGAGTGGAGCAAATGGAAATTACTGATTTCATGAGAAATTAAGAAATAATAAAAGAAAAGCAAAAGAATGAAAAAAAAAAGAAGACAATGTAAAATATCTCATTGGAAAAACAAGTGACCTGGAAAATAGATCCAGGAGAGATAATTTTAAAATTATTGAACTACATGAAAGTCATGATCAAAACAAGAGCCTAGACATCATTTTTCAAGAAATTATGAATGAAAACTGTCCCAATATACTAAAACCAGAAGGTAATATGGAAATTGAAAGAATCCACTGATCACTCCCTAATAGAGATCCCAAAGTGAAAAGTCCAAGAAAAATTATAGCCAAATTCCAGAGCTCCAAGGTCAAAAGAAGCAATTCAAGTATTATAGAGCCACAGTCATCAGGATAGCACAAGATTTAGCAACTTCTACATTGAAATATCAGAGGACTTGCAATATAATGTTCTGCAAGGCAAATGAGCTAGGATTACAACCAAGAATCCCCTGCCCAGCAAAACTGAGTATAGTCTTTCAGGTGAAAAAATGGACATTCAATGAGATAGAGGACTTTCAAACAACCTTGATGAAAAAACCACAGCTGAATAGAAAAATTTGACTTTCAAATACAAGACTCAAGAGAAGCATAAAAAAGCAAAGGAAAGTTGTAAGGGACTTAATAAGGTTACACTTTATACATTCCTACAAAGGAAGATAATACTTGTAACTCATAAGTCCTTTCTCATTATTAGAGTAGTTAAAAAGAGTGTATATAGACAGAGGACCCAGGTATGAGTTGAATATGAAGGGATAGTATCTAAAAAATAAAATTAAGCAGTGAGAGAAGAATGTACTGAGAGAAAGAGAGATAGAATGTGATAAATTATCTCACCTAAAAGAAACATGAAAAGCTTTTACAGTGGAGGGAAAGAGGGGGAATGTGAGGACGAGTGAGTGAACCTTATTCTCAACAGAATTGGTTCAAAGAGAAATAACAATAATCAATTTGGTATAGAAATCTATCAACCTACAGGGAAGTAGGAGAGGAAGAGGATAAGAGAAAGGAGGGGGTAGATCATAGGGTAGTCTGGGGGAGGTGTAGTAAAAGCAAAACATTTTTGAGGAGGAAAAAGGTGAAAGGAGAGAGAGAATAGAATAGACAGGGGTGTGTGGAATAGGATGGAGGGAAATACAGTTAGCAATAGTAACTATGAGAAAAAAATGAAGGAATTTTCTCTGATAAAGGCCTCATTTCTCAAACATATAGAAAACTGTGTCAGATTTATAAAAATTAGAGACATTCCTCAATTGATAAATTATAAAAAGATATGATTAGTTTTCAGATGAGGTAATCAAAACTATCTATAACCATATAAAAAATACTCTAACTCACTATTGATTGGAGAAATGTGAATTAAAATAATTCTGAGGTACTACCTCATACCTGATTGGCTAATAAGATAGGAAAGGTAAATGGTAAGTGTTGGAGGGTATGTGGGGGAAATGAGACTTTAATACATTGGTGCACTTGTGAACAGATTCAACCATTCTATAGAGCAATTTGGAACTGTGTCCAAACAGCCATAAAACCATGCATACCCTTCGACTTAGCAATACCACTTCTAGGTCTGAACCCCAAAAGAGATTAAAAAACAAAAAGTAAAAGGACCTATACATATAAAATATTTATAGCAGTTCATTTCTTGGGGCAAAGAATTAAAAATTGAGGGCATGCCCATCAATTGGGGAATGACTAAACAAATTGTGGTATGTGATTATGATGGAATACTATGAGAAACATTGAGCAGAATGCTCTCAGAAAAACCCAGAAAGACTTGAACAACTTGAAAGAAAGTGAAATGTACTGTGTACAAAGTAACAGCAATATTACAAGATGATCAGCTGCAAATAACTTCAGACATTCTCAGCAATACAATGATCCAAGACAGCTCTGATGGATTTATGATGAAAAATGCTATCCATCCCCAGAGAAAGAACTGATGGTGTCTGAATACAGATCAAAGCACACTTTTTTTTAATTTTCTTTATTTTTCTTGCATTTTTTCCATGTTTTCTTTCACAACATGACTATTATGGATATGTTTTGCATGAATACAGATGTATAGACCATGTCTAACTCCTTTTCTTCTCAATTGGGGGCAGGAGGATAGGGAGGAAGGGAGAGAATTTAGAACTCAAGTTTTAATGAATATTAAAATTGTTTTACATGTAACTGGGAAAAAATTAAAATAAAATACTAAATTTTTAAAAAAAGTTTAAATTAATGCTGGACAAAAGGAATATGGGATCAGAGATTGTTTAAGGGAATTGGAAGAGTAGGGAAATGCCAAAAGAAACCACTAGAGTTGTGAATAAGGAATGTATTTATAGATATACGTAACTGAATGTACAATACAACCCAATAAAAGCCAAAAAGTGGGATGAAGGTATTAATTTTTTTAAAAAAAATTGAAAGTGATTGAGTGAGGGTATGAGGAGTAGGATTGAATGAGGAAGAAAATATATAGACACAAGGAATTCAAGAGAAATTATAGGAGGAAAAAGGTAAGAGGAAAAACCACCTGAGAAACAGGAAGGCCACTTAACACATGTAAAGGTCAGCATTCAGAGAAAAATATTGGCAGTGCTAAAGGAATCATCATAAGCTTAAAGAGCTAGGAAGCTGACAGAGTGTACCTGTGGGAGAAATAGATGTAGTCATAAAATAACCCTGGAACTCCAGAAAAAACATAAACCTGAGGGCATCCCAGATGCAACAATAAATTAACTCAATTGAAGGAAGTACTTCCCTTGCTATTCAGCTGAATAGCTAAGGGAATACTGGGGGAAAACCACTGGCTCAGAACAAGTTTGACCAAAACCAGCAAAGGCATACTGCTATAGTGAGTGAAGGGATGTGAAGCCTGGAGTCTGGGGAAAACTAGGTTTAAATTCTGCCTCTTACAGTTACTAGAATGATAAATATGATCAAGATACATAGCTTCGCTGAACCTCTCTTTTTTTAATATGTAAATTGTAGGTAATAGGACTTTAAATTAAGAATTGGAAGGGACAATCACTATCTCTGAGTCTAATCCCTTCATTTTATAGGTGAAGGGCACACAATTGTTATAAACATCATATTGATGATGTGTATAAAGCATTTGTGAACTTTAAAGTGCTATTAAAGTGACATAATGGATAGAGAATTAACTTTGGAGTTAGAAAGACCTGAGTTCAGATTCTGCCTATGCCACATGCTGGCTATGTGACCCTTGCCAAGTCACTTAAACACTCAGATCTCTAAGCCTATGGGGTGGATTGGAATAGGATAAGCATGTATTAAACACATGTTATGTGCCAAGTTTTATGTTCAGTACTTTATGAATATTATCTCATTTGATCCAGGTTGCAGAAAAGTGGCTAATCTGTATTGTAGATGAGTTTCCTTACCAAGAATTCCTTATACCAAAGAAATCAGGTATCACTTTCCCTCCAACCCCACAACAAGTAATATATAAATATTGACTATCCTTGGTAGGTTGCCTCTTTAGGTCACTGAAAATAGGAGACACAATTAGTTACTCATTTTTTTCATCCACACTTGCAAAATATGATTTACCTATTTTTTGCTGTTGTTGTTTACTGAATTGATTTGACATTTGGGTGTGGCATAGATATGTTCATAAACTAGCCTATCTGAGGGCCTTTCTAGATCACAGATCATGATGACAATAGATCTAGAGTAAGAAGGAACCTTAACTTTCATCTGGTCCAAAGGGGGAAAAATACAACCCAACTTCAACTCTATTCCACTGAAAGGTAATTTCTTGACTATAGTAGTGCTACAAATTCTTGATGCCCAGTGATAATCTTCCCTGCAACAAGTAATATAGATTATATAAAATTCCCCCATAATGAAGAAAAACTAAAGTCACTAAAATGAGAATGAAAAAAAGACATTAAGACTTGCAGCCCAAGATCTTTTTTCACCGGGGCATCAAGGGAATATATCATCTTTCAAGATGTTTTTTAAGAGAATCAGCTTGAAAAGACCAAGAAAGATTGGTGCACAAAGAACAATTGGGGCTTTTAGTTCAAATGTCATAGAATTAGGAGCAGAAGTCAATGTTAAACGGCTAACAGACTTGGGATTCTGCAGAATGGTGAGGGTCAATAGAGCAAAATTATGAACAGAATTTTTTAAAAGTAATATGCTGCTTTTTGTCTCTTTGTATTAAAATTACAAATCTCCCATTTAGCTGTTCCCCAGGTACTTCAAACTGTGCTTACTGAGCACAGTTGTAAATCTGGTCCCTTTAGAATTTACACTGGGACTTTAATAATGTAATCAGAAAAATTTCTGAGACTGCCTGGATTTCAGGTAAGTCATTTCTGTTTTTCTCCCAGAAGCTATTTCTATGAGGTACAAGGTTTTTATAATCAAACCAATTATAATTACATTTGTGGACAATCACTACATTTGTAAATTGGATGTTGCTGGTGTTACAAAATTGAAAAAAAATTACTGGAAGAACTCCAATTGATTGTCTTAGAATTTACGTTTCTTTGTGTTTTAAAATTAAACAGTCTTTTTCCAAGGCCAAAATTTAAACCTGAATTAGAATGGTTACAGAGTAATTTCTTTCTAGCTATGGCAATTGCATCAATAACTTTTTTCTGTAAATAACACTTTGCAAGAAAATAGGAACCTTACTAATATATCTGGCAAATGCTGAAGTTTTCTTATTTCTCTTAACTCATAACACCTAATTAGGTTAGTATCTTCTTTAGCTTATTCTTTCATAACCTGGTCAGCCATCAACAGGAGGTGAGTGGTAAAGCCCTCTTTCTCCTCTACTGTCTCTTGGATTGAGTGGGAATACTCAGGACAAGGTGTTCATTCTTTCTGTGTTAATTTTTCTCACCCCTTTCTCATCACCCCACAGACCAGGCCTTTTATTTTTTTAATTGACTGAAGAAGAAAAAGATCTAGAGAGTTCCTGAGAGGAGAGGTCCTCCTAAGGAAGAGGATATTCAAAATTTCAGAGAGGGCCTCCTTCTAAGAGAGAGGAGTGAAAAGGTAGCATAAGAGCAAGACAGGCACGAGGGGAAGACAGACATCAATACATAGAGATAAGATACTGGGCAGCATGGGGATCTAGGGAGGAACACTTGTGTATTCATATACCCTCTACAGAGGATCTTGTATATTTAAGGGCTAATGTCACACAGAGACACAGAATCTTTGAATAGAGAGAAGGAATTTGGAACCTCAACAGATGGAGGTAAGAGAGAGGATATCCTCCCTCATTCAGACTTAGAAAGAAGGCCATAGGCTTCATGCTTTGTATAGGGAAAAAAATAAATTCATTGGAAGTCAGTAAATTTAATTGTCACCTAGACCCTTTCCTTTACTAGTACTGTAAGTTATGTAGACTATAATATGTAAGTCCAGAGGGAAGGTTGGAAGGGTAGAGTTTTTTGATATTCTTCAGTAAGAAGTTATCCTTATCATGTAGAATTATAGAGATTATACTGCCTTTTTATTAAATTTGATAAAATTTTCCCTATATCTAGTCTTGTTTCCCTGAGTGCTTATAGAGGAGCTAAGGGCCTTTAGAAAAAGAACAACTAAATTCTGGTGTTTGATGTACACTCTGCATCTGCCTCTGTCTGTTTTTTTTCAACTCCAAGGAAAAAGATACCCCTTCCAGGTTAAACTCATCACCTTTAATCTCATGGCCATTCTTTTAACTTAAGCCTTGACTTTCACCACCCCCTTAGCCTCCTCTACCCTTGGATTGGAGGGCTGGAAGGTGTCGTACCAAACTCCTCCTAATGCCTTCCATTATAGAGGGCAGAACATGGACTTTGGGGCTCATTCCATTCTGTATTTTTTGCCCTCCCTGGTCTTTTCAACTTCATGGAACAAGATGTCCCTGTAACAACTACTCCCTGAAATAACCTCCTCTTTTTCAATTCCTTTGTGTGGTGTCTCCCCCCATTAGTTTGTAAACTCCTTGAGGGCAGGCACTGAATTTATTTTTATTAATTGTATCCACAGCACTTAGCACACTACCTAACACATATGAATGTTGTTCAATCATTTGGTTGTGTCTGACTCTTCATGACACCTTGATGAACATAATGTCCATGGGATTTTCTTAGCAAAGATACTGGAGTAGTTTTCCATTTCCTTCTCCAGTGGATTAAGCCAAACACAGGTTAAGTGATTTGTCCAGGGTCACATGGCTAGTAAGTGTCTGAGGTCAAATTTGAACTCAGGGTTTCCTGATTCCAGACCCAATGCTCTATCCACTGAGCCATCTAGCTGCCCACCTGACACATAGTAGATGATTTATAAATGTTTATTTAATTGGATTGATATTCCCAGGAAAACATGGAAAGGGAAAAACAGGCTACATTCTAATGCCCCCCCCCAAGAGAAATCTTGGGTATCCTCTTCCTCAGGAGGACCTCTCCTCTCAAAAACTCTCTAGATCTTTTTCTTCTTCAGTCAGTTAAAAAAAATAATAGGCCTAGTCTCTGGGGCAATGAGAAAGGGGTGAGAAGAATTAACACAGAAAGAATGAACACTTTGTCCCAAGTATTCCCACTCAATCCAAGGGACAGTAGAAGAGAAAGAAGGCTGTACCACTCACCTCTTCTTGGTGGCTGACCAGGTTATGAAAGAATAAGCTAAAGAAGGCACTAACTTAATTTAGTGTTATGAGTTAAGAGAAATAAGAAAACTTCAGCATTTGCCATGCTCCAATCAGTTATTCAACCAATAAGCATTGAAGGAATTAAGGCATGCCAGAAACCAAAGAGATATAAGGTCAGTGAAAAAACATTCACCACCTCAGGGTGCTTTCATTTTAATGGGGGAGACAACATTGAAATAACTAAGTTCAAACAAGATATATACTGTATAATGGAAATTATAAAATATATGTGGAATCATAAAGACTGAGTGAGGGGGAAATTACTACAGTATCTGATTAAGTACAGGGACAAAATTGACACAAATTTTGAAAAAATAAAATATGGGACAGACATTCTGGGCATTTATGAAGTTGGTTATTAAAGAGATAATAATATCAGGGGAAAGTATGTTTTCTAAATGTGAATGGTACAACATGCATGTTGAAGATTTTACAAGATAATTATTATAAAGTTTAAAACTTAGCTACAACTGTAAATTTTATCTGTAACGACAATTCTTATGAATGAGATAAACAGAGCAATTTAGTCAAATAGCTTTAAAAAAGCTGTATAAGAGGGTTTAATGAATCAATTAATTATTTCTAAGATGTATGAGTATATTGTTTTGCTTTATTTTAAAAAATCATTATTTCTTAAGGTATTTATGATTAATGTCTTAGAAACTTTAAAAGTCAATTTTAATCTTCATGATATCCCTGTGAAGGGACAGGATAAAAGACAAATTACAAGGACCAAAGGTCATTATTATAAAGAGTGTGAATTAGTTAGCTCCTAGAAAAGAGATTATGTACAAAAAATGAAGATAGAAAAAAAAAGTAGTAAATAACTGCTAGAATAATTTGAAACAACTTATTCCACTTAACCAAAAAAAACTTCTTCTTTCTTTCATATGGTCTCCAGATTTCAACTAAATTTAAATCCATTTTATTTTACTCTCAAAGAAAATAGAGTAGGACTGACATACTACCTGACAGCTACTACCAACTTCCTAGATTCATGTGATATTTCTTAAAGTTTCTAAAAATGAAAAATCACAAAGCTGTCACCACTTTACTAAAATCATGCCAAATGTATTGACAGAGGTATTTTCTGTTTCCCTGTACAGATACTTCATCTTTCTCCAGAGATCTAACTCTTTTGCCTCTATAAAATCTCCTTGTGTTCAAAATAAATAAATGATTTTGTTTAGGACAGAAGTCAGGACTTTGCAAGTCTAAAGAGACTATAATGTTGGGATTTTCATAATGAATTGTTCAATAGACTGATAGAGAAAAATTCAAATGAGTATGACTGGAGCACTCACATGCTTTACTCGGTATGGTCTTTTACAGTCATCATGAGTAATAAGGCTTTGCCCACAAGTATTAAAAATGAAAATTCTCTGGAGAAATATTATATAACTGTGAGTTTTAATAACTGGAATTCACAGAACACTTCACAGTTAACAAGGCATTTTTCTCATAACCACTTAGTGAAGTGGGTTAGTACTGAGTATTACAGATCATTTGCATAAAAACAATGGTAGAAGGCACTTTAGAGATGGTGTGGTTCAGTCCCCTTCACTTTAAAGATGATAAAACTGAGGTTCAATGAGATTAGATGACTTTGTCCCCATCACAACAATAGTAAGTGGCACAGATATAGCAGATATAACTTTGACCCCAGGTCTTTTCACTCCTGTCTACCACTGTTTACTTAACACAGCACTCCCTAGCTTGCCTTGTGGTGCTTAGGACAGAACACTGAGCTTGAAATCAGGAAAACCTGAATTCAGACCCTACCTCAGACACTTACTATTTGTGTGACCCCCAAGCAAGCCATCTAAATTAAACTCTGTCTGCCTCAGTTTACTCATCTATAAAATGGGAATAATAATAGGTCCCACCTAACAGGGTTGTTGTAGGACTCAAATATGATAATGTGTGTGTGTGTGTATTATACTTTGCAAACCTTAAAGTACTATACAAATGCTTGTTCTTATTGTTATTTCCAGGAAAGCCAGTAAAGAAAAGCACCTTGCATTTGCAAAAGAAAAGATGCAATATAGAGAATCAGTAGAAGAGCATTATACTGTATTATTTTTACCCATTTGTTCTTAGAACTCTTCATTGTTGCTTCTGCTTCCTCTATTAATATAAGTCAATACCTGTGATGAACAGAACCCTTTTTTCATTGCCTAGCCTCATAGCTCTATGATTTCCACTGAGTTATGTAAATACTTTCAATCATTTCAAAGACTGATTGCTTCCTCTGAATTCTGTGCCTTATGCAATTAATTAACAACATATGCGAAGCCTTTTTGCTCCATTAACTATCTGGGCTCTGACTTCCAAATCCACTATCATCCATTATTTGATTTCATCCGGTTTTTTTTCCTAAAATTTTGATCCTTGTACACCTCTCTGACAATGTAAACAAGCAACTTCATGGTGGAGGGGAGAAATGGGGCACATTCACTACTGGGTGGGGTCACCACCTTTCTTTTGGGCCTTAATTGCCTCAGGAGCCTAGAAACAGAGAGCCACTCAGAGAAGTTCAGGGCTTACATTTGGGGGATGCCAGAGCCAGCTATAATAGGCTTGGTGGACAGTTGATTATTAAATTTTTGTCATGAGCATGTATATCTCACAAATTATCAGTCTGTACAAATCAGTGCTTGATTTATTATTTTGTTGATAGCCTACACTTAGGAAAGTGTTGATAATGCAGATTAGACTTAAACATTGACCAGTATATTCCTGTATTTCTCTATAAACATTCCTTCATCCCAGCACAATGAGAGAATTGAGGGGTTTAGGACAACAAGTGGTTAATTGTGGGAATTGAATGAAACACACTACTCCATTCTATGACTCAATTCTGGAGCTAGCTCAGATCTGTTTCTATTCAATTATGGGTCTAGTCCAATTTCTGTCCTGTGAGAAAACTTTATTCAGTTGTGGGAATTGGAAGAAAACCTTATTTTATTCTTTGAACCTAGCCCTCAATGAATTTGAAGCTGGACTACCATTACCTGCTGCTTAGAGACCCTTACCTAAAAACCTAGGTTATAAGGAACAGAATCTCAGTCAGATTCAAAGATTGATGCAAGGAGTTTTCTCATAATCCTACACCTCAAGCTAGTCATATGTCTTATCTAAAAACTAGCCCTGTACTGATCAATCAGTTACTTTTCCATATTCCTTTGATTGTTTACAGACACTTGCAGGGAGTGGGACACCTCTCAGGAAATTGCACCTGTATGTTCTCCCCTTCTCAACTTAAAAAGTCCCTAATATTTCACCAATTAGAAATCTTATTACCTAATGTACTGTTTCCATTTTATTAATTGGCACTATTTGATTAGCTGTTGTTAGTGTTTAAAAGTCTGTCTCCTCCTGCAGTCAGGGTCCAGGGCTAAGCTAAGGAGGTCTGGTCCTGCTTTGTTAGAAAATTCCCATGTACTGCTTATTAAATTTATATGTTGAGAAGATTGAACCTTTCCTTATCTCATTTCATCTTTCACCTGTCACAGTAAAAGGCTCAGGGAATAAAGTCAATTTCACGATGGACGCTTGGTGATTGGTAAGAATTGGTAATAATTATTATTACTATGATGATGATTGTGGTGAGGGTGGAGGTGGTGATAATTGGAATTTCTATGGTGCTTTAAGGTTTGCAAAATGTTTCACATCCATTATCTCACAACATTTTTTCATCTGAGTTTTCACTTGGCCAAAAATAGGGGTACAATCTAACCACTTGGCTGCTAATGACTAATCACAACTACCCCATACTTTTAAGTGTTCAGTCATGGCGTAGCTTTCCTGGAATCTCTGGGCACTTGTAAGTACCTAAGGATCTCTGTACTTTACCATTTCTCTAGAGTTCCCTATGAAAATCATCTTATCATTAGCAAATAGAAATAATTTTATCTTTGTTTCTCTTATCTAATACTACTACTAGCATGTCTAGAACTATATCAAGTAATGGTGAGTTTGAAGGGGAAAGGATCACTTTAATTTCAGCTATCCATGCTATCTGATTTCCCTCGATTAGATAAACTATATGAGTTAAAGTGATGACTTTTAAGTCATGATTCCAGAGTCCAAACTGGTTCCAACTTAAGATGTGTCACATAAAACTGACCTTTTAATAATTTATACCTATTTTATAACTAGTCTAAGCCATAATAGTGGAAAAAAATCAATAATAAACAGAACTAAATCTACCCTAATAAAATTAGATTACTATAGGTAAATGGGAATTTTATCCATTATCACTGTTATTGCAAACACATTTCATTGGGCTAAGGGTTGTTTCAAATGATAGATGGTTTTACTTGTTGTCCCAAACATTGTTGAAATATGAATTAAACAATTTCTGGGAGCCAAGATGGCAGAGTAAACAGTAAGACGCTTTCACTCTCTGTTATTGACCTCTAAAAACTCAGAAAATACCATGCAATGAAAATCCTAGAACAACTTAGCCATCAGAAATTCTGGGTGGAATGGTCTTTTAACCTAGGAGATTTGGGGGATAAATGGGAAAGGTCTCTCTTGCTCTGCTAGAAGAGGAGCAGTACAGGATGAGAGGCATTCCAGCAAGCCAGCAGCAAACCCCACTTGAGCAAACCAGCAGGAGATCTGTGCCCCACGGTGGTGGAGCAAGCAAGCACCAACACAACAACACCTGAGTGCCTAGGAACTGGTAGTGTAACCAGGAAACTCTAGCTTGGAAAATGACCATGTGAGCAGGTGGGCAGGCATCCTCTGGCAGCCAAACCTCCCCATGCTTCAGCACAACTCCAGTAAACACAACTCCAGGAAGGCAGATGTCCTTCAGCAGCCAAACTTTCCCATGTTTCAGAGCAGCCTGGATGAGTGGGTATACTCCAGGGGCCAGACTGCACCCCAAAACTTCAGTATAACCCAGGGGAAATGGAGACAAACCTTACCCAGACTCAGCACACAACACACACCACTAGTACAGTGCCAGCAGAAAACCAGGAAAGGTGTCAGACCCCTACAGCCTCCAGCTACAAGTGCTTGAGGCCACAGCACACAAAGGCAGTGACCAGGTCCCTGATACTAAGTACAAGAAGCTTGGGACAGTGCCCCCTGTGCTCCAGCAGAAGTGCTCAAATTTAAAAGCCAGGAAATAGCAAACACCATGAGTAAAAATCAGAAATGGGCAATGACCTTAGATTCTTTCTAGGGGGACAGGGAAGATCAAAACACAAATTCAGAAGAAGACAACATTGTTAATATGCCCTCATCCAAAACCTCAAAGGGGAATATGAATGAGTGTCAAGCCCAAAAAGCATTCTTGGAAGAGCTCAAGAAGGATTTTAAAAGTCAAATAAGAGGCATAAGAAAAATTGAAAAAAATAAATGAGAAGTATGAAAGTGAGAGTCAATAGTTTGGAAGAGGAAGGACAAAGAGTGACTGTAGAAAACCATTACTTAAGAAATACAATTGGTCAAATGGAAAAGAAGACACAAAAAGTTAATAGATGAACTTCTTAAAAAGAATTGACCAAATGTAAAAGGAAATACAGAAGTTAACTGAAAAAAACAATTGGTTAAAAATTAAAATTGGACAAGTGGAAGATAATGACTCTATGAAAGAGCAAGAATCAGTCAAAATCAAAAGAATGAAAAAATGAAGTAAACATTAAATACCTCATTAGAAAAACAACTGACCTTAAAAATAGATCCAAGAGATATGATTTAAGAATTATTGATCTATCTAAAACCCATGATCAAAAAAGAGCCTGGACAGCATCTTTCAGGAAATTATCAAGGAAAACTGTCCTGATATCTTAGAAGTAGAGATCAAAAGATCTCCTAAAAGAGATTGCCAATTGAAAAAGGCAAGGAATATTGTAGCCAAATTCCAGAATTATCAGGTCAAGTAGAAAACACTGCAAGTGGCCAGAAAGGAACAATTTAGATATTGTGGAACCATAGACAGGATTATGCAAGTCTTTGCATCTTCTACATTAACAGGTCAAGGGGCTTGAAATATGATATTCCATAAAGCAAAATAGTTTGGATTACAGCCAAGTGAAATTCAGCAAAATGTTTCAGGGGAGGAGATGAAAATTCAATGAAATAAGGGTCTTCCAAACCTTCCCAATAAGAACACCAGAGCTCAACAGAAAATCTGATCTTCAAATACAAGCCTCAAAAGAGACATAAAAAGATAAACAGGAAAGAAAAAAAAGACTATTCAATGAGGGCAAACTGTTTACATCCTTGCATGGAAAGATGATACTTGTAACTCCTGAGAACTGTATCTTTGTTATGACATTTAGAAGGGGTTCTAGACAGAAGTTGTGGTTATAAGTTGACTTTGATGTAATGATAAAAAATCTAATTAAGTGATGAAAAGGGATTGTAGTGGAAAGAGGAGAAAGGAAGAGGCAGAAAAGGGTAAATTATAACACATGAAGAAGCACAAATACCTATTACAGCAGAGGGAAAGAAGGGAGGGAAATGGCCATTGTTTGAACTTTACTCTCATCAGATTTGGCTCACAAAGGGAATAACATACTCAGGTATAGAAATCCTACTAACCCAATAAGAAATAGTAGAGGAAAGGGGAAAGAAAAGGGAGAGGTGGGTAAAAGAGAAGGAAGAAATAGAGGAAAGAGAAAGAAAAGGGAGGGGTGATAAAAGTGAGGGCAAAAGTGAGGTGGTAGCCAAAAGAAAAACTCTAGTGAAGAGGGAAAGAGAGAAAGGACAGAGAAAAGCGTGAACAGGGGAGAAAATAGGATGGAGAGAAAGACACAGATAGTAATCATAACTGTAAATTTAAATGGTATGAATTCTCACATAAAATGGAAGTGGATAGCAGAATGGATTAAAAACATAATCCTACAACATGTTATTTACAAGAAACACATTTGAAGCACAGGGACACACACAGAGTAAAGGTAAAGGACTGGAGTAGAATATATTATGCTTCAGCCAAAGGAAAAAAAAAGCAGGGGTAGCAATCCTGATCTCAGAAAAAGGAAAAGCAAAAATAGATCTATTTAAAAGAGATGATGAAAGAAACTATATCCTGCTAAAAAGTACCAGAGACAATGAAGTAATATCATTATTATTAATAAATTATTAATAAATATATATGCACCAAGTGATATAGCATCCAGATTCTTAGAGGAGAAGTTAAGCGAGTTATAGGAAGAAATACACAGCAAAACTATACTAGTGGAGGACCCCAACTTCCTCCTCTCAGAACTAGATAAATCTAACCATGAAATAAACAAGATATAAGTTAAAGAGATGAATGGAATTTTAGAAAAGTTAAATACGATTGAGCTCTGGAGAAAATTGAATGGAGATAGAAAGGAATATATCTTTTTCTCAGTGGTGCATGGTACCTACAAAAAAAATTACCATATATTATGGCATAAAAACCTCACAATCCAACACAGAAAGGCAGAAATAATAAATGTGTCCCTTTCAGATCATGATACAATAAAAATTACATATAAGAAAGGGCCATGGAAATATAGACTAAAATTAATTGGAAACCAAATAATCTGTTCAAGCAACAAATTATAGAAACAATCAGTAACTTCATCCAAGAGAATGACAATGATGAGACAACATACCAAAACTTGTGGGATGCAGTGAAAGTGATTCCTAAGGGAAGTTTTATATCTCTCAATGATTACATGAACAAAATAAAAAGGAGTTCAATGAATTGGACATGCAACTAAAATAGCTAGAAAAAGGCTAAATTAATAATCCCTAATTAAATACCAAATTAGAAATTTGAAAACCAAAGGAAAAATTAAAAATATTGAAATTAAGAAAGCTCTTGAACTAATAAATAAAACTAAGAGCTGGTTTTATGAAATAAAAGAATAAAATAGAAAAACCATTGGATAGTTTGATTTAAAAAAAGATAGAAGAAAATCAAATTACCTGTATCAAAAATGAAAAAGGTGAATTCACCACCAATGAAAAGGAAATTTAAAAAAAAAATTAGACTCTATTTTGCCCAACTGTATGCCAACAAATTTGACAATCTTAGTGAAATGGATGAATATTTACAAAAATATAAATTGCCCATATTAAAAGAAGAGGAAATAAAATATTGAAATAACCCCATTTCAGAAAAAGAAATTGAACAGGCATCAATGAACTGTCCAAGAAAAATAAATCTCAAGGGCCAGATGGATTAAAAAGTGAATTGTACCAAGCATTTAAAGAATAATTGATTCCAATATTATATAAACTATTTGGGAAAATGGGTGAAGAAGAATTCCTACCAAATTCTTTTTATGATACAAATATGGTGCTGATACTCAAACAGGGAAGAGCCATAACAGAGAAAGAAAATTACAGACCAGTTTTCCTAATAAATATAGATGTAAAAAATTTAAATGAAATATTAGCAAAGAGATTGCAGCAACTTATATCAAGGATAGTACACTGTTACCAGGTAAGATTTATACCAAGAATGCAGGAATTGTTCAATATTAGGAAAACTAATAACATACTTGATCAAATCAACAACAATCTTAATAGAAATCATGATAGTCTCAATAGATGCAGAAAAAGCTTTTGACAAACTACAGCACCCATTCTTATTAAAACTTTAGAAAGCATAGGAATAACTGGAGTTTTCCTTAAAATGATAAGTAACATCTATCTAAAATAATCAGCAAGCATTATATGTAATGGGAATAAACTAGAAGCATTTCTAATAAGATTGGAGGTGAAACAAGGATGTCCATTATCACCACTGTTATTCAATATTGTATTAAAAATGTTAGCTTTAACAATAAAAGAAGAAAGAGAAATTGAAGGAATTAGAGTAAGCAAAGAAGAAACAAAGCTATCACTCTTTGCAGATGATAAGATGATATACTTAGAGAATCCTGGAGAACTAAGTAAAAATTACTTAAAATAATGAACAAATTTAGCAAAGTTGCAGGATATAAAATAAATGACATAAATCATTGACATTTTTATATGTCATTAATAAAGCCCAACAACAAGAGATAGAAAGAGAAATTCCATTTAAATTTACTGTAGACATTATAAAATATTTGGGAGTCTACTTTCCAAGGAAAACCCAGGAACTATATGAATACAATTGCAAAACATTTTTACACAAATAAAGTCAGATCTAAATAATTCAAAAAATATCAGTTGCTCATGGGTAGGCCAAACTAATATAATAAAAATGACAATTCTACGTAAATTAATTTACTTATTCAGGGCCAAACCAATCAAACTACCAAAAAATATTTTGTAAAGCTAGAAAAAATAATAACAAAATTCATCTAGAAGAACAAAAGGTCCAGAATAGCAAGGGAACTAATGAAAAGAAATGCTGTAGAAGATGGGTTAGGCGTACAAGATCTTAAATTGTATTATAAAGCAGCAATCATCAAAACTACTTGGTACTGGCTAAGAAACAGAGTGATGGAGTAGTGGAATAAGTTAGGTACACACGACACAATAAGCAATGAGTATAGTAATCTAATGTTTGTTTGATAAATCCAGAGACTCCAGCTTCTTGGATAAGAACTTGCTATTTGAAACAAACTGCTGGTCAAACTGAAAAAGAGTATGGCAGAAACTAGGCATGGACCAACATCTTACACCATATACCAAAATAAAGTCAAAATGTGAACACAATTTGGATATAAAGGCTGATAATCTAGGCAAACTAGGAAAACAAGGAATACTTCACCTGTCAGATCTATGGAGAAGGGAATACTTCATGACAAAACAAGAGATAAATAGTCAGTTTTCAAATGAAGAAATTAAAGCTGTCTATAGTCATATAAAAAATCCTCTAAATCATTATTGATTAGAGAAATGCAAATCAAAACAACTCTCAATAGATGCAGAAAAATCTTTTAACAAAATAAAACATCCATTCTTATTAAAAACACTAGAGAGCATAGGATTAAATTGAGTCTTCCTTAAAATAATAAGTAGCATCTACCTAAAACCTCCAGCAAGCATCATATGTAATGGGGACAAGCTAGAAGCCTTTTTCTAATAAGATCAGGGGTGAAATAATGATGTCTATTCTCACCACTGTTATTCAATATGTTACTAAAAAATTAACCTTACCAATAAGAGAAGAAAAAGAAATTGAAAGTATTACACTAGGCAAGGAAGAAACAAAGTTATCACTCTTTGCAGATGACATGATACTTAGAGAATCTTGGAGAATCAAGTAAGGAACTACTTAAAATAATAAACAACTTTAGCAAAGTTTCAGGTTATAAAATAAACCCACATAAATCATTGGCATTTTTATATTTTACCAACAAAGCCCAACAACAAGAGGTAGAAAGAGAAATTCCATTAAAAGTTTACTGTAGACATTATACAATACTTGGGAGTCTACCTAATGAAACAAACCCAGGGACTATATGAACACAATTACAAAGCATTTTACACATAAACAAAGTCAGATCTAAATAAGTGGGAAAACATCAGTTACTCATGGGTGGGCGAGTTAATATAATAAAAATTACAATTCTACCTAAGTTAATTTACTTATTCAGTGCCATACCAATCAAACTACCAAAAATTATTTTATAGAACTAAGAAAAATTATAACAATATTCATTTGGAAGAATAAATGAAAAAAAAATGCTAAGGAAGGTGGCATAACCATTCCATATCTTAAATTGTATTATAAAGCAGCAATAACCAAAACTACCTGACACTGTGGAATAGAGTGGAATAGGGTAGGTAAGCAAGTCAATGACTATGGTAAACTACACTTTGACAAATGCAAAGACCCCAGCTTATGGAATAAGAATCCACTATTTGACAAAAACTACTGTGAAAACTGAAAAAGAGTGTGGCAGAAACTAGGCATAGAACAAAATTTTACACCATGTACTAAAATTAATTCAAAATGGGTACACTATTTAGATATATAGGCTGATACTATAAGCAAACTGGGAGAGCAAGGAATAGTTTACCTGTTGGAATTATGGAGAACAGAAAAATTTATGACCAAACAAGAGATACAGAACATTATGAAATGCAAAATGGATGGTTTTGCTTACATTTTATTGAAAAGTGTTTCCACAAACAAAATCAATGCAACCAAGATTTGGAGGGAAGTGGAAAATTGGGAAAGAATTTTTACAACTAGTCTCTCTTGTAAAGGCCTCATTTATGAAATATATAGAGAACTCAGTCAAATTTATAAGAATACAAGTCATTCCCCAATTGATAAATGGTCAAAGGATATGAACAGGCACTTTTCAGATGAAAAAATTAAAGTTATCTAGAATCACATGAAAAAGGTCTCTAAATCACTATTGATTAGAAAAATGCAAGTCAAAACATCTCTCAGGTACCACCTCACACCTATCAGATTGGCCAACATGACAAAACAGGAAGATGATAAATGTTGGAGATGTGGGAAAATTGGAACACTTTGCATTGTTGGTGGAGTTATGAACTGATCTCACCATTTTTGAAAGCAATTTGGTAATATGCCCAAAGGGCTATAAAATTGTGCATACCTGGAAGCAGAGGCAATATGGCAGAATGAAAGCAGGGACCTGCTTGAGCTCTCCCCCAAACTCCTCTAAATATCTCTAAAAATGGCTCTAAAAAATTTCTAGAGCAGCAGAACCCACAAAAAGACAGAGTGAAACAAATTTCCAGCCCAAAACAACCTGAATAATGGATTATAAAGGTCTATTGCACTGGGCTAGGAGAGGAGTGCAGTTCAGCTGGGCCGTGCAGGCTGTACAGGCAACAACGGGGCCTTGGGGAACCTGGAGCAATCCTCAAGGGATTAAATCAAGGGGAGCTATGACAGATTCCAGACTTCTCAACCCACAAACTCCAAAGACAACCTAGAAGGTCAATAGGAAAAGTCTGTTTGACCTAGGTGAGAGAGGAGCTTAGTCTGCCCCAGTCCCAGAACAGTGTCAGGAGGCAGCTGCTTCAAGAGCTCTCAGCCCACAGACAGAGGGGGAATTGAGTGGCTGATCAGAGGGGGACTGCAGGGATCTTTTGCTGGTACTGAGGCAGGATGCTCTTGCTTTGACCATACTTGGATCTGGTTCACAGTTCTGGGTGGTGGTCCTGAGGTGAGGAAGAGTGCTGGTGTGGTGGATCTTGTGGCAGGAGTGGAGAGGGAATCCTCCTCACAGTTCCAAGACAGAAAAGAGTGCTTGTGGTCACTCATAGACCAGAGTACAGGCCAGGAAAGGAGTAAACACCTCACCTTTGATCATACCACCTTGGAAGAGCTGAAAATTAACAGGTCCCTAGAAGTATCTCTGAAAACAGCTGCACAAAACCCCTGACGCTTGGGACAGTACATTCTCCACATTGGAAGCAGACCATTACCTTAAAAAAGATTTTTAAAACTCAAATAATTGGCTGGGAATATGAGCAAATAGAGCAAAAACAAAAAAGTCAGACCACAGAATCTTACTTTGGTGACAAAGAAGATCAAAACATACAACCAAAAGAAAAGAAAGTCAAAACTCCTACAATTCTAGACCTCCAAGAAAAATATGAATTAGTCTCAGGCCATGGAAGAGCTCAAAAAGGATTTTGAAAAGTAAGTAAGAGAAGTAGAGGAAAAACTGGGAAGAGAAATGAGAATGATGCAAGAAAATCATGAAAAACAAGCTACAGCTTGCTAAAAGAGACCCAAAAAAATTCTGAAGAAAATAACACCTCAAAAAAATAGATTAGGGGCAGCTAAGTGGTATAGTAGATAGAGCATCAGTCCTGGATTCAGGAGGACGGAGTCCAAATTCAGCCTCAGACACAAAACACATAACAGCTATATGACCCTGGGCAAGTCACTTAACCCCATTGCCAACTCCCTCCCAAAAAAATTAGCCTAACCCAAATGGCAAAAGAGGTCCAAAAAGCCAATGAGGAGATGAATGCCTTAAAAAGCAGAATTAAAACTCAATGAAGAAAATTCTTTCTTAAAAATTGGAATGGAGCAAATGGAAGCTAGTGACTTTAGGAGAAATCAAGACATTGTAAAACAAAACCAAAAGAATAAAAAATAGAAGATGATGTGAAATATCTCATTGGAAAAACATCTGACCTGGAAAATAGATCCAGGAGAGATAATTTAAAAAGTATTGGACTACCAGAAAGCCATAATCAAAAAAAGATCTTAGACATCAACTTTTAAGAAATTATCAAGGAAAACTGCCCTGATATTCTAGAACCAGAGGGTAAAATAGAAATTGAAAGAATTCACTGATCACCTCCTGAAAGAGATCCCCAAAGGAAAACTCCTAGGAATATCATAGCCAAATTCCAGAGTTCCCAGGTCAAGGAGAAAATATTTCAAGCAGCCATAAAGAAACAATTCAAGTATTGTGGAAATACAATCAGGATAATGCAAGGTTTAGCAGCTTCTACATTCAGGGACCAGAAGGCTTGGAATATAATATTCTGGAGGTCAAAGGAGATAGGATTATAGCCAAGAATCAGCTACCCAGCAAAACTGAGTATAATCCTTCAGGGGAAAAGTGGACATTCAGTAAAATAGAGGACTTTCAAGCATTCTTGATGAAAACACCAGAGCAGAGTAGATAACTTGACTTTTAAATACAAGACTGAAGAGGAGCATGAAAAGGTAAACAGGAAAGAGAAATCATAAGGGACTTATTAAAGTTGAACTGTTTACATTCCTACATGAAAAGATGATATTTCTAACTAATTAGACCTTTTCAGTATTAGAATAGTTGGAGGGAAAAATACATGGTTAGATAGATAGATAGATAGATAGATAGATAGATAGATAGATAGATAG
>NW_020954599.1:49355689-49359884 GCF_900497805.2 Vombatus ursinus
AGATAGATAGATAGATAGATAGATAGATAGATAGATAGATAGATAGACAGACAGATGGCACAGGGTGAGTTGAAGATGAGGGGGTGATATCTAAAAAATAAAAGTAAAGGATAGGGAAAGGATTATATTGGGAGAAGGAGAAAGCGAGAGGTAGAATGGGGCAAATTATCTCACATAAAACAGACAAGAAAATGCTTGTACAGTGGAGGGGAAGTGGGGTAAGGTGAGAGGGAATGAGTGAATCTTATTCTCATCAGATTTATCTTAAAGAAGGAATAACATACACACTCTATTGGGTATGGAATTGTATCTTACACTATAGGAAAATAGAGAGGAAGGGGATAAGAGAATAGGGGGATGATACAGGGGAGGGAAGATTGGGAGAGGGGTAATCTGAAACAAACACTTCTAAGGAGGGACAGGGTCAAAAGAGGAATAGAATAAATGGGAGGTGGGATAGAAGGAAAGGAACTATAGTTAGTTTTTCACAACATGACTACTATGGAGTGTTTTGCATAACTATACATGTATGACCTGTATCTAGTTGCTTGTCTTCCCAATGAGGATGGGTGGGAAGGAAAGAAGGGACAAAATTTGTAACCCATTGTTTTCACATGCAACTGGGAAATAAGATATACAGATAATGGGGTATAGAAATCTATCCTGTTCTACAGGAAAATAGAAGGGGAAGGGGATAAGAGAAGGGAGGGATGAGATAGAAGGGAGGGCAAATTAGAGGAAGGGATACAGAATGCATGCCATCTTGTGGTGTAGGGAGGGGCGAGATGGGGATAAAATTTGGAACTCAAAATCTTGTGGCAGTGAATGTGGAAAACAAAATAAATTTTAAAAAAAATATAAAAACATAAAAACAAATCTATGCATACCCTTTGACCCAGCAATACCACCTCTAGGACTGTATCCCAAATAAATCAAAAAAGTAGGGAAAGGACCCATATGTATGAAAATATTTATAGCAGCTCTTCAAAGAATTGGAAATTGAAGGGATGCTCATCAATCATGGAATGGCTGAAAAAGCTGTGGTATATGAATGTAATGGAATACTGTTGTGCTGTCAGAAATGATGAGCAGGCAGAATTCAGAAAAAACCTGGAAAGACTTGTATGTACTGATGTTGAGTGAAGTGAGCAGAGTCAGGAGAATGTTGCATACAGTAACAGCCATGTTATGCAATGACTAGCTTTATTAGACTTAGGTCTTCTCAGCAATGCTAGAGTCTAAGACATCTCCAAAAGTCCCATGATGGAAAATGCTATCCACATCCACAAAAAGAAGCATGGATTTGAATGCAGATCAAAGCATATTATTTGCTCTCTTTTTTGTTTCTTTTATTTTGTTTTGCTTCCTCTTTCTTGTGGTTCCTCCTATTGATTCTAATTCTTTTCAACATGACTAATGTGAAAATATGTCTAATAGGAATGCTTACGTAGAGCCTATGTCAGATTGCATCCCATCATAGGAAGGAAGGTCAGGAGGGAGGGGTACAAAATTTAAAACTCAAAATCTTATGGAAGTAATTGTTGAAAACTAAAAGTAAATGAAGTAATAAAAATGACAAAAAATTTTAAAAAAGAAATAATGAGCAGGTAGACTTCAAAAAAACCTAGAAAGACATATGACCTAATGCTGAGTAAAGTGAGCAGAACCAGGAGAACATGGTACCCAGTAATATCAACATTGTATGATGGCTAAATTTGATAGATTTTGCTCTTCTCAGCAATGCAAGGATCTAAGACAACTCCAGAAGACTCATGATGGAAAATGCTATCCACTCCCAGAGAAAGAACTATAGAATTTGAATGCAAATAGAAGCATACTATTTGCTCTCTCTTTTATTTTTGTTTGTTTCTTCTTTCTCATAGTTTCTTCCATAGGTTCTAATTCTTCTTCACAACATGACTAATGTGAAACATTTATTAGTTCAGTGACTCTGGGCAAGTAACTTAACCCTGTTTGCCTCAGTTTCTCATCTGTAAAATGAGCAGGAGAAAGAAATGGCAAACAACTCCATTATCTTTGCCAAGAAAACCCCAAATGGGATCAAGAAAAGTTGGACAAGAATGAAGAGTCTTGACAACAACTATGTGGCAGATCTATGTTAATCATTGGATATAAAAAAAGCAAAACAAAACAAACAGAAAGTCAGCCCCTGCCCTCCAGGAGTTTACATTCTATTGAAAATAATGGGAGAAAACCATAATACAAGTGGGAACTAAAAGCAAAAGATACTCATTGATGGTTTGGTGTCAAAGTCTGGAAAGTTAGAAGCTGAGCCAGAAGGAGAATGAAAGATTGCCAGCCTGAGCCCTTCTCAATGTGGAAGTCCCAGAAAAACACTACAATGGGGAAGGGAGCTGGCATGGCAGAGGGATGTTTTAAGGTGAGGAGGCTCCAGGCACTAAGGGAAATTACAGAGTTAGCCCCTATAAGCCTTCATATTTAGGTAAAAGCAGACCTAATTCCGTTAAAATTTGGCACCTATTGCAGCTAAAAAATGATGATAAACAGATACCAGCTGGCTCTCAGGTTGGCATAATTCATAATGGATATTTGGGGGCTATTCCTCAGCTTTGCTGGCTCAGTAATTTGATTTCATCAGTCTTCCAAGTAGAGATCAGGCTGTATGAAGCTGAGGCATGTGAAACCAACAATACACAAGAACTGAATTAGAAACCAAAATGCAGTTTCATTTCACCCTGGGAGTTATATCTGACGAGATAATCAATACCATTCATTTACATATTAACACTCCCAACTAGTGGTCAGGGACACTTGGTAGATCAAATTATACATTTACAATGAGAAATACAAATGTCAAGACAATTGAAATACTCATGTCACATAGTTATTCTCTTCCCAGCAAGAAAGACCACTTCAATAACTTAGAGCCAGAGTCCAACATGTTAGATGATTTTAAGGGCTCTTGTCTTCAAAATATGATATCAAGGTAATCTTCTCTAATATAGGTGAGGTGATCATATATCCCAAACTGTCTAGGATAGCCCCAGTTTCAAATATGATTCCCAATGATTTTTCCATAGTCAAACAGGCTTATATCTTTGTACCTGGAAGACTCACTCTCTCAGCAGGCAAAGGATCAAATTAAATAATTCTTGTAAAGTGCTTAGCAAAGTGTCTAGTACAGAGTAGGCACCTAATAAATTCTATTCTGCCCCTGCTCTGTTCCCCAAAGCTGACCAGGAGAAGTAACCTCATCATGGCACATACCAAAACATCATAGACCACATCAACTCTGTTTTCCCATTGGCTATGCTGACTTCTCTGAATCCAATGAAATGATGTAGTTCCTATCTTTGCATCTTTCAACCAATGTTTTCCCCTCACTTTAACTGAAATCTAACTCTCTTTCAAGGATGAACATACCTTGAAAGCCTCTTTATTTAAAGGTACTTCTCCCAGTGACCCCAACACAAAGGTCCAGAGTGAAGGATGGGCATATTCCTAGCTTCATGGAAGCTATTCCACTTCTGAAGTCTTTATGTTTTGCTGTAAAAGTGTTCTGCCTGTGTGAAAGAGATTGACTTCTTTATGAGAGTACATATTTGAATCTCAATATGAAGATCTCAGGTAGAAAAAAAACTGAAAAAAAGCTTGTTATTGATTATGTTTATCCAAAAGTAGAATGAGTTGACTTGGAAGGTGATAGGTTAGTCATCAATAGGCATCTTCTAGCAATGAAGGCTTGCTGGATTCTTGTTAGAATTCTATTGCCTTCTGTGTACTCTATCTTAAAATTTGTGTTTCTCCCATTTTCTAAAAAAATAACTTTTATAATGTCTACACCAATGCTTTCACTTCCTCATAACCTGTTCTCAAACTCTTGTGATCAGACTTCTGTCCTCATAATCCTACTGAAACAACTTTTTAAAGGCACAGATGACTTCCAAGTCTTCCAATCCAAGAGCCTTTTTTATTGCCTATCACCCTTTGTAGGTTTGCCACTGATCATCACTATTTCCTCATTCAATCAATCAGGCAACAGGCATTTTTGAAGTATCTACCACGTGCCAGGCACTGTCCTAGACACTGTGAATACAAAAATAAAAGTGAAACAATCCCTACTTTCAAGGAGCTTATGTTCTATTGGGGGAAACTGCCTGTAGATTGATAGATAGATAGATAGATAGATAGATAGATAGATAGATAGATAGAT
>NW_020954599.1:49359894-49446443 GCF_900497805.2 Vombatus ursinus
TAGATAGATAGATAGATAGATAGATAGATAGATAGATAGATAGATAGGTAGATATGAAACAAATAAATGATAATGGGAAGGAAGGCTGGTAGTAGTAGCTCTGGAAGTTGGAAAAGACATCATGTAGGTGATGCTTGAAGAAATCTTAAAGGAGATTGGGGATTCTAAGAGGTAGAGGATTATAGGAATGTAGGGCAGCCAGGACAAAGGCACAGAGACTAAAGATGGAGTGTTATGTTTATGGTACAAAGGACAGTTTGGACTATCAAGTTTTAGCATCTCTGCCAAGAAAACCCCATAATGGGATCACAAAGAGTCAGATGATGGAAAATAACTGAACAACAACAACATGTGCCAAGCACTGCACTAAGTGCTTTACAATTATCAAATTATTTGATCCTCCCAATGACCCTGGGAGGGTAATATTATTATCTCAATTTTGTAAATGAAGAAACTGAGGCAAACAGAGGTTAAGTGACTTTCCCACAGTCACACAGCTAGTTAAGTGTCTGAGGCTAGATTTGAACTTAAGTCTTCCTGAGCCAGGTATTATATCCACTGCACCACCAAGCTGCCTCTTGACTTTTTGTAGACATGCAGTATGTATAGGGATCATAAAAAAAAAAATTGCTTTAAAGAAATGTACATGTAGAACTGGCCCTTAAGGAATCAATGTGAACAACACATGGAATCCTTGTATCAAAAACACTTAGGGATCAGAAGACCTGAGTAAACTTGTGTTTTTTTCCTATTTGGTTGGTATGGTCCCATTCAGGAAATCGACATAATGTATTCATACTGAAACAGGCTCCTTACCTGAAAATAAGTAGTCCACAATATTGCAGAATGGAGTTTTTATTTTATTTAAAGAAAGAAAATAAAATGGAAACCAGTGAACTCATAACTGTTAGTACCAAAAAACTATGCCAATACCCAGAATTACTTAGAGTTGCCAATATGAGGGCTCCTCTTTTTTTGTAGTTCTCAGTAGGTCATTTCAGGTATTGCCCTTTGTTGTTTTTGCCCCTTATATATTTATTTAATGATATATTTTATATGACTGTTATTTCTTGAGCAGATAATTTCTTGAACTATGAATAATTGTATAAGATATGCACTTGGAATAAACACAGAAACAAATCTATAATAATCAGTAGTTCATTTAGTTCATGTTAGAAAGACTTTGGAATGCTTTTATTATATACATATTATTTCCACTTTTCCATTTATAATATTTTTTGTAGTAAGGAAATTTGAATTACCATTTTTATTTTAAATTGTTAATCATAACTTATTTTAAAGATAATCATGATAAAAGATTTACCACAGATGTTGATGCATTCCTCTTGTACTTTAAATTAAGTTTTAACATTTAATTAACAATTCTGACTTTTAGTTAGCCTTAGACCCACAATATAATATTTATCTAAATTTGCAACTGGTAGCTTTACTTGTTCTCTGCAATGTTATCCTAATTGCCACAAACTACAGGTTATTGTGTTATTGTTGACATAAATATTGAAGGAAATCACTAGAATTGCATAATTAAAATGTATTAGTTATAAAATAGTTCTGTATTTTGCAAAGGATTTTGTGATCACTTTTTTTACATAGTAGTAAGACAATCTCTCAATCTAATATTCAGAACTCATTTTTAAAATGACACTTAGTTTAGCTGTTGATAAAAATAACATTTTGAGCATTTTACTAATATCTCATTTGCTCCTCACAACTATCTTGAGAGGTAGGTGCTATTATTATCCTCATTTTATGGATAGAAAACTGAGGTAAATAGGGGTTAAGTGGCTTGCACAGGGAAACACAACTGTCTGAGGCTGGATTTGAACTCGAGTCTTCCTGACTTCAGGCCCAGAACTCAATCCACTGTGCTACCTAGCTGCAAAAATTAAAATTTCTGTTTCTACCTAGAATAAGATTAGCTAATTTGACTTCCAAGAAAACTATTCAGTAATGTTGCTTGAGGGAGAAAAAATAAAGGAAAAATAAAGGAAAAAATAAAGGTATAAATAATACACAATAGTGAAATAGAAGTGGTAAAGCCAGTTGTATGTTTTTCAAATAACAAGAGTTTCAAAGGACTTAAAAATATACTTATTTGCATAATAATTTTAAAAATCATGCACAACTGTATGACAATAATCCAATTTAAATTATTTCAAGAATTCCAATTGTAAAGGTTATCTTTTCTACTTTAATTTTTGAGTCTCTCAATGCTATGGAAATATAAATTATTTCTACAGGATTCCAGTCTCTCTGTGTTTTTTATCACTCCATTTCTCATGCTGGAAACAGGATCTTCCTTTAACCCTACCTGAATTTGTTGAAGCTCCTTCCTTAATGTCCCACTTATGTACTAATTCCTTTGTCCCTAAAGTGAAAGCTTTCATTCCTTTTTCAAATTACCCAAACTTTGTCTAGATGGCTTTTACCTCATTCTATTTGAATCTTACTTGTTTGTTATCTGTGTCATATTCAGCCACATACACATTCACCATGAGACTATAAATTTTTGAAGTCAAAGATAAAATATCCTATCTATTTGCCACCCAGAAGCTCTTATCTCTGTCTTTGCACTGACTGTCTTTGAAGTCTGAAATAGAGTCCCTTGTGACCTCTGCTTCATGTAATCCCTCTCTTTACTCAACAGACTATTTTCTACATGAAGTCTTTCCTGATTCATCAATTGCTAGTGTCTTATCTTCCAAACTACTTTGTAGTTATTCACATATGTGTATCTATCTACATATATACATACATGTATATAATATTCTCTTAAAATTTATTCTTTATAGGGGTGACTAGGTTGCACAGTGGATAGAGCACCAGCCCTGGAGTCAGGAGGACCTGACCTCTCTAGTCTTAGAACCTATTGAACTTCATGAACCCCTATTTGGAACAGAGTCTGTTCTAAGAAAGACATGAAATTAGGGTGCATGTGTCACCATTTTAATTTCTCTCAAGCTGTCTTGACATGAATTGCATGGGAGTTCAGTCCAAAACCACCCCCCAGGGGGTCAGTTCAAAAATGGCTCAATTTGGGGGTTAAGGGTACTAGGTTATATGCCCTTCAAAGAGTAGGTATTTCCAAGGGATGGCAATCAACTCTGGAAGGTGGGCTATATTAAAATGAGGGTCTTTGCATACTTGCCTTAGGTCACTTTATCCTGGTAAAGGAGACATCAGTTTCCATATCACCTGTCCTGACATTAGGGAGGAATCAACATTCTCTCAGACCTATGTGGGGAACATAATGAGCAGGAATAGATCCATTTAGATTAGATCTTAATGTCCTTCTCCAAGACAATGATTACTAAGGAAAATCATTTTTCACATTCCCCCATCTGATGTGAATGAGAGGTGTCGCCTTCTCAATGAATCACTAACTGATATGGTACTTATAATGGGTAACAACATGGGGCAGGGGGAAATTGATCAATGCATTGACAAATCAAATGGGGTCAGCCCCCTTTTTAATAAGAAGACTATGCAGAAAAAGACACAAAGGAAAAAAGTAGACAATAAATAAATTGTCCATTTAAGGCTCAGGAGTATCATCTCACACAGCTATTGGATTTTTGGGACACCATCTGATGAAGTTTTCTGGTCTAAGTGCAGTTCAAGCAATCTCCAGCAGACTGACTTCTTTAAGACTCATTGAACTCTCTCTTCTGTCCACTCTCCTACAAAATTGATCTTAACACAATATTAAATTACCTTGCCTATAATAACCAGATCAAATAATGAAAGTTATGAATATAATAATGAAATTCAACCCTTCTGTCTCTGTTCTTATAAAATCAAAATTGGAACCTTGGCCAATTGTCATGTTGATAAAAAAACTCAAATAAAAACCAGAAAATTAGAACATAGTTATTGAAAATTAGAACCCAGTTTTTGTACTTCACATTCAATTCCCCCAACAGGAGAATTAGATTCCACTAAGGAATTAATAACAGAACACTTTATATAAAAAAATGGACTCCAATACATACATAATACATTGAGTGGTCAATTCTAAAACAGTACATGTCAAGTAATAAAACAATTCCAACTTCTGGTCATGTCCAAATAAATAATCCCTAATTAAAGTGGATGCTTCTTTTAAAGCATGTACAAGATAGACCATAAGCCATTCTTCTTTTAGCATTAACTAATTGTAACAAAACTGAGACAGGTATGATATTAACTAAGTAAGAAAATAATATCCCGGTTTCACAAGTCCTTGACATAAGTATCACCATACTATTATGGGCAATTAAAGGACCCAACTTACACAGGAATATATACTAGTAACAGATGTCAAGGCTAATTACTTAGTTCTTTGGGCTAAAATGCTAGGCCAAATAGTTCAATCTTATACTTGCATCTTACTATAGTAACTTCAGATGTTTCAGCATCAATCTATTATTTAAAAGATTTAATATTGTACTTACAAAACTTTTTAATTATAGAAAATAGCCATAAAAGAATAGGGACATAACTATAGCAAGGGAACAATGTTTCCCTAATTTCATGTCAATTCCAGAAAAAAGTGATTCAGATAAGAGGGCAGAGCCAAGATGGCGAAGTAAAAGCAGTGACTTGTTTGAGCTCTCCCACAAACCCCTCCAAATACCTGTAAAAATGGCTGAAAACAAATTCTACAGAAGCAGAACCCACAAAAAGATGGAGTGAAACAAATTTCCAGCCCAAGACAACCTGAATGGTCAATTAGAAAGGTCTATTGCACCAGGCTGGGAGAGGAACACAGTTCAGTGTGAATGCGTAGGCAAAGACCAGGCCTCAGCAAACCTGGAGCAGACCTCAGAGGACTGAATCATGGGCAACTGTGGTGGTTTCCAGACTTTTCAAGCCACAAACACCAAAGACAACTTACAAGGTCAGTATGAAAGATTTGTCTGACCTTGGTGAGAGAGGAGCTGGGTCCTGTCCCAGTCCCAGTACAGCATTGGGGCGGTGGCTGCTTCAAGTAACTCTCAGCCCACTGACAGAAGGCAAATCAAGTGGATGATCAGAGTGGAATTGTAGGGATCTCTTTCCTGGTACTGGGGCAGGAATCTCTTAGATCTGGGTCACAGTTGTGGGTGGTGATCCTGGGGTGAGGAGGAGCACTGGCATGATGGAGCTTGTAGTGGCAGTGAAGAGGGAATCCTCCTCACAGTTCCAAGGCAGAAAAGAGTGTTTGTGGTCACTCATAGACCAGAGCACAGGTCAGGAAAGGAGTAAACACCTCACCCTTTATCATACCAACATGGAAGAACTGAAAATTTGCAGGTCCCTAGAAGTATCTCTGAAAACAGCTGCACAAAACCCCCAAAGCTTGAGACAGTACATTCTCCATGCTGGAAGCAGACCTCTACCCTAACAAAGAGTTTAAAACTCAAGTAATTGGCTGGGAACATGAGCAAATTGAGCAAAAAAACAGTAGACCATAGAACTTTCTTTGGTGACAAAGAAGATCAAAACATATGACCAGAAGAAGACAACAAAGTCAAAGCTCCTAAATCCAAAGTCTCCAAGAAAAACATGAATCAGTCCCAGGCCATGGAAGAGCTCAAAAAGGATTTTGACAAGCAAGTAAGAGAAGTAGAGGAAAAATTGGGAAGAGAAATGAGAATGATGCAAGAAAATCATGAAAAAAAGGTAGAACAGCTTGCTAAAGGACACCCCAAAAAATACTGAAGAAAATAACACCTTAAAAATTAGCCTAACTCAAATGGCAAAAAAAGGTCCAAAAAGCCAATGAGGAGAAGAATGTCTTAAAAAGCAAAATAGGCCAAATGTAAAATGAAGTCCAAAAGCTTACTGAAGAAAATACTTCCTTAAAAATTAGAATAATTGGAAGCTAGTGACTTTATGAGAAATCAAGACACTGTAAAACAAATCCAAAAGAATGAGAAAATAGAAAACAATATGAAATATCTCATTGGAAAAAAAAAAAAACAACTGACCTGGAAATAGATCCAGGAGAGATCATTTAAAAATTATTGGTCTATTTGAAAACCATAATCAAAAAAAGAGCTTAGCCATCATCTTTCAAGAAATTATCACAGAAAACTTCCTGAAATTCTAGAACCAGAGGGTGAAATAGGAATTGAAAGAATCCACTGATCACCTCCTGAAAGAGACCCCCAAAGTAAACTCCTAGGAATATTATAGCCAAATTCCAGAGGTCCCAGGTCAAGGAGAAAATATTGCAAGAAGCCAGAAAGAAGAAATTCAAGTATTGTGGAAACACAATCAGGATAACACAAGATTCAGCAGCTTCTACATTAAGGGACCGCAGGACTTAGAATATAATATCCCAGAGGTCAATGGAGATAGGATTACAGCCAAGAATCACCTACCCAGCAAAACTGAGTATAATTCTTCAGGGGAAAAAATGGACATTCAGTGAAATAGAGGACTTCCAAGCATTCTTGATGAAAAGACCAGAGCTGAATAGAAAAATTCTACTTTCAAGTACAAGACTCAAGAGAAGAATGAAGAGGTAAACAGGACAAAGAAATCATAAGGGACTTATTAAGGTTGAACTGTTTACATTCCTGCATGGACAGATGATATTTGTAACGATGCGACCTTTGTCAGTATTAGAGTAGTTGGAGAGAAAAAAAAATTATATAGATAGATAGATAGATAGATAGAGGGCACAGGGTGATTTGAAGATGAAGGAGTGATATCTGGAGAATAAAATTAAGGGGTGAGAGAGGATTATACTGGGAGAAGGAGAAAGGGACAGGTAGAATGGAGTAAATTATCTCACGTAAAACAGACAAGAAAAGGCTTGTACAGTGGAGGGGAAGTGGGGGAAGGTGAGAGGGAATGAGTGAGTCTTATTCTCATCACATTTAACTTAAAGAGAGAATAACATACTTAATTGGGTATGGAAATCTATCTTACCCTCCAGGAAAATAGGGGGGAAGGGGAGAAGAGAGCATGGGGATAATAGAGTGGAAGGCAGATTGGGGAAGGGGGTAATTGGAAGTAAACACTTCTGATGAGGGTCAGGGTCAAAAGAGAGAATAGAATAAATGGGGGGCAGGATAGGATGAAGGGAAATATAGTTAGTTTTTCACAACATGACTACTATGGAAGTGTTTTGCATGACTACACATGTATAACCTGTATTGAGTTGCTTGCCTTCTCAATGAGGGTGGGTGGGTAGGGAGGAAGGGAGAAAACTTGGAGCCCAAGTTTTAAAAACAAATGTTAAAAAAATTGTTTTCACATGCAACTGGGAAATAAGAAATACAGGAAATGGGGTACAGAAAGCTATTCTGCCCTACAGGAAAATAGAATAGGAAGGGGATAAGAGAAGGGGGGATAGATAGAAGGGAGGGCAGATTATGGGAAGGGGGTATACAGAATGCATGTCATCTTGGGGAGGGGGGAGGGATGAGATGGGGAGAAAATTTGGAACTCAAAATCTTGTGAAAGTGAATGTTGAAAACTAAAAATAAATAAATTTTAAAAAATACTATTACAACCTGTTTTATAAGCTTTTTAATTAACCTCATCTAACTATTTAACAATGTCATAATCTTTTTGGCTGTATAATAAACCTTTACTGGATGTTGATTTCCTTTAGATTCCTTTCCAAACTTTCCCCTGCTTTAAACTAATGTGTTGATGTATAGAATGCTACTGAGGTGTTTAACAACAAATCAACCATTAAGTACCAGGTATTGACTTTTAGACATTACTACTTCTGTAAGTAATGTAATAATGGAAAAAATCTTTTGCTTTATAGGAAAGTAAATTATTGTTTATTGAGATGAGTTTTATTATTAGAAAAAAATTTAGGCAACTGACTTAAATTTACATATTTATACACATAATTTCCTATTGATAAAACAAATAGATAAGATGAATTTGGGCAAAGATTTTCAAAGTCTGGTTTATTGGATGACCAATCTTTCATGTAATATTTCAAGGGTATGATTTTATCAGTGAGTGTAATAATTTCTCTGAATCATAACCAATGTTCTGGTAAGTGTCTTCACATTTAGCCATGCTGATTCTAAGATTACAGACATAGTCTCTATTCTTATTCTAGGACCATTCTCAGAATCTTTAAAGCTTGAAGATCTTTTTGGATAATGCAGTCAGAAACTATATTAAGAAAGTCATGGGGTCCAGAAGGAAGAGAAGAGATAATCTCACTGTATGTAACCCTGGAGTTTCTTGTTTAGACCTAGATGCCACTTTTTGAGGAGGACCTTGCTGAACTAAAGCATACTGAAAAGAGGAAGAGCAGGATGGCAAAGGGCCTAGAGATGAAGTCAGATAAGAATCTGTTGGATGAAATGGGAATAGAGAAGACTTGAGGGCAGGTGAGGTCTTAGAATATTTAAATAGCAACCATGTAAATGGGAAATGAAATTTAAAAAAAAAAACTTTATTCAGAATTTTTTCATCTAGGAAATTGGCCTAAAAGAACAGAAGTAAGAGCTGTGAGTGAAATATCACAGAAGCAGATTTATATTTGATGGAAGGAAAAAAAATTCTTGACACTTAGATCCAAGGGCGCTCAGGAGCCAGTTCTAAATCTGTGATACATTGTTAAATTTTCAGTGTGAGTAGTGACACCTCAGAAATCATCAGTCACTAAAAATCAGGGCTTCATTTATTGTTTCCTCAATTATCTAAACCTAAGAAAATGTCAATAAATCAGGTTAAACTTAAAACTGTGATGGTGCATCTTTTTCTCTGGAAACTGCAGTTGTTAAATATTTACCAGCACACTCCTATATTGCTCTATAAACATTGCTTGGGCTCAGCGTGAATGCAGTAAAAGGCTCAGAGAATTAAATCATCACCAGACTGGAAACTGAATAACTATAGGACAACAACAAAAACAATTAACATCTATATAGCACTTTAAAGTTTGCAAAGTACAAATACTTATCATCTCTCTTTGAGGCTCATGACATCCCTGCTTAGAGTTATTAAAATTTAGAATAGGCCTCTTTGAAAAGTGCTGAAACCAGCATGTACTGAATGATGATTTGTCAATAATGGAGAAAGAATAGGAATTCATTTAACAGACTGGGAAACTGACTTCTGAAGTCCTTTCCATTTATCTTATTCTGAATTCTCTCATGGGAGAAAGAATGGTAAGTAGTCAGAAACTTGTAGCACATCACACTGTTGAGTTAAAGCTATCATTGAAATCAAAGCAATTTAACTTTGTACAAACTTTGTACAACTTAACTTTGTACAAATTGCTTGTCATCAGAAGTTACCTGAAATAACAGTGTTATAGTACTCATTTTAAAGAAGAGGGACATGAGACTCAGGAGGTGACATTATTTGCCTAAAGTAAAATAGGTAATTAATGGCAAAGTCAGTATTTGGACAGAGGTCTTCTGACACTGAGTCCAGAAGTGTTTCCACTATAGTACACAATCTTCTTTCTATGAAATATGAGACTTGAACTCCAAGTCTATGTCTTTTCTATTATATTATATGCTTCACAAATATCCATGTCATTTATTCTTTCCAAAATTTCTATTTCAATACTTTTCCTCAAGAGGAAAAAAAAGTCTCTCATTTCCAGTGAACACAGGTTATTGTCTATCTTGATAGTGTGCAATGCAAAACTGTATGGGCTAATTGCTCACATTAGGAAGTCAAAACAGGTTGAATATAATTTTGTTAATATCAGTGACTGTTGTTTTTATTTTTAACCTTTTCTTTCTCTATCTCTTCCTCCTCTTTCTTCTCTTTCTCCTTCCCAAATACTTCTGAGGTGTTCTTAGAAGAACATAGAACCTAGATTATTAAAATTTTGTTTTAAACAACAATATTCAACAAAAAGTTTCTGGTTGTGTTTTCTCTTTTATTCAAAGAAAGAATCCTATTTTACCAAGAGTAAACAACAAATATTTGAAGATAGTTTTAAAATCTGAACCTTGAATTATGAAAAAGTTCTTTATCCTTTGAAAGAAAGCAGGTATTATCAATAACTACTCTGTAGCACTCCTTGGCTGATAATTGATGATTATCAACAATTGTTGATAATTAAAACTTTGTTTGAAAAAAAATATTCAGAATTTTTTCATCTGAGAAACCAAAACAAAGGCCTACTAAACCCACCTGATAAGACTATCAGCAGCAAAATGTGGGTGCTGTTCTACATCTTGCCACCACTCAATAACTGTGTTTCCAGGGAAGGAAAAATTATTTCAATCGAATTTTATCTCAAACTTGTGTCTTCCTTTGCCCTGGAGATGAAGATGTGATGTCCCTCATTCTTGGTACCATTTTTTTTCTGTTTGAGTCCATGTTTCATTTTAAATAGCTATCAGCTCCTGTCTGCTCTCTGAACCATACCATACCCTTGACAAGTTCAAGCTAAGGTGGCATTTGCCATCTAAGTTGGTGATAAACCCTTTCTACAATTTTGAAATATAGATTTATCTTCCAATCATCAAACTTTCCTTATCAAAGAGACCCCAGTTATAAACCCATTAGTGATTTCTCAACAAGCTCCCTAATGGTTTAAAGCCATCTTTCCCCATGATGGGTGGGGAGATATAATGGATTTCATCAATGAAATAGTAGTATCCCAGATGCTGCCATATATTCCCAGAGCAATCAGACATCTAGATGGTCAAAGATAACTATATGCAATGTCTCTGATCTGTCAACTCAAGTCAACAAACATTTCACTTACAAGAAAGCCAGAAACAGTGCTGCCTTTGCTGGGGACACAGAGAAAGGGTACAACATGGTTCCTATCTTCAAGGATCTCACATTTAAAAGAGAAGACAAAATGTAAACAACTAGTAAAATACAAAATATATACAGAGTAGATGAAAGGCAATTTAAGAGAGGAAGGTGTTAATGACTGGAGGAGGGAGACTCATAAAAACACTCTTGAAGTAGGTGGGATTTGAACTGAGTTTTTACAAAACCCCAAAACCAACAGGTGAAGGTGATGGGGTAGAACATTTCATTTATGGGAGGAAAGCCAGTGCAAAGGCATAGAGGTAGGAGATGAGATATTATGTTCAATGAACCATAAGTAAGTTAAAGTGATAGTAAAATGTGAGACTAGCAAGGCAGGAGGGGGACAGGTTATGAAAAGTTTTAAATGACAGAGGATTTTATTTTAGATCCCAGAGGTTATAGGGAATAACCAGTGCCTTTCTGGGGATAGGGTGAACTAAGGGGCGGTGAATTTCCACCTTTTTTTTTGTTTGTTTATTTTAATATCGTTGCAATAAACTTCCTTTGGCTTCATGATTATGAGCATTTTGTGAAGTCATTTCTCATGTCTTAAAACTGAGTAGGTGAGACACAAGCTTCGTTGTCTCAGTAAGTATTCTACTGTGTCTGGTTACATTGTCTTCAGTTCTTTCCTAATTCATATGTGGTTCATCTGAATTTTAGCACCCTGCCTATATATATATTTGGTATAATTTATATGTCAGCTTCTAGGATAAACTGCAATATAACTTATTCTTTGTAGGTTACTGTAAAACTACCCTTACACTTTATCTTTAAGGATTCAAGATCCAAAGTCCTCTGTCATTCTTGTTGGTAGGTTTTGTGGGTTTTCTTGGCAAAGATACTGGAGTGGTTTGCCATTTCCTTTACCAGATCATCTTACAAATGACAAAACTGAGTCAAATATAATTAAGTGATCCAGGGGCACAGTGCTCTGAGGCTAGATTTGAATTTGGGAAGGTGAATCTTCTTGACTCCAGGTCAGGCACTTTATATAATGCACCACCTAACTTGCTTGAGTAGTGAGACTGTGTTCCTGATATTTGAAGGAAAAACTGAGGATTGGAAAGGATTGCCTATGACCACACCACTAGTAAGTGTTAGATTCTGGCTCAAACTCAGTTCACCCTTAATACCTGTGCTCTTTCCAGGAAAGCATGATGTTTCCCTAAATGCAACCCTCCTGCACCTTTTCCTTGACAGGTTCAGTCTAGGCTATTTAGCAATGCTCAGAGTTTACTTAATCCCTTACAATTTCAACAGTCTGTCAATACCTGCCCCAAATATTTTCTTTTCAATTCTTCTCAGTTCTTGGATGTCACACTGAGGTATAGGAGGATGCTACTAGGATAAGTAAGTATTATCCTTTACCTAGGACTTTACAACACCTAATATGCTTATATTATATGTTGTATGTCTGACTCCCTGGTAAAGGAAAATATTTATTTTTAGTATCCTCCCACTTCCTCCTCAGGGCTCTTCTTCATTGGAATCCACCCTCCTCCCTTTTCTTTACTTACAGCATTAACTCTCCCATCCCACATAAGGGTACTTACTCTACCCCTTTTCTAATTATTCTTTATGTTTTGTTTTTCCCTAATAGAATGTAAGATCCTTAAATATAGGAGCTATTTTTCTTGCATATGTATCACCTGTATCTAGCATAGTGCTTTTCAAGTAGTAAGTGATTAACAAATGCCCTATCTTTCTAACTCTAATCTTAGCTATCTTTCTATCTGTGTGCTGGGGGCAGCTCCAATTGAACTGTTGATTGTTAACTTTTTAGTGTGAGTATTTACATCTGAGAAATCAGTCCACAAATCAAGACAATTTATTTTTATTGTTGCTGTTTTTGATCTAGTATTTTAAAAGTGTTAATGATGCTACTTAAACTTAAAATTGCATTGCATGCCCCCCCCAAAAAAAGCCCAGATGTTAAATATTTACTAGCACACTCCTATATTGCTCTATAAACATTACTTCAGCTCAGCAGGAATTCAGGAGAAGGTTCAGGGAATAAAGTCATCACCAGGCTGGAGGCCTGGTAACTATGGAATAACAAGAGGAAGAGGAAGAGGAGAAGGAGGAGGAGTAACTGTCATTTATATAGCATTTTAAATTTGGTAAGCATTATATCCATTATCTCACTTGAGCCCAATAGCCTCCATTTATATTTATTGATCTATTTATCTATTTTGTTAACCTTTTTTCTTTCTTCCTTCCTTGCTTTTTTTCTTTCTTTTTTCTTTTTCTACATATCTCCATCTATTTATCTACCTATTTACTGTACATTTGTACTGCACCCTGCCTACTACCTGTATATCTATTTATTTATTTACTTACCAACTATTCCTTCTCACCTTTGTAGCTGTAGGAAAATATAGTTTCCTAAGCAAACTCCCTCTAAGGTAATTGAAAAAAAAAAAGATGCCTTTAATTTATTAGATAAACTCCCCTCCAGGAATTTTTGCACAATACAAATCCAGGAGATTCAAATATGTTGCTGATTGAGCACCATATGGTCTATGAGGATTATACATTACTCTCATTTATTCCCATGCTTTTCTTATTTGGACTGATTCCCTGTTCCTTGCTTTCTTCCCTTTGGAACCTTCTGAGCTTGTCCAGTTGACATCAAAGCCATCACTCTGAGTTCTTTTTATTCAGATCTCAGGTACAGAAGGATGTAATCTTGTGATTTCTCCCTCCATCCTGATGTTTCTGAGCTGTCTGTATGGTCTCTGACCCTCAAGATTATAGGAATCACCATAGATATCTTTTCCTAATGTTTCATTATTGCATAAAGGTAAACTTGGGTTCTTGATGGTTATGCCAGCAAAATCAAAAACCTGACAAGCCCTACCAAGCAGAAAAGATTTCTTTCTTTCTTTCTTTCTTTCTTTGTATTATTAATTTATTTATTTTAGTTTTCAACATTCACTTTCACAAGATTTTGAGTTCCAAATTTTCTCCACATCTCATCCCTCCTCCCACCCCAAGATGGTGTGAATTCCTAATACCCCTCCCCCTAATCTGTTCTTCCTTCTATCACCCTCCTCCTTCTCTTATCCCCTTCTCCTTCTGTTTGCCTGTAGGGCAGCATAGATTTCTATACCCCATTTCCTGTATATCTTATTTCCCAGCTACATGTGAAAATAATATTTAACATTTGTTTTTAAAACTTTGGGTTCCAAATTTTCTCCCTTCCTTGCTCCCCACCCACCCTCATTAAGAAGGAAAGTAACTCCATACAGGTTGTACATGTGTAGTCATGCAACACACTTTTATAGTAGTCATGTTGTGAAAAACTAACTATATTTTTCCTTCATCCTATCCTGGCCCCCATTTGTTCTATTCTCTCTTTTGACCTTGCCCCTCCTCAGAAGTGTTTGCTTCTGATTACCCCCTCCCCAATCTGCCCTCTCTTCTTCAACTCTCTTTCCCCCTTCCCCCCTATTTACCTGTAGGGTAAGATAGAGTTCCATACCAAATTGAGTGTGTATGTTATTCCCTCCTTAAGCCAAATCTGATGAGAATAAGATTCACTCATTCTCTCTCACCTTCCCCCCTTCCCCCCCACTGTAAAAGCTTTTTCTTGCCTTTTATGTGAGATAATTTATTCCATTTTACCTCTCCCTTTCTCCTTCTCCCAGTACAATCCTCTCACACCCCTTAATTTTATTTTTAGATATCATCCCTTCATTTTCAAACTAACCCTGTGCCCTCTGCTATATATATATGTGTATGTGTGTGTGTGTGTGTGTGTGTGTGTGTGTGTGTGTGTGTGTATGTTCCCTCCAACTACCCTGATACTGAAAAAGGTCTCATGAGTTACAAATAGCTTTCCATGTAGGAACATAAATAGTTCAATTTTAACAAATCCCTTATGATTTCTCTTTCCTGTTTACTCTTCATGCTTCTCTTGAGTCTTGTATTTGAAAGTTGAATTTTCTGGGGGCAGGTAGGTGGCGCAGTGGATAGAGCACCAGCCCTGAATTCAGGAGGACCTGAGTTCAAATCCAGCCTCAGATGCATAACACTTACTAGCTGTGTGACCCCGGGCAAGTCACTTAACCTCAT
Organism: Vombatus ursinus; assembly: GCF_900497805.2. Classification (NCBI taxonomy): domain Eukaryota; kingdom Metazoa; phylum Chordata; class Mammalia; order Diprotodontia; family Vombatidae; genus Vombatus; species Vombatus ursinus. The sequence goes on from NW_020954599.1 coordinate 49,374,730, forward strand.
TGCCTAGTCAAAAAAAAAAAAAAAGAAAAAGAAAAAGAAAGAGAAAGTCGAATTTTCTATTCAGCTCAGGTCTTTTCATCAAGAATGCTTGAAACTCTTCTATTTCATTGCATGTTCATTTTTCCCTGAAGGATTATGCTCAGTTTTGATGGGTAGGTGATGCAGAAAAAATTTCAGACACAGTCTGGTAACATTATATGGCGTAGTGAAGTGGAGAAAGTGCTGAACTTAGAGTCAAGGGATCCCAGTTAAAATCGACAATTGACACTACCTGAATTACAAAGAAATCACTTAGCCTCTCCAGACTTCAATTTCCTTACTTTTAAAATGAGAGTTTTGGACCTGATAGTTACTGAGGTGTCTTGCTGCTCTAGATCTTAAGTACAGAATGGCTCATTGCTGTTATGGTATCCAAGGGATTAAATTATCTAAAGAGCTAAGGGCAATAAGGTAGGCCTGGGCAAGAACCCAAATGAATCTAGGGTCTTCAGGTCCAAAGATGTAACTGGTGACTGAGGGGAAGCTGTGAGTTTTCTGGCTCATTTCTTTTTCTGTCTCTTTCTTGGTGGGAAATTTGGCATCTCTGCAGGGTTTCACTGGCTTACCTAAAAGTAAGGTAGACTGACAAAAATGGACAAAAGAACTTTTGGAGAGTGGGGTGGGGTGATAGCAAGAAATTCTTGGTTATTACTAAAAGATGTAAGGAAACTTGACTCCAGAGGAAAGAGGCTATTGGCCCAATGCATCATAGTAACCTTAAGGCTTAAGGAACAAGTACAATAAGAGTAAGTGCCCCAGTATTTCGATAGGGACTGAGGGCAAGGGGCTTTTGGAGGTAGAATAAAAAGACAACATGGGGAGGGCTTGGGTGGGATTACATAAACACACAAAAACATACATATATCATAAAGATAAAGATTTAGAAAGAGGAATTATGAGGTTAATATGAGGTTTGTTCTTGCTTTTCTAGGGGGATTGCACTTTTCCTTTTAGAAGTTTAGGAAAAAGGAGAAGTTCATAGGAATCAGAGCTGGAAAGAACCCTAGAGATTATCCAGATCAATCCTACTTGGATGAGCAGCAGTTATTGCTGTTTCTGTGGGTTAGCTCATGTAGTAAGGCCCAAAGGCCTTGGCTATGGTCAGTGTGGAGGCGACTAATAAGCCCTGAATTCACTGAGTTTGCTAAGGTATAACTACTTTAACAGGTCTACTAGTCTTGACTATATTGTAGATTCCAGGTCAAAACAACCACTAAAAAGTTGACAACCAAGTGATTGATTAGCTCTGTGGCTCCTGGCAGTTCATGAAACAACTAAAAATACCAAAAGTGTCCCTTGTATCACTTTAGCAGTGATGCTGGTGGCTGAGAGGCAGAGAAAGGGATAGACTTACATAGTTCTTAAAACATCTGTGAACATTAATTTAATTGCTGGTACTTTTAACATGCAGCTTGTTTCAAACACCAATGAGTTGGAACACTACTAGAAAGACTGATGTATATCCTCAAGATAGCAAAAGAATGGTAAGAAGTCCCCTACTATTTGGCTAATCTTGGGAGGATTTCTAAAAATGCACCCTGATAATGAAGCATACCTACCTCCTCTCAGTGGGAAAAAGGTAGGGGATGATGGATATAGAATGTGGGAAATTCTGTCATGAAAGTTGTCATGTGGTTGTTGTGTTGGTTGGTCTCACTTAAATTGGTTTGTGGTATGTGTGTTTGTGTGTGTGTGTGTGTGTGTGTGTGTGTGTTAAAAGTTTTGTTATAAAGAAGGGCTCAATAGGTGGGGGGGTGGTAAAAGGGGAAATGACTGTGGAATAAAAACAAACTCAATTCTAAAACTTCAAAAAGAGCAAGTATGTTTCCAGAGGAATGTTGAGAGGTGATAGATTCAAGATATAAAATAAAACACACAATTTTGACCACAGGCAATATGGGGATTTGTTTAGTTTTATTTATGCATATTTCTTATAAGAATTTTGTTTTCCTTTTAAATTGGGAGGGTAGTGAGGGAGAGAAACAAATGGCTGTGAATTGGAAAATAAAAGAAAATTTTTTAACAACACAGAATTACACAGGAAGAGGAAGTATACAATGGATTGTAGCTTAGTTGTACCCTTGCAAGTGAGATGGCATGTTTGTCTATGCAACACAGAGACAAAGACAGAGATTTAAAGGAACCACCACAAAAGAAATTGACAGAAGTAAGAGGAGGCTTAAAAAGTAACTTTGGTCTTCACTGGGATGTAAAATGATCTAGGCTTATTTTTATTTTGGGTTTCAAGATTCCTGTCCTCCTCCATTAATTCTTATTTAATTCTTCTCACAAATGTTAGCCTTAAACCTTCCATATATTTTTTTTTCTTCTCCAGGGACTAATATTGCTAGATTTTTCAAGCAACAAATATTCATTTTACAAGCAATTAGTATGTGCAAGGCACTGGGGAAACAAAGACAAAAGCAAAATGATACCTGTCATAAAGAAGATAACATTTTAATGAGGAGACAACATACACATAAATAGATGAATACAAAATTTCAGTTCAAGTGAGCACTTTCTTCAGTGGTGTATTGGTGAAGAAGGACAGCTATCAGTGGCTGATTCTTCTGCAAAATTCATATTTTTTTCAATAAATAATCTGCAGAAGAATCCCAATGCAATGTTGTCCTTTCTCTTGTTCTATTAATTTTCCATAAGTGCCAATACAACACTGATGTGACAGGACTAATATTTACTAATCCTTCAATATCATTCAGGCATGTAGTTTAGGGTATTTCTTTCTCTAAAAAGCACAGAAGTTACCTCAAGACTTAATTGGTTTTTGTTCAAGTGGTAGAGTTCTAGAATTCCTTCCTTCTCTTTTCTGAAGCCAGTAGCATCCTAGTGGCCTCTGGTTATATTGAGGTGGCTTCCTGATTGCCTGAAGATATAAAAGACCTACCCATGTGGAATCAGAGCTCTTCTGACCTGATGAAGAATAAAAAGTTGTGAGAGTCACCATACCCTTCCCTACTGACAAGATGAGTGAGTATGTGAAGAAGAGATTGTGCCTACCTGAGTCAAGGGCTGCATCATCCTTGTTGAATATCCTTTCTCTGCAGTGGCTAAGTAAACATCATTTTTGTTAATTGTTGAATGACCTACAAGTGCCTCATTTCATTCTAATACAAAACCCAAATTAACAGAGCAGAGCCCAAGTTGCAACTGTCCATCAGATTTGACATAACAAGGGATTTGCCAGATTTTTAAAATATCGTGCTTGAGAACCTCGATGTAAATAGGCAATGGTACTTAATCATCCTAAAACTATACAAGTGGGGAGACATGAGTCAAAGAGGTGAATGAATAGAGAAGATTAGTATGTGATGGTAACAAAGGATAAGTGAAATATGGCATGCAATGCCAGCCAATTGACCAATAAGCATTTATTAAATCCTTACTATGTGCTATACACTGAACTAAGCTCTGGAGATAAAAATGAAGTTAGAAGATAGTCCCTACTGTCAATGAGCTCACAGTCTAATGGGGGAGACAACATGAAAACAATTACATGTAAGCAAGCTAAATACAGAATAATTTGGAGATAATCAGCAGAGGGAAAACATTAGCCTTAAGGAAGATCAGAAAAGGCTCCTTGGAGGAGGTAAAATTTTAGCTGGAATGTAAAGGAAGCCAGGGTAGGCAAGAGGTAGAAATGAAGAGGGAGAATATTTTAGTCATTAGGGCATCTTGTTTAAGAGAACAAGTGGAAGATACCCACACACTGAATGGACCCCAGAAAGGTTTTATGAGAAGACATAGACACAATTCAAGTAGGATAAGCTACAAGGATGAATTGTCGTCTACATCACCGGAGGGAATACCCACACTAATGGAATCATAGTCATTAAAAGAACTTAAGAACCTAAGACTTAAGAACCTAAGAAAAAGGCTGAAGATATAGGAAATACCAATGATTTAGTGACAAATGACCCCTAGATAGCTTAAGTGTGAGAAAAATACGTAAAGCTTTTTGAAAACTTTAAAGTAAAAATAAATATTAGTCATGGCTGTTATTATTACCATTCCTATTCATTATTTTGACCGTTCTAGAAAAAAGTCTGTGCCAAGGGCTAGGGTCCAATTTTATCATTTTGTTCACTTTCGAGTGAGTTCCGTCCAACTGTGGTGCTGCTTCCTAAAATATCTGATTGACCTTAAAGTATAGAAATCTAGCTAAACCAACATAATGATCCCATTCACTATAGGACTAAGGACCTATAGCATCCTCTGGTTAAATTTCGGGACAGCAATATATAATCATGAGGATTTATTTCCCCTGGCACCTAAGTGCTTTTCATTCAACAAAACTTCAGAGAGAAAAAATAAACATGGAAATAATGTTCTTGAGGCTTTGTGAAGAGGAAATAACTAATGAACTAAAAGAAAGATGGAATGAACTGGATCATAAATAATATCAAAGGATGATAAAATGATGTCTCCACTTAGGTTAAGATTAAGAAAGCCAAAGCAAGGACAGGAACAAATGTTTAAAAAATAGCTGCTCCTTATTCTTTTTTTGTCCAGCATTTTTGCGTTGTAATTCTTCAAAAGATAGCATCTTTAAATGATGCTGTATCATCATCTAATTAAACAGATTTTTTTCATGTAGGATAAATGCAGAGTGGACAAAAGAATATGATAATCCATTTTCCCAAGTGCTTAGGGGAGGGGAAGGGAAAGATACATTGATATAACATAGATTATCTTCCACTACCCACATGCATACTCCTCCCCTCCCCCCCATTGCCATCAGGCTGCTTTATTCAACATCTTATAAACAATGAATCAAAAGTTGCCTCATCTTTGTTCAAGTGGTAGAGTTCCATAATCCCTTCCTCCTCCTCTCTGTCAATCCCATTCCTTCATACTTCATCTTTTGAGGCCCATCTCCTTTGAAAAGATTTTCTTGACCACCCAATCCCACAGTGATCTGTCTCTATTCAAAATTCTTCTTTTATCCATTAATTATTTGGCCATTTGTCAATTACTGATTTATATTGCTATTTTTCTATGTATATACCATACCTTGTCATGTACATTATAAGAACTTTCAGTACAGAAATCATAACTCATATTTGTTATGTTACTTTGCATATAGCATCTGCCCAAAATAATAATTATTGATAGGGTAAAAATGTGTCCTAGCTAGAATATGGATATCAGTCATGTTCTTTTGCCCATATTTTGCTAGAACTAGTCTTGTTCCCAATGTCATAAATATCATTGTGGGAGTTGGAATAGAGGGTAACCCTAAGCATAAGTTTAAAATATCAGCTAGACCTGTCATTTCACTGCTATAGGGAACACCCAATGAGAAAATTGTCTTTCTTTTGCATTTTTCAAGGGCACTCACCATGATAATAGTGAAAACTTCTGATGCCATATAGCAACACTGATTTTTTTATCTTAATAATGACTTTTAAATAAAATGATTTCTGTTTGTATGTGCAAAACAATCTTTTGTTGTCCATAAATATGAGTAAGACATTTTTCTGGAAAAATAGCCATTAATGTTGCTAAGTTAAAGTTTCCAGAAATCAATAAACAGTGAGATTTTGTATTTTTTACACTTTTCAGAAAATTATGTTATTTAAAATGTAAGACAGGTGGTAGATGGCTGAGTATAAAGAAAGTCACTCTCACCCTCCCTTACTGACTTCAGAAATCCCAAGAAATATCACTCCAGGAAAAAACCCTGAAACAGATGAACTAGCAGAAATACAGGGTGCAGCAGTCTTGGAGCCTAGGAAGCTTGGAGGATTGACAGGAAAGGCCCCTCTCACTCTGGGAGAGAGGAAGCTGTACAGAACAGGAAGCCTCCCAGCAAGCCAGTGGCAAGCCCCACCCCATACCAGGGGAGATCCTAGAACCCCAGGGTGTTAGACCTCGCAAGTGTCTCAATAAAGGCAAGGTAACCTATAGATACCAGCTTGGAAAACAACCATGTCCCATGGCATTCCCAGCTAGCAAAATGCCTGGTGCTTCAGCAAAACTCTGGGAAGCACAACTCTAAGAGGTAACACTCTAGGCTGACAGACATCCTCCAGCAGTGAAACATCCCTGTGCAAGGCCTGGGTGAGTAGGAACCAAAGAAAGGAGTGTAAAGCACAAGTAAGCAGGTGTCCCCTGGGGCCAGACTCCCCCCATCTACAAATCAGGAAATAAACAAATACCATGAGCAAAAAGAAATGGACAAGGACCATAGATTCTTATTATAGGGACAGGGAAAATCAAGGCAGAAATTCAGAAGAGGACAACATTGGCAATATACCCACATCCAAAACCTCAAAGTAGAACATGAACTGGACTGAAGCCCAAAAAGCATTCTTGCAAGAGCTCAAGAAGAATTTTAAAAGTCAAATAAGAGAGGTAGAAAATAAATTGGGAAAAGAAACGAGAAGTATGCAAGGGAGAGTCAATAGCTTGGAAAAGGAAGGACAAAAATTAACTGTAGAAAACAAGTCCTTAAAAAATACAATTGGCCAAATGGAAAAATAAATACAATGAATAAAACAAGTCCCTGAAAAAAAGCAATTGACCAATTGGAAAACATGTACACTGAAGAAAATAATTCCTTAAAAAGCAGAATTGGCAAAATGGAAAAGGAGGCACAAAATCTAATAGAAGAAAACAATTCATTAAAAATTGGAATTGGGCAAGTGGAAGCTAATGACTCTATGAGAGAGTGAGAATCAGTCAAACAGAAATTAAAAAAAGAAAAAAATTAAAAGAAAATGTAAAATATCTCATTGGTAAAACAACTGACCTAGAAAATAGATCCAGGAAAGACAATTTAAAAATGACTGATCTACATGAAAACCATGATGAGAAAAAGAACCTGGAGAGCATCTTTCAGAAAAACATCAAGGAAAACTGCCCAGAGGTCCTAGAATCAGGATGTAAAAGTCACTGAAAGAATGTACCAATCACCTCTTGAAAGAGATCTCAAATTGAAAATGCCAGGGAATATAGTAGCCAATTTCCAAAATTACCAGATCAAAGAGAAAATACTGCAAGCAGCCAGAAGGAAAAAATGTAAATGTCAGGGAACCATAGTCAGGATTACACAGAACCTTGCAGCTTCTACATTGAAAAGATCATAGGTCATGGAATATGATATTCTGTGAGGCAAAGGAGCTTGGATTACAACCAAGGGTCAATAACCCAGAAAAATTGAGCATAATCTTTCAGGGGAGGAGATGGATATTTAATGAAATAAGGGACTTTCAAACTTTCCTGAAGAAAAGAACAGAGCTCAACAAAAAGTGTGATCTTCAAATACAAGACTCAAGAGAGGTATAAAAAGGTAAACAAGGCAGAGAAAATGAAAAACAAAATGTTATTAATAAAGGCAAACTGTTTATTTCCCTACAAGGAAAGATGACACTTGTAACTCTTCAGAACTGTATTGTTATTATGACATTTAAAAGGTTATTCATAGAAAGAGGGGGTAGGTATAAGTTTACTTTGATGTAGTGATAACAAATCTAATTAAGTTGATTAAGTGAATCTAATTAAGTGGATTAAGTGGATCTAATTAAGGGATTATACTGGGAGAAAAGGAAAGGAGGAAACAGACATGGGTAAATTACATCACATAAAAAGGCACAAAACCCTGTTACAGTAGAGGGACAGAAGGGAGAGAGATGAGCATTATTTCAATCTTACTCTCATCAGATTTGGTTCAAAGAAGGAATAACATAATCATTAAGGTACAGAAATCTAACTTACCTTATAGGAAGTAGGATGGGAAAGGGAAAAGAAAATAGAGGGAATGAATAGAAGGGAGGGAAGAAGTAGTAAGGGTTAAGGGGAAGAAAAGGGAGGGGGCTAATAGAAATGAGGGGAGACTGAGGCAGGCAGGGGCCAAAGCAAAACATTAGTGAGGAGGGAAAAGGAGAAAAGAGAAAGAAAAGCATAAACAGGGGGGGAATAGGATGGAGAGAAAGACACAGTAATCATAACTATGTATGAGAATGAAATGACTTCTCTCATAAAACAGAAGTGGAAAGCAGAGTGGATTAAAAACCATAATCCTACAATGTGTTGTTTATAATAAACACATTTGAAGCAGAGGGATATACACAGAGTAAGGATAAAAGGCTAGAGAAGAATATATTCTGTTTCAGCTAAAGTAAAAAAAAAAAAGCAGGGGTAGGAATCCTGATCTCAGACAAAGTAAAAGCAAAAATAGATATAATTAAAAGAGATAAAGAAGGAAACTATATCCTGCTAAAAGGTACTATACACAATGAAGTGTAATAACATTGCTAAACATATACGCACCAAGGGGTATAGCATCCAAATTCCTAGAGGAGAAGTTAAGGGATCCAAATTCCTAGAGGAGAAGTTAAGGGAGTTATAGGAAGAAATAGATAACAAAACTATACTAGTGGGGGACCTCAACCTCCCCATCTCAGAACTAGATAAATCTAACCACAAAATAAACACGAAAAAAAGTTAAGGAGATGAATAGAATTTTAGAAAAGTTAGATATGGCTGAACTTTGGAGAAAATTGAATGGGGATAGAAAGGAATGTAACTTTTTCTTGGTGGTGCATATGACCTACACAAAAATTGATCACAGTTCAATGCAGAAAGGCAGAAATATTAAATGCATCCTCTTCAGATCATGATGCAGTAGAAATTACATGTAATAAAGGGCCATGGACTAAAAGTTAATTGGAAACTAAATAATCTAATCCTAAAGAATGAGTGGGTCAAACAACAAATCATGGAAACAATCAGTAACTTCATTCAAGAGAAAGACAATAATGGGACAACATACCAAAACCTATGAGATGCAGTGAAAGCAGTTCTTAGGGGGAGTTTTATATCTTTAAATGCTTCCATGAATAAAATAGAGAAAGAAGAGATTAATGAATTGGGCATGCAACTAAAAAAGCTAGACAAAAAAATTGAAAATCCCCAATTAAATACCAAATTAGAAATTCTGAAGATCAAAGGAGAGATTAATAAAGTTGAAATTAAGAAAAATATTGAACTAACAAATAAAACTAAGATCTATTTCTATGAAAAAAAATTAAAATAGATAAACCTTTGGTTAACTTGACTTTAGAAAAAAGAAAAAAGAAAACCAAATCACTAGCATCAAAAATGAAAAGGGTGAATTCACCACCAAGGAAGAGGAAATCAAAGCAATAATTAGGAGCTATTTTGCCCAACTGTATGCCAATAAATTTGACAATCTTAGTGAAATGAATATATACAAAAATATAAATTGCCCAGATTAGTGGAAGAGGAAATAAAATACCTAAATAATCCCATTTCATAAAAAGCCATCAACAAACTCCCTAAGAAAAAATCCAGGTCCAGAAGGATTTACAAATGAATTCTGTCAAACATTTAATGAACAATTAATTCCAGTACTATATAAACTATTTGGAAAAATATGTGAAGAGTCCTACCAAATTCTTTTTGTGATACAGATATGGTGCTGATACCTAAACCAGGAAGAGCCAAAACATAGAAAGAAAACTATAGAGCAATTTCCCTAATGACTATAGATGCAAAAATTCTAAATAAAATATTAGCAAAAAGATTACAGCAAGTTATCTCAAGGATAATACACTATCACCAGGTGGGATTTATACCAGGAATGTAGGGCTGGTTCAATATTGGGAAAACTATCAGCATAATTGACCATATCAAAAAAAAAAACCTAAGAGAAATCATTTGATTATATCAATTGATACAGATAAGGCTTTTGACAAAATACAACACCCATTCCTATTAAAAACACTAGATAGCATAGGAATGAATAGAATCTTCCTTAAAATGATAGTTAATATCTATCTGAAACCATCAGCAAGCATTATATTTAATGACAAGCTAGAAGCATTTCCAATAAGATCAGAGGTGAAACAAGGATGTCCATTATCACCACTGTTATTCAATATTGTATTAGAAATGCTAGCTTTAGCAATAAGAAAAGAAAAGGAAATTGAAAGAATTAGAATAGGCAAAGAAGAAACAAGGCTATCATTCTTTGCAAGTGATATGATTGTATAACTTACAGAATCAAGTAAAAAATTACTTGAAATAAACAAATTTAACTAAGTTGCAGGATATAAAATAAACCCACACAAATCATTGGCATTTCTATGTACTACTAAAAAAGCCTACAGCAAGAGATAGAAAGAAAAATTCTATTCAAAGTTATTGTAGACATAAAGTATTTTGGAGTCTACCTGCCAAAGCAAACTCAGGAACTATATGAACACAATTACAAAACATTTCTCATACAAATAAAGTCAGATCTAAATAATTGGAAAAATATCAGTTGCTTATGGATAGGCTGAACTAATATAATAAAAATGACAATTCTACTTAAATTAATTTATTTATTCAGTGTCATACCAATCAAAGTACCAAAATTTTATTTTATAGGGCTAGAAAAAACAATAACAAAATTCATCTGGAAGAACAAAAGTCCAGAATATCAAAGGAATTAATGAAAAGAAATGTAAGGGAAGGTGGCCTAGCTGTACCAGATCTTAAATTATATTATGAAGCAGCAATCATCAAAACTACTTTGGACTGGCTAAGAAATAGAGTGGTGGATCAGTGGAATAGGTTAGGTACAAACACACAGTAGTCAATGACTATAGTAATCTACTGTTTGAGAAACCCAAAGACCCTGACTTCTGGCATAAGAACTCACTACTTGACAAAACCGCTGGGAAAACTGGAAAAATAGTATGACAGAAGCTGGATATAGACCAACATCTTACACAGTATACCAAAATAAAGTCAAAATGGGTACATGATTTAAATATAAAGGCTGATGCTATGGCAAACTGGAAGAGCAAGGAATAGTTTACTTGTCAGATTTATGGAGAACAGAAGAATTTATGACCAAACAAGAGATAGAAAACATTATAAAATGCAAAATGGATGACTTTGATTACATTAAGCCAAAGCAACCAAGATTAGGAGGGAAGCAGAAAACTGGGAAAGAATCTTCACAACCAGTGTCTCTGATAAAGGTTTAATTTCTAAAATATATAGAGAACTGAGTTGAATTCATAAGACTACAAGTCATTTCCCAATTGATAAATGGTCAAAGGATATGAACAGGCAGTTTTCAGAGGAAGAAATTAAAGATGTCTATAGTCATATGAAAAAATGCTCCAAATCACTAATATTAGAGAAATGCAAATCAAAATGACTCTGAGGTACCACATTCCACCTATCAGATTGGCTAACATGACAAAACAGGAAAATTATAAATATTGGAGAAGACGTGGGAAAATTGGAATACTAATGCATTGTTGGTGGTAGTTGTGAACTGATCCTATCATTCTGGAGACCAATTTGTTATCATCCCTGTGTGATGAAGGATCAGTGTTCGTGGAAGGGTTTGAATGACCTTTTCAGAGACATACTTAGCTGCATTTTTGATACAGTGATTGTCCGAATTTCCACTCCATCACTCCAAGAGTGTTTTTAGAGTGCCCAGACAAAACAATAATATATGTTCTATTTTTAGGGTAAATTACAAAGAAAAATAACCTGGTTTACACATTTTCTAATTGTGTAAAAGTCACTGTGTTTTTTTTTTATTTTCATGAGGTTAAAAGATGTATAAAGAAGAGAGGACTTCCTGTTAGATGTCATGTCCTGACTCATTTTGATTGAGGCTATAGCATGCATGCTTTTGCCATTTCAGAAGAGCTCAGCAGGTATTGACTTCTTGCTGAAAACATCATCATTTCCGTACTCATATGAATTTTTCTTGTGTATGAAAAAATACTCAATGGGCAAAAGAGATTTTTAAAAACTGTTTTCATATCTCAGATGTATCTTAAGTTTTGAAATGTAAGACATAGAAAATATACATATGTAAAACTATTGCTGTAGTACAAAGGATATTTATAAGCTTATATTTATTAGTGTCTAATTACATCTATATCACAAGCTTTACATGAATTTATTTAAAAAGAACATTATCTGTTCTGAACATTACCTAGGATATTCTCATCTTCACATCTTGGAAAACCAGTGATATTCAAGGTTTAATTAGTATCATCTCTTATATGGAGCCTCTTCTTTTCTTTCCACTTAAGTTGTTGTTCAGTTGTTTCAGTCATGTCTGACTCTTTATGACCCCATTTGGGGTTTTCTTGGCAGAGATATTGGAGTGGTTTGCCATTCCCTTCTGCAGCTCATTTTACAGATGAGGTGACTGAGACAAAGTGACTTGCCCAAGGTCACAAAGCATAAACTCAGGTCTTCCCAACTCCATCCAGGTCCAGAGTAGAATCCACTACATCACTGAGTTGCTTCCTAGTCCTTCACCTAGTAGTTTATGTTCTTGGGGCTAATCCAACACTAGACTGGATTATTCATCACATCTGTTTCTTACTTTCCTAATCAGCTCCCCTTATCAATTTTTTTTCTGTTTCTTTGTTTGTTTTAACCAGTGCAAATGGATTTTGATGTTTCTGTTTTAATATGGTTACTCTCTAAGTGTCCCATGCTACTTTAAGGTTTAGTTGTAGAATAATTGCTGAACTACATTTGTACAGGAAGTTTTCTTATAAGTTTGCCATAAGGAAAGTTTATTATTGTTGTTTAGTCATTTCAGTCATGTACAACTCTTCATGACCCCATTTCTGGTTTTCTTAGCAAAGATATTGGAGTGCTTTGCCACTTTCTTCTCCATCTCGTTTTACAGATGAGGAAACTGAGACAAAGACTTGTGCAGGCTCACATAGCTAGTAAGTATCTGAGACCAGATTTGTACTCAGGAAGATGAGTCTCTGACTCTAGGCCCAATGCTCTATCCACTTTCCACCCCTCTCAAGTTAGTACCTCCAAAATTTATTTTGTATTTATATTATATTTGCATATCTTTGTATGTATGATGTTTCCTCCTAAAAGAAATAGAAGCTCTTTTAGTACAGAGATTGCATTGACTTGTGTATTTATATTCATAGCACCTAGCATTTTCCCCCATTTTTAACCTTTGCTATTTATTTGTTTATTTTATCTTTTTTTTATACTTGGTATTTTATTTTTTCCCCAGTTACACTTTAAAAAAAATTTGTAACATTTGTTTTTAAAATTTTGAGTTCTAAATTCTCTCCCATCCTCCCTATCTACCCCATCTCCCCCATGTTGAGAAGGCAAGCAATTCCATATAGCTTATACATGTATAGTCATGCAAAACACTTCCATAATGGTCATGTTTGAAAAGATTAACTATATTTCCCTCCATCCTATCCCACCTCCCATTTATTCTGTTCTCTCCTTTGACCCTGTCCTGCCTCAAAAGTGTTTGCTTCTGATTACCCCTTCCCCCAATCTACCCTGCCTTCTATCACCCCCCTCCTTCTCTTATCCCCTTGTCCCCTGTTTCTTGTATGGTAAGATAGATTTCTATAGCCAATTGAGTGTGTATGCTATTCCCTTTTTAAGCCAATTCTGATTGGCTTACTCATTCCCTCTCACCTCCCCCCAACTTCTCTTCCTTTGTGAAAGCTTTTTCTTGACTCTTTTATGTGAGATATATTTTTTCATTTTTTAAATAATTAATTTATTTATTTTTAGTTTCCTACATTGATTTCCATAAGATTTTGAGTTTTAAATTTTCTCTCCCTCCTTCTCCTCCCCGCCAAGACAACATACAATCTGATATAGGCTCTACTTATGCACTCATATTAAGCACATTTCCCCATTAGTCATGATGTAAAGAACAATTAGAACTAATGGGAGGAACAACAAGATTGAAGCAATAAAACAAAACAACAAAGGGAAAGGAGAACAAATAGTATGTTTCCATCTGCATTCATACTCCATAGTTCTTTCTCCAGATATTTTTAGCATTTTCCATCAAGACATCCTTGCTTTGCTGAGAAGACCTAAGTCTATCAAAATCAATCATCACACAGCGTGGCTGTTACTGTATACAATGTTATTCTGGTTCTGCTCACTTCACTCAGCATCAGTTCATATAAGTCTTTGCAGGTTCTTCTGAAGTCTGCTTGCTCATCTTTTCTTATAGCACAAAGTATTCCATTACATTCATGTACCACAGCTTGTTCTGCCATTTCCCAATTGATAGGAATCCCCTCGATGTCCAATTCTTGGCCACCACAAAAAGAGTTGCTATGAATATTTTTGTACATGTATGTCCTTTTCCTGTTTATATGATTTCTTTGGGATACAAACTTAGAAGTAGTATTTCTGGGTCAAGGGGTATGCACAATTTTATAGCCCTTTGGGCTATAAATTGCTCTCCAAATTGCTCTCCAGAATGGTTGAATCAGTTCACAACTCCAACAACAATGCATTAGTGTTCCAGTTTTACCACATCTCCATATGTGAGATAATTTACCCCATTCTTCCTCCCCCTTTCTCTTTCTCCCAATCTATTCTTCTCTCAGCCCTCAATTTTATTTTTTAGATATCATCCTTTCATATTCAACACACACCTGTGCCCTCTGTTTACATATACTTTTTCTAGTTACCTCAATAATGAGAAAGGTCTTATGAGTTACAGATGTCATCTTTCCATATAGGAATGTAAACAGTTGAACTTTAATAAGTGCCTTGTGATTTCTCTTTCCTGTTTACTTTTTCGTGTTTCTCTTGGTCTTATATTTGAAAGTCAAATTTTCTATTTAGCTCTGGTCTTTTCTCAAGAATGCATTAAATTCTCCTACTTTGTCAAATGTCATTTTTTTCCCCTCATGGATTAAACTCAGTCTTGCTGAGTAGGTAATTCTTGGTTTTAATCCTAGATCCTTTGACCTCTGGAATATCCCTGTCTCTACTCCACCATCATGGCTCTGCCCCTGATTTCTTTTATTTTTTTTCTATTCTATCATTTAATTTTTTTTAAACTGGGACAATTAGCTCTTTTGTCTTATGTAGTTTTCATTCAAGGTTTCTTGAAACATAGCTCTGGTAAACCAGGCTTTGATAAAGTCCACTGAGATTCAAATAGAGTTGCTTGACTATGCTTTTAAACCCAAATCACTCTGAATCTCACTGATTGGTCAATAATATGTCCCAGCCCAAGCTTCACTTGCTCATTTTTTGGATTTTGATGTCTCAGAGTGAGAATAAATAGCAATTGTTTCCGTTCTGGCCAGAAAATCTGAAGGTCTCCCCCTCACTGATTGTTTTGGGAATTCAAAGTAGATTATCTTTTGCCTCAAATCTTACCTAGCCTTTAATCACCGAATGGATGTTGCCTCAGACAAACTGAGACCTGGGAAAGACCTTAGCTTAAAAAGGTCAGGGTCTCCGACTGAATCTGGGGCAATCACTAGTTGTCCTGATCTATGTCCTGCCACTGGGCTCCAATGACTGGGAAAGAGAGATTAATAACTTTGCACAGCCCTGCCTCACTTAAATCTAATTCACTTGCAAGTTAAAACATCACCCTCCTGATGTCACTGGATGAACCATAACAACAACAACATCTAGTATAGTAGGTGCTTAATAAATACTTTTCTAATTGAAAAGAATGGAATTGTCAGGTAAAACAGGTGACATTTTTCTGTAATCCCCTCCTGATTCTTTTATCATAGCTCTTAAGTGGCCCCAGAAGAATGAGATAGACACTACTTGCAACATTGTTCTTGGCTAAACCAAGTTGCATTTAGGGAAACAATGTGGTAGCATACTAGTTATATTTAACCATGACCTACGCTGGGTTAGCACCATCTTTAAGACTGTATCCAATAATCCTCTCTCTAAATATAAATGTATAGAATCACAATTATATATGAGTATGTATGTGTATATATGTGTGTATATATGTATATATAAATGTATGTGTGTGTGCGCGCGCGTGTGTGTGTGTGTGTGTGTGTTATAATCTGAGAAGGAAGATGTACTTAGGATAGAGCAATTAACTTATCAAAACCTTAGGGCTGCAGTTTACAAAATAAATCCACAAAAATCAACATCATTTCTATCTAATAATCACAAAATCTAAGAGTCAATATATCAAACCATTGTCAATACCTGTATAGAATCAGTTTCAAAAAGCTCCTTAAAGAAACAAAGACCTTAACTAGCTGGTTGCTGTCCTTCATTTTTGAAAAGGACCAAAACGACATCACTATGCTAGAATCAAGTTTCAGTGTGTCCAACTGTGACTGATCAGACCAATTATGAGCTCAGAATGTTCTACCACAGGTCAGACACATTAGTCTGTGTGAACCTTTGGAGTAGATTCTCTAAGTTTGTGTATCTTTTGGTTCTCTTGAGCTATTTCAATTCTGCTTTGCTCATAGAGGATAGTACCTTTTCTGATATGGGCATGCCAAGCTGAGTGGTCCCGTGACACTGTCTCCCATGTCACACAATTAATTCCAAAGTTTTTAAGAGAGATCTTGAGAATGTCCTTATATCGATTCTTCTGACCACCATGTGAACATTTGCCCTGTGTGAGTTCTCCATAAAATTGTCTTTTTGTCAAGTGTACATTTTGCATTTAAACAATGTGGCAAGCCCACTGGAGTTGCACTAGAGGAATAGTCAATGCTCAAGGCTAGGATGTGCCAATATAATAAAAATGACAATACTAACAAAGTTAATTTACATATTTGATGCTACACTAATCAAACTAACAAAATGCTACCTTTCAGAGCTAGATTAAATAATAAATACAAATTCATTTGAAGAAAAAAGAAACCTATAATTTCAAGGGAAATAACAAAAAATGTATAAGAATGAAGGAAGAATAATGTGTTCATACCTTAAGATGTTTTATAAAGAATCCATCTTCTAAACATTATATACTGGTTTAAAAGACAGAAAAGTAGATAAATGACACATTGAATATAAAAAAAATCCAAAATAACTGAATTCAAATGCCTATTATCATATATCATTCATGACTTTTTTTTATGGTGATTTCTTTTTTCAACCTAGTAGGATGTTAGTAATATCTCCTATGGGCATTATCTCCAAACCCATTTGCTTTTCCCTAACTTGCCTCACTTTTCCTTCAATAGATTACATGCAAGAGAGGAAAAAGGAATCTGGAAGATTTGGGAAAAGGTCCTAGATATGAAATAACTGTCACACTTC
This sequence comes from Vombatus ursinus, assembly GCF_900497805.2. NCBI lineage: Eukaryota > Metazoa > Chordata > Mammalia > Diprotodontia > Vombatidae > Vombatus > Vombatus ursinus. The sequence goes on from NW_020954599.1 coordinate 49,391,848, forward strand.
ATGTTCCCTACTTCAGGAATGATAATTGGCACTTAATACCTGACAGGTTGGAATAACATTTTACAATCTAAATGTTAAGATTCGGTGCTGACAACTGCAAATGCCTGTTGGCAATGACTTTCTAATACTTTGGGGGAGAAATCCAGCATCTATTTGAAGCAACACATCCAAGAGTGTACAAAATAAGTGGCTTTAAAAGGACTTTTCCCACTCTTAAAAACTGCAGATAATTTTATTGCTTTCTTCAAATTTAAGAAATATTTTTGTACATTTTTAAACTTTCTTTAAGACTTTGTTTTTAATTATGGAAAATGCAGTGAGGATACTATCAGTTTTCTCCAAATCTTTCAAGAAGTCTGGGTCATGCTGCTTTCTTGTTATGGAGTTTGGAAGTGAAATACATTTTCTGTTTGTGTACTCACAAGAAGGAGCTCTTTCCTGCCCAAGGGTTTAGTTACCATTCTCAACATATTTGTTTGTTTGTTTATTCACAGGTCCATTTATTTATTTCTTTTATCAACAACATTTGAATGTTTGGAGCTCTGATAAGACTGATTTGGGGCATTCTCTCTGGGCTACTGCTGCTCTGACAATATTAACATGGATTACCATTGAAAGCCTAGAGATAAAGTGGGTTAGTTTTTTAATGTTTTTACTCTGAACATGTAGATTTTAAACAGCTCTTCTTTTATGATATTGAAATAAACTAACATTTTTTTCAAATTTCCAAATAATATTTTAGCTTCCCCCCCTCAAAAAAATCAGCAGTTTTCATTGTTCTAAACAATGAAATAGGCTCAGATTCTTTAAGTCTAGACAAGTTCAGATTCCTTAAGAATCTGGACAATATGGCAAACCTTTGATAAGCCTTGCCTTTGGCTGAAAGAAGGCTTGGATCAAATTCATTTGGGCAGGACCCGTGTGTCATGATTTTGGGGTCCTACCACCCCTAAACCTCTAAACCTCAACATTTTGATGGCCCATACAGGGAGGCTACCTAACCCTTCTCTAACTCTTCTTCTCTAGTTCAAGATTGGAAGGTATATAAGCCTCCCTCCCTTCTTACTTGCCCTGCAGTTGGGGTCACTCTCCAAGCACCTCAGAAGGCTTAGAAGCGCTTTTTGGACAGACAATTACAAAGCTGTCTCGCACTCAGCCTAATGCTCTCAGGCTCTCAGTCCACTGGTTTGTTTCGAGGCAATGGACCTGGGTACTCCTTCTGCAGCATAGAGTACAAGGAGGGATGCCCTATCTGGAAGTGTATACGCAATTCTGTCAATTCTCTCAGTGCTAGGGAATCTGGAAAACTGCAGGTGCTTTTTGGTCCCTGAGGCTTACTTCTACACCTTCTACACACTTCCCTCTACACCCCTGAATCCTCCTTCATGGAGGTTAGAGGGAAAAGTTAGAACAGCTAAAAACATCTTAGCAGATTCTGGAGGTTATGTGGTTGATCATTAAGGAGTTTTGAAACACCTCCTTATAACCCTGGTCACTCCCTTCCCTTGAGTCAAGAGAGTATCTTTGTTAATCTTTCTCATAGGAGAAGAGAGTTTCACCCTTCCTCCCCACCTTGGAATTCACCCTCCCCTACCTGGTGAAAGGAAGTGGGGCCAGCAGCTATAGCATTGGCCCCACTGGCAATGGCCTTAGGTTCTGGGGCAATCTTTCCTGGAACCATCACCCAGGGGAGGCACATCCTGCTCGCCCCCCACCTCAACCCCCAGCAGTCATGTGGAGAGAGGGAAGGGGTATGGGTCAAGGTACAAAGCTAGCCAGCCTCCAAACTTGGGTAAGCTCTCTCTTTTAAAGTTGTAATTTTAACATGTTAATAATAAGATATTGATTCTCTGTGTAAAGTAATTTGGAAATGCATTTAACAAAATTAAATGTCACCTGATTAGTCATCTGATTGGTATAAGTTTCAGATTGGTAAACTTTTTGTACCAGTTATGTCAAGCAACTTTTATTTAGTTACAGCTAAAACAATTTGGCTATTGTTGATTGTTATTTTAATATGTAAACTTGCCAGAAAGCTTGTTTGGGTTATGGGTTGCTGAGAATTTGCAAGGATATGGAAATAATCTCTAACAATTGTTTTTTTTTTTTTTATACCAGGACAAATTTAAATTTGAGATGTAAGTCCTGGAAAAATTTTCCTAAGCTATGATCAGTGAAACATGCTGTTTGAGGGAAAAGTTCATGGGACCCTGATTTTGTTTTGAGTTGCCTGATGGATCATAATAATCCATCAATAATTAGTAATACCCCATCTCTGAGAGAGGTGCCGCAGGCTACTCAGAAAGAATGTGATACTGGTGGGAAATCTGCATTGGGAAAAGCTGAAGAAGACAAGTTTAGCCTCAGTCTAAGATGGGATCTTCCTGGCTCAGTTTCTCCATTGTGTTCCTTTAAAAAGGAATGTTACACCCCTGGCTATTCCTGAGTCTGGCTGTGAGGTGGATTTGATGCTGCATGGCTGGAAAACTGTAAATTATCTGAATCCAAACAGAGCTATGGATATTTTTATCCTGTCATATTTGGGCCCTAAATCTAGTCCCTGTTCTATCCTTTTATAGCAAATTTCTATAATATGAGCAAATGGTCTGTAAAAGATCAATGCAAGTGTGTGAGATCTTGTTGTTTTGACCTGAATGTGCAGTCATTTAATACTCCCAAACAACTGAAATTAAATCAGAAACATCTTCAGTTTTATTTGGGGAGGAGAATTTCAGTGATAATTGAAGTGAAAGTCAGTCTCTGGGCAAATTTATTTGTGTAACTATTAGACCCAGGGGTAGAAAACTTCTACCTGCAAAAGTGTTACTTAAACTTTTGAACAAGTGAGATCAGATAATTCTGCAGGTCAAATGTAAGTGATTTTAATGGGGCTTTTACACTTTTATAATCTTGCTATATCTGGGCCCTGCAGTCTTTTCTGTCAGATTTGTGTCTTCCAGACTACAGGCCATTCACCTACAGTTGGTAGCAAACAGCGTGTACCAGTCAATGTCTCCCCATCATTCCATGGATGCAACCTGTGCTCGGTTCCAGTCAACCTCCTTTTTGGGACCCCCTCAAGGCAGGGACAGCTCTATGTCCCTTGCCAGCAAGAAGCAGTTTCAGAAGCCAAGACCTTTGCCCTTTACCCCAAAAGAATTTGAGTCCCATTTGTTTGAAGGGGGAATGATGGGGATGGGAATCCCTGGGCTTTCCCAAATCTCTGGCATTTGCCTGAGACTATAATCCATTTAATTGGCCTTTCATTGTGGCTAAACCCAATCTCCCTAATCTTTTCTGTTACCTCCAGATTATCTCTGACCACTTCCCACTCTTAATCCTATCTAGACTCCATTCTGCCTTGGCCAAGTGGTCCAGGTCCCTGGTGTTCTGTTCACCCCAGCTTACTGGCCACTCCCAACCAGATCCTCTTTAGACCCCTCCTCCAGGCACCCCAAACTACTTGGACACTCCTAGATCCCTCCCACAGTCTTTCTGTATATAAGGTCCACTTTGTCTCCATTAAGGTGCTCAGATTCTTTAAGAGTCTAGCCAAGACCTCAAATTCTTATAATCTAGCCAATAGCTCACAAATGTTCAGATTCCTTAAGAGTCTAGTCAATATGGAGGATCTTTAATAAATCTTGTCTTTGGCTGAAAAAAAAATTTAAAATAAAATGAAATATCTACACAGTAATCAAGTCAACAGCATTTACTAAACTCCTAGTATGGGCTAGGCACTATGCCCAGCACTGGGAATACAAAGAAATACAAAATATAGTCCTTGCCTTCAATGAACTCACAATCTAATGGAGGCACTTGCAATCCTAAAGTGAAGTTCAAATAAAGATGAATTCATTTTTTCAAATCTAATAGATCCTTGTCCCTGTCTTATGTATTTTGTCACTAAATAGCTACTACTGAAAAAAATTTATTAGCCAATTATAGTATAAATATCTATTCATATGCTTTTATAGGTATTTACTATATATATGCATATATACATGTAACATACATGTATTTACATGAACATATATCTATATGTACACACATGTGTATAGATATATATTCAGCAAAACATAGTAAAATTTGTCAAGGAATTGTGGTGAGAAAAGATGGGCTTCTCATTTGACAGGGGTAAAGGATCACAGGCCACCAGCCCAAGAGCTTCATTGTTATCTTTGAGATTTCAGGAGAAAACAAGAAAAGCATTCAACTTATTAGGTGACTACTTTGTGATACATATATGGGAGAACATGGGTAAGAGTAACACAGTACAGGCATGGTTGGATAAGTTGCTATTGACATCATTGGAGCACGTTGTCAAATGGAACTATGGATATAATTCTGAGCTCAGTCAGAAAGCCTTGGGTTTGGATTCCACCTCTGTCCTTTAACAACATTGTGACCCTGGGCAAGTCATTAGCATCTTAGATTTAGAGCTAGCAGGGACCTCAAAGCCCACTTTCTAATATCTTCATAGTAGAGATAAGAAACCAAGATTAAGTAGTTTATTCAAAGTTACATAAGTGATACACAGCAAAGCTGTATTCAAACATAGGTCCTGTTACTACAGATCCATTGCTCTCTCAAGTCAATTAACCTGTGTTAGGCAACTTATCTACAAAGTTCAGGAATAATAATTGGCACTTAATAACTCAAAGGTTAGAGTCACAGGTGGTTACAATCTGCATTGGTGGTAAGAACATACACTTTTGTCTGTATCAGAGATTCTCCACGTATACACAAATCCCCTATGTATTTGCATATCAAAGCCTTCCCTATTTGCATTTTAGTCAGATATGAGATCTGTTTGTCCAGAAGTTATGGATTTCCTACCTTTCATTACAGTTTACCAAAGAAATATAGAGATTTCACATCAAATTAGACCTCAGAACAAGCTTGTTTAGCCATTTGACTCAGTCACATCATGTAATCAGGTTATAAAGACCTTATAACCTATGACCTATAGTGCCTTATAGAGTATCTGAGCCTTTCAAATCATGATATACTCACCTTGATTATCATTCTCTCTCTATCTCAACAAAGAAATAAAATATTCAAAGTCCCATGAATATCTGCATTCTAGGCCACAATAATTAAGTGGGAGTCATTACTTGTTTCTCGATGGATGAGATTCATCTTATCACCAAATGGTCCTTTCTAGTGTGCTCCTTTCCATCTCTGGATTTCCCACCATCATAATACTCTGTAACTTTTACTAGTTAACAGGCACCTTCACATTCAACAACTGATTAACCCATATCAATTATGCAAGCTAATTGTAGCATAATTAATGTTAACCTATTTAATTATACCATTTTAATGATGTCCCTCCATTGTTAAGCAATTAGTTTTATAGTATGCCCATCCTAAAAATCTTTAGATTCTAAATTAAAATAGTCTAGTTATCAGATAGGACAGATTTAGTGGACTGGAAAGACTCATGTTTTTTGTTTCTGTTTTGTTTCATTTTTGTTTTAGTTTTGACTCAATTCAATATCCAATTATTTCTTGGAGAAAAGGGCTTTAACCTATTTTTCCAGGCTTGTTATATATGACTGTCCTTGATGCACTCACAATTTATCAAACTTGGCATCCCAATGTCCTCCCCTATGCCTTTGTACAAGTTGTGTTCCAAATCAATAGTTTCTTTCAAGGCTCAGCACAAATGCCAAACTTTCCTAATCTGCATTAGCATCCTGTCTCTCAATCAAGAGTTTTCATATACATATTTATCTGTTTATAACTTGCATCTCTCCACAAACAGTTGAATGTAAGCTCCTTAAAGGCAGGGACTGTTTTTTGGTTTCGTTTTTCATTTTTTTTTTCATTTGTGAGTGTATGTGTGTCTCAAATGCATAGCATAGTGTTTGGAACATATTAAGCACTTAATAAATCCTTGTTTAAGTCATTCATTCATCCAATAAGCATTCATTAGGTACCTTTATGTGCCAGTACTACATTAGTTACTGAGGATATTCTACTGGCAGGGGCAAGATCCACAAAAAACAAGTATATAAGAAAAATACAAATTAACTTAATTATTACTAGAGTAATCAGAAATATCTCTTGTGGGAGACAACACTTAAGCCTTAAAGAAAGCTAGGGATTCCAAGAGGTGGAGGTGAGGGAAATGTCATGGAGCCAGGAGATAGATATACAAGAAACAGTAGGTAGGTTAATTTAGGCTAGAAAATAGCAAACACGAGTGGGCTTAAGGGAAGATAAGTTGGAGTCATACTATGAAGGGCTTTAACCATACAGAGGACTTTGCTATTTTTTTTACCCTAGCCTAGGGAGCCACTGAAATTTCTTGAGCAGAAGATTGCCATGATCAGACCTATATTTTAGAATCAGCTTAACATAAATGTAAATCCCAATAAAAATGGCTGGTCAAGGCTCCTCATTCTGTACAGCCTAAACACATCATATTCAAGATGGCATTGCGAGATTATAGTTGCTATGTTTACAAGAGTGGGTGAAATTTACCCAAGCAATAATCTGAAATCTTTTCCACATTGCATACTTGTTAGTACCCTGCTTCATTATTGTCACTACTATTTATAAAGAATCAGTTTGTTGTTTTCTTTCTTAGCCCCAAAACTTTTGTGACATTTATACATCTCTGCCTCCTTATTCTGTGTCAACATCATATGCCAGCTGCTTATTGTAAAGCTAAGCCCTATGGATCAAAAAAGCTATATTGAAGCCACTTTGGCATGCAGTGAGCCTGAATAGCTTCTGGGATAGGACACTTGTGTTTCTTTTTGTCACCCTGTAATTGTCTCCTATACCTGGAGAGAATTTGGCCACATCCTGTACAATTAGATTAGAGGGGGATTGAATTGGATATCGTTAGAACTTGTGTTTCAATGAGCTGTTCCTCTGAGGACCAGAATAGCAAGTACATTAATTCTCCTAGAGCCTTACAGTGGCATTTTGTGAGAATATTCTGTAAATAAATTTCATAAAAATCACAGATTTAAAGCTGAAAAGGACCTTTGAGACCAGGAAGTTCAACTACTTTATTCATCAGATGAGGAAACTGAGACTTGGAGAGGTTAATGACTTGCCTAGGATCACACAATAAATTTGAGGAGTAGGATTTGGACCCAGCTCTTTCTTGTTTCCAAATCCAACACTCTGTCCACCACACCAAACTACATCCCAATATATAAAATATAGAAGTGTATCAAAAACCAAAACATAGAAGTAGTGAGAGATAATGTGGCATAGTAGATCAAAGACTGGACTTGGAGTCAGGAAGTACTGGGTTCAAATTTTGTTTCAGATCAATACTATCTATGTGACCCTTGATAAGTCATTTAACCTTCAAGCTTCAGTTTCCTTATCTTTAAAATGAAAGAGTTGGACTCAGTTATGTCCAAGACCTCATCCAGCTCTAAATCTATGATCAATGTCCTAATATCATTGTAGCAAGATGAAATGTTGTATAATGGATCCAGGATTATCTTTGGAGTCAGGATGACCTGTGTTCAAGTCCTGCCTCTAATACAGACTAACTATGTGATCATGGATAAGTTATATGACCTCTTCATTGCCCCAGGCAACTTTCTAGTAGTTATTAATAAGTTGCCAGTCTACATTAGCGGAGCAAGTGCTACATCAAGAATTCCCAATACTCAGAAAATGAAAGTATTAGACCCAAAATTATCACTTTAATATCATAGAACAAAAATCAAATAATATTTCCAAGAGGCAAAGTGATAGATGACCTTTCAAAGTACATTTCTTCTCTATGATTCAGGGAACTACGCAGAAGATAGAATATTCCTCAAACTTCACTTTGTTGTTGAAAGTATGCAGAAATTTCATGAGGGTAGAATGGACTCTACTATTAATTGCAAGACGTTTAATTACAATGAAATATATATTTTTGTCCATTGATAGCAGACAATTTTATATGATACAAAAGGCAGGTGGCATAGAGTATTTTTACTTGCTTGAGAAATATTAATTGTTGTCAAGTTGAAATATATTTTTGTTATTGTTTCCTGGTAATAATAATGCTTAGCAAATCAAATTGGTCTTCTCTTAATTCATTGTAATCTGAGCTCTACTAAACAAAATACATTGTGCTATTCTTAGTATTGGCACCAATATTGCTACTGGAAATAAGATTGAGAGACAATATGGCCCCAAAACTGGTTACACCTGAGTTCAAGTCTTGCTTCTGACACATCCCCACATCATTAATCATCATCATCATCACAATTAACATTTATTAGTATCTTTAACATGCTAGGCACTATGCTAAACACTTTACAATTATTGCCTCATTAGAGCCTCACAATAACCACTTGAGATAGGTACAGTTACTATCACTATTTTACAGTGAGAAAACTGATAAAAATAGAGGTTAAAAAGCTTACCCAAGGTTACACAGCTAGTAACTTTTTGAAACCACATTTGAACTCAGGTGTTCCTGACTCCAGGTCTGACTCTCTATTCACTGGCCTACCTAGCTACCTCAATTATCATGAGCAAGTAGCTTGAGGAAACTAAAACAGAGTTGAGTGACTTGCCCAGCATTACTCAACTGGTGTCTGAGACCAGATTTGAACTCAGGAAGATGACTTTACCCACTGTGCCACCTATCTACCTTTGTCTAACTTTAGAGTTAAGAGTTTAGAATGCTACTAAATAAATTGATTCACTCTATACTTGTTTTTGATGTAACTCTGTCATTCACTAAGTATGAAACCTTGGGCAGATCATTTCAATTTTCTAAGCCTCAGTCTTCTCATCTGTAAAATAGAACTAATGGTACCAATCCTACCTACATCACAGAATTGCTATGACTCAAATGTATATCAAAACATTTTGTAAAGGACTAAGAGATATAAAGGTTATTAAAACATTAGCTTTGCAAACTCTTAAACAAGATAAATATGAGTTATTTTAAGTATAATAAATGAGTTATCATTATTTACTATCATTATTGCTACTGCTACTGTTGCTACATATTTGCATAAGGAACTTAAAACTAAATACTATTCCTGCCTTAAACTTTTGCTATCTAAATGAACTGTTTCCATATACCTCAACAAATCCTAAGATAATCTTTGCTTCATGGGATTGATTGATTTTCATTATAACTGTATGAGGTTGGAATTGAATGTCATTTCTCTGGGCACAAATTATTAAGCCAAAATGAAGGAGACCACATGTTTTAGAAATTAGGGATAGTGGCTCAGATTCTTAAAATCTGGCCGATAGCTCAGATTCTTAAAATTTGGCCAATAGCACAGATTCTTAAAATCTCACCCACCTCAACCAGTGTTTTAATAAACATTGTCTCTGACTGAAAGAAGGCTTGAGTTGAATTCTTTCATGGTAGGACCCATGTCTTTTGCCCTTGAATTTTGGGGTTCCCAGCATCCCTATACCCTAACATATCATTCCCTGACTAGAAAAACTGCCTAATCTCAAGCTCTTCTCCAGCCAAGTATGAAAGTATGTAAGCTTCCCCTCTATCCCCATCCCTTTCTCACCCTGCAGTTGGGGTCACTCTCCAAGCACCTAGGAAGGCTTGGAGATGCTTTTCAGGCCTGACACTCTCAGGTTCTACTTAGATTAGACAGTTACAAAGCTGTCTTACACTCAGCCTCTCAGGCTCTTTGTCCAGTAGTTTGGTTTGAGGGCATTGACCTGGGCACACCTTCCACAGCATAGAGGATGAGGATGGATGCCCTATCCAGAAGCATATGCCCAATTCTATCAATTCTCTCAATTCCCTTGGACGCTAGGGAATTGGGAAAACTAGAGGTGCTTTTTGGTTTCTTGAGGCTTACTATCTTCCCTCTATACCACAGGACTCCTCATGCCTGTGCCTGCAGGATCTCCCTTTTTTCCCAGTCTCATGGCCACCAGATCCTTGCAGCTGGACTCACCCGGACTTCCCTAAATTTTGCCCCTAGGTTAGAACTGGAAAATACTTGGTCTCCAATACCATGAAAAGGAAAACTTTGTGCCTGGCCTCTATGATCTACAGGACCAAAATAAATTGTAAAAGTTCAAAGAAAAATTCTTAAGATTCTTCTAGAACAGCTAAAAATATCTTAGCAGATTCTAGAGGTTTTGTGATTGATCATCCAGGAGTATTGATACATCTCCTTACAACCCTGGTCATTCCCTTCCCTTGAGTCAAGAGGGTATCTCAGTGTGTGGATTACAGACCCGGGGTTTTTTTTTGTTAACCCCTCTCATTGCAGATCAGACTAAGAGAACAGAGTTTCACCCTCCCCCACCTGGTGAAAGGAAGGAGGAGAGAGAGGCAGCAGCTACAGCTTGGGCACCACTGGCACTGGCCTTGGGCCCTGAAGCAACCCAGAAAGCTTGGAAGTATCACCTAGGTTCAACATTTCCTGCTCACCACCACCCCCAAGCAGCTGTGGGGAGAGAAGAAAGTGATCTCATCAAGGCAGTACAAGGTAAAAAGCCAGCTAGCCTCCAAACCTGGTGAAACCTGCTCTTTTAAAGTTGTGTAGCTTTAACATGTTAATGATGAGATGCTGATTCTCTGTGTGAAGTAATATGGAAATGCATTCAACAAAATTGAAGTCACTTGATTGGTAATGGATTTGTTTCAAGTTTCAAATTGGTAAATTTTTGTATCAGTTATGTCAAGCAATTTTTCATAATTTGGTTATAGCTAAAAAAATTTGACTTGTGAAAATTCTAAGATTATTGATTATCGTTTGAATGATAAAACCTAAAACTGTGTGTGTGTGTGTGCAAAGGAGGGGATGAGGTGAAAACCACATCCAGATTGGTTCAACCCATTCAGAGCAGTCCTCAGCTCTAAGGGTAGATAAAGTGGATAGGAAGCCCCTTCTCTGGGGTCCCTGTCGATTCTCTTTATTTTGTAAACTTCCCAAAAAAGCTTGTTTGAGTTACGGAGTTCGTAAACAAAGCAAGTGGTCAGTATAAGATATAAGCACAATGCAAGTGTGTGATGTCTTGCTGTTTGACCTCAATGTGTAGATATTCCATATACCAAATTACTAAAATTAAATCAAAAACATTGTCAGTTTGGTTTGGGGAAAAGAATTTCAGTGCAATCAATTTTATTTGAGGGAAGTAAAGTATTTGAACTAATCATTATGTAAGTATCATCCCTAGTTTTTTGTTACAATTGGAATAAAAGTCAATCCCTGGCCAAGGGTGGAAAACTTCTACCTGGAAAAGTGTTGTTACTTCTCAATAGCATCTGACCCTCCTAAAGGAATTTTGAACCTGCAGACTTGCTTGTCAGATTTGTATCTTCCAGACTACAGGCCATTCACCTACAGTTGAAAGCAAATAATGGGTACCAGCCTATGTCCACCGATCCTACCCTGGATGCAATGCCTGTGCTCCTTTCCAATCAATCTCCTCTCTGGGACTCCCTGGAGGCAGAGACATCTCTATGTCCCTTGCCAGCAGGAAGCAGTTTCAGAAGCTGAGACTCTCACCGTTTACCCCAAAAGAATTTGGGGCCCATTTGTCTGAGGAGGGAATGACTGGGTAGGGGCATTGGTCACCTCCCCCTTTGAACTTTCCCATGAATTCCAGGAACCCAGCCTTTGAACGCAAATTGCAGGTGTTAGCCTGAGGCATAGGTGAATAGTCATTTTAACTGCCCTCTCATTGTGGCCCACATTGTCTGTACCTGGTCCTACCCTAGATCACCACTCCTTGATTTCATCTAGACCCATTCCTTGAGGACAGTATGTAAGTGTCCCTCTTGCCCCCATTAAATTGGTCAGATTCTCAAAATCTGGCCAATAGCACAGATCTGTAAAATCTAGCAAATAGTGTGGATTCTTAAAATCTCACCTTCCACAACCAGTGTTTTAATAAACCTTGTCTCTGACTGAAAAAAAAAAGAAATTGGGCTATGATAATGGATTCACTGGGGTTAATGTTCTGACAAACACCATATTCTTCTTACAACTCTACAGCTAAAACAGAACAAAATTCCTAGAAGCTTCGGATGATATTTGTATTTGTCTCCTTCGTAAAACAAATGAGATCAGATTTTGACAATACATAAGATTTTAGAGCTGATAGATCATCTAAGAGAGGAGACTAGTTTTTAAAATATATATATATATATATATATTATTTTATTTAGTATTTCATCTTCCCAGGTTACATGTAAAAACAATTTTTAACATTTATTTTTAAAACTTTGAGTTCCAAAATCTTTCTCTTCCTCCCTCCTCACCCCCATTCCCCCTCCATTGAGAAGTTAAACAATTCAATATAGGTTATACATTTGCAGTGATGCAAAACATTTCCATATTAGTCATGTTGTAAAAGAAAACATAGACTAAAATATTTGCAAGAAAAATAAAGAAAATAAAAAAGGATGCTTCAATCTATATTCAGATATCATCAGTTCTTTCTCTGAGGATGGATAGCATTTTTCATAAGTCCTTCAGAGTTGTCTTGGATCATTGTATTGCTGAGAATAGCTAAGTCATTCACAGCTGATACAATATTGCTGTTACTTGGTACACAGTGAAAAAAAATAACTTTTAATGAAAAATTAATTACCTTTTTAAGACATGAAAAATAAAGGCTAACATTGGCCAATTGGGTGTTTCTTCTTTTTCCAGTAAGTCTAGGAGATTTTTGCCGATCCCATTTCATGCATTATTTTTACATAAATGCATGTATAAGATTAAAACATCTGCACTTTATATAATATTTTAAGGTTTGCAAACCCTTTTACATGTATTATCTTACATAAGTCTTACAGTAGCCCTATGAGGTAGACACCAAAATCTTAGTTTGACAGATGAGGAAATGAAGATTTGCAGTGATTCAGTGATTTGTCAACAGTCATACAGCTAGTATATGTCAGAGGTAAGAGCTCATGCCAGGAATCCTTTAACTCAAAAGCAAGCCCTACTTTCACTCTGCTGCACTATACCTTTAATATATATGTCTAAGGATAAAACTTAGGCAAGTATATGTGACCAAAACAACAACAACAAAAAAGAATCTCCATATTCATTTATTAGAATCCTGTCTTAGTGCCATGGTGTAAAATGGAGAGGCAATAAGATTCAGTGGAAAGAGATCAGGATTGGAGTCAGAGAAACTGGATTTAAATCATGAATCTGCCACTTACTACTTCTACTTCACTTCACTTCACAGGCTATTGATTTAATTCTACCTTCTAGAAATTTCTCAATAGGTGGTCACACAACTAGCATGTGGCAAGATGAGGCAAGCCAGTGGATCACTTACACAATGTCACTAAGTGCAAGTACTAGGTTTCTATCACTATAATTTATTTTGCAACCACCTACCTGGTAACAAATGACCCAACTGGGTTGAGTTAATGAGTGACCTCATTTAACTACTCCACTCAATTAGTGCATTAGGGAATGAGTCACTTTGTATCTCTGAGATGTAATGAGAATATGCAGGCAGATTCACATGGTATTGCTTGTGATAAGCTCACACCTCCATCCAAGGACCCAAGAAATACATATTTTTCACATTTATAAAATTCACTGACTCAGTCTCTAGGAGCTGTTAACATTTGCAAATGTGTCTATGAAACTAGTTGTGTTGTTGCTGTTTTCTGCCCTCTGCTTCTCCTTCCTTGAAGACAACATTTTCTCTGCTTGGGGCATTGAAAAGTTTTTGTTCTGTTTTGTTTTGTTTTCTCCAAAGTCTAGGAAAATGTCTCTTTTTCTTAAAAATGCAGTGTGTATTAGGCAACCTCACAGGTATTTAGCAATATTATGGGATCATGAATTTAAAGTCAGAAGGAACTCTAGATGTCATCTCTTTAACCCCCCTCAATTTATAGACCAAGAATCTGAAAAGCACAAAGTTAAGAACTCCTGGTCATGGAAAGATAGACTAAAAATTAATTGGAAACTAAATAATCTAACCCTAAAGAATGAGTGGGTCAAACAACAAATCATAGAAAGAGTCGATAACCTCATCCAAGAAAATGACAATAATGAGACAACATGCCAAAACTTATGGGATGCAGCAAAAGTGGTTCTTAGGGGAAGTTTTATATCTGTAAATACTTGCATGAATAAAATAGAGAAAGGAGAAATCAATGAATTGGGCATGCAACTAAAAAAAAAACTAGAAAGAGAACAAAATGAAAATCCTCAATTAAATACCAAATTAGAAATTCTGAAAACCAAACGAGAGATTAATAAAAGTGAAATTAAGAAAACTATTGAACTAATAAATAAAACTAAGATCTAGTTTTATGAAAAACAATAAAACAGATAAGGCTTTGGTCAATTTGATTAAAAAGAAAGAAAGAAGAAAACCAAATTAGTAGTATCGAAAATGAAAAGGGTGAATTCACAACCAATGAAGAGAAAATTAAAACAAAAATTAGGAGCAAATGAAAAGAAATACAGGGGAAAGTGGCCTAGCTATTCCAGATCTTAAACTGTATTATAAAACATCAAACATCAAAACTACTTGATACTGGCTAAGAAATAGAGTGGTGGATCAGTGGAATAGGTTAGGTATGCAAGACACAGTAGTCAATGGCTATACGAACCTACTGTTTGATAAATCCAAAGATTCCAGCTTCTGAGATAAGAAATCACTATTTAACAAAAACTGCTGGGAAAATGTGAAAAATGTATGGCAGAAACTAGGCATAGACCAACATCTTACACCCCCTATACCAAAATAAAGTCAAAATCGGTACAGGATTTAAATATAAAGAATGATACGATAAGCAAACTAGAAAAGCAAGGAATAGTTTATCTTTCATATCTATGGAGAAGGGAAGAATTTATGACCAAACAAGAGATAAAGAACATTTTTATGAAACACAAAATGGATTATTTTGATTACATTAAATTGAAAAGCTTTTGCACAAAGCCAATGCATCCAAGATTAGGAGGGAAGCAGAAAACTGGGAAAGAATTTTTACAGCCAATATCTGTGATAAAGGTCTCATTTCTAAAATACATGGAGAACTGAATCAAATTTATAAGAATACAAGTTATTCCCCAGTTGATAAATGGTCAAAGTATATGAATAGGTACTTTTCAGAGGAAGAAACTAAAACTATCTATAGTCATATGAAGATGTACCACATCACACCTATCAGATTGGCTAACATGACAAGCTAGGACAATGATAAATGCTGGAATGTGGGAAAATTGGAACACTAATGCATTATTGGTGGAATTGTGAAATGATCCAACCATTTCGGAGAGCAATTTGAAACTATGTCAAAAGGGTTATAAAATCGTGCATAGCCTTTGACCCAGCAATATCACTTCTAGGTCTATATTCCAAAGAGATCATAAAAATGGGAAAAGGACTCACATATGCAAAAATATTTATAGCAGCTCTTTTTGTGGTGGCAAAGAGTTGGAAATTGAAGGGATGCTCATCAATTGGGGAATGCTGAACAAGTTGTGGTATATGAATGTAATGGAATACTATTGTGCTATAAGAAATGATAAACAAGCAGACTTCAAAAAATCCTAGAAAGACATGCATGGACTGACGCTGAGTGAATTGAGCAGAACCAGTAGAACATTGTACACAGTAACAGCCACATTGTTCAATGACTGACTTTGATAGACTTGGCTCTTCACAGCAATGCAAAAATCTAAGAAAACTCCAAAAGACTAATAATGGAAATTGCTATCCACATCCAGAGAAAGAACTATGGAGTCTGAATGCAGATGGGAAGAATACTATTTGCTGTCCTTTCCTTTGCTGTTTTGTTTTATTGCTTCAATCTCATGGTTTCTCCCATTAGTTCTAATTGTTATTTACATCATGATTAATGGGGAAATATGCTTAATATGAATGTATAAGTAGAGCCTATATCAGAGTGCATGCCATCTTAGGTGGGGGGAGAAGAGTGGGAAGGGAAGAAATTTTAAAATTCACAATCTTATGGAAGTGAATGTTGAAAACCAAAATTTAATTAATTAATTATCAAAAAAAAAGAACTCTTATGTTAGAGGGTCTGAACTAAAATTACAAATCAAGAACAGAGAGATTATTAAACAGCAAGAGAAAACAATTTAGACACTTTTTTGGTGGATTGGTGAAAAGTGAAGTTTGTTATTAACAAAATAATCAAATTGTTTTTACTAGAAATGATAATGACAGCTGAAATTTATGGAGTCCTTTAAAGTCTGCAAAGGACTTTATATATAGCATTCATTTAACAACAAACTTGTGAGGTGGTGAATAGGGTTGTTTTCATTCATTTCATTTTTTTAGTGTTAAATGATTAATCATTCATATTTCTTCAAAGCTGAGATATAGACATTGTAAATCAGAGATTTTTAACAAACAGTGATTATGGAAATAGATGTAATTGTGTCTAGTCACATGCAAAAAATGAGCACCTTCTGGTATCTAAGAAGGTATGCTAAGCATTAGCATGTAGGATATTTTGTTTTGAGCAACAAATAGTAGCCTTTAAAATGTAAAGGCCTAGGTAAATTACAGCCTTCTTATACATTATGAATTTCAATTATCTTTAATGAGATCCCAATATTTTGCATCCACAAATGTGTAATGGCCATTGTACTGTGACCAAACTCCTGACAACCATGATTATTACCACCTCCTGACTGTCAGAAATCTGCCTTTCCCTGAACAACTCTCATCATCTCCCAGCCTTCTTCAGAAGAAGCTTTTGTTTTGCTTCCCATATGTGCAGACTCAGAGAGAACAGGATCAGTGTGCTCTAACCTAGGAAGTCCAAAATAAAATTATAAAGTGAAGTTTGTTATTAACAAAATAATCAAATTGTTTTTACTAGAAATGATAATGACAACTGAAATTTATGGAGTCCTTTAAAGTCTGCAAAGGACTTTATATATAGCATTCATTTAACAACAAACTTGTGAGGTGGTGAATAGGGTTGTTTTCATTCATCATTTTACAGATGAAGAAGATGAGGCCAGAGAAGTCTGTCAACAAAGCATTTATTAAGTCCTTACCATATGCCAGGCCCTGTGCTAAGTATATACAAATACAAGCAAAAATACAGTCACTGACTCAAAGAGCTTACATATAATGAGGAGAGCCAACACATAAAAGGAAACTAAAAGTAAAAGGGAAATAGGGAGGAATATGATGGGACACGTGGTGGCTAGGTGCCACAGTGGATAGAGTGCTTAGCCTGAAGTCAGAGAGACTCATCTTCCTGAGCTTAAATCTGGCCTCAGATGTTTACTAGTTATCTGACTCTGAGCAAGTCACTTAACCTTGTTTGCCTCAGTTTCCTCATCTGTAAAATGAGCTGGAGAAGGTAATGGCAAACCACTCCAATATCTTTGCTAAGAAAACCCCAAATGGAATGACGAAGAGTTGGGCATAGCAACAAAATGATAGGGCACTTCCAGAGTAAAGTCTGGAGAGGAATGCGACAAAGCTGACCTGAGTTCTCTCCTTCCAATGAGAGGGAGAATCCACAAGGGTGAGTGATGGGGAGAAGAGGGAGGGTATGTGTAAATTTCATAGTTGGCTGAGTTCTAGTACTGTGTAGGAGCCAGCTCCTATCTACTCTCTAGTGCTGTTTGTTTAACTTTTAGTATGAGAATTAACACCTTGGAAATTGGCAAATACTTAACAACCAGAGCTTAATTCCTTGTTTTTCTGCATATCTAAACTTAAGAAAGTGATGGAAAAAAATGCAGATTAAAATAAAAAAAATATATTCTGTATTCACATTTTCCCCCCAGAGATCTGGTTGTTAAACTTTTACCAGTACATCCCTATGGGCTCTGTGACTACAAGTCCAAGGCTCTATTTTTGTTTTTCCTGAAATGTCTCTCATGTTTTCCAAATCTGTTCTCAGAATACTGTTCTACCTTTGAAGTCAATACCATCTGTTTATACAACCCTCTTCCACAGTCATGTTGGAAGTCATGTTTCTACAACTTCTAGGATACTCATTAACTTTCATAAATGATTTCAAAACCTTTTGATACTCATCCTCTCCTTTCCATACCTCAACATTGCCCGATTGGGCTAAAGACACCAGTAACTTCTCTATCACTCAAGAATCCCAGTTTCTTGATTCTCAGTTCTCAAATTTGATGATTTCATTAACTCCATTCCAGGCATTGACCAGTAGGATCACATTTTAGATAATAGCATCTCATGTAATTGCTCAACAATTTTTTCTACTTTAAAAGATTTTCCCTGATTTATTCTCTTTTGTTTTTATATCACCTTCCTTTCCAAAGATATCACTCCCCCTCCTCTATTCAGGGAGCCATCCTTGTAGCAAATACCATATTATGCATAGAGGACTGTTGTGAGGCTAAAAAGAAATAAGGTACATAAAGTGATTTGCAAACTTTAAAGTGCTACATAAATGTCAGTTATTAGAATTATTGGTGCTAATGTTACTATTTAGAGACATAGCCTAATCTGTAACTCTCCTCTGTGTTTCCCAAAGAATACTTCTCAGTTCATATGCTCACCAATCACTTCTAAATAATACATTATGTTTAGGAAGACTGACTAACAAAATCTAACTCAAACTCCTAAATTTATAAGCTAGATTTCAGTATTCATGAACATTGTTATTTTAGTTATCTGGGAGTTAAGCAAAACAAAATGAATATATACTGGCTCTTAGAACTGTCAGAATACTCTTCTATTTCAATGGCAATTACATTAGATTGTGATTGTATTTTGTGTATTTTGGGGTATGTATAAACTACTCACATCAAAGGCAATATAAACAATTTTATAGAAATAAGTGAATTTGCATATATGGAAAAATTGTTCTTGAATAAAATTGACCCAATACTTTTTCCCAAGCTACTTAACAAATTGCCAGTGAATCCATTCCTTTTATTTTTTCCCTACTGCCACAATGACCCATCATCAAGCCAATTAGATTGCACCCAGAAGAGTACAACTGAAATGGGGAGTGAAATTTTAAGAATACTAGAATCACAGGTTAAAGGATCTAGGAATTATTTCACCTCTAAGAGATTTAGCTTCTTTCAGTTATTTGGAGAGTTTTCACAGGGAACAGTGATTGACATTTGTCATTTGATTCCTGAAAGCAAAAGTAGGCTCAATGAGGTGGGAGTACAAGATTTAAGCTTGAAATGGGGGTAAGGGGTTTAAAAGTAAAACATGCTTGTCTTGAAAAGTATTAAGGTTACCATCAGTTGACATCTTCAAATAAAGGGTAGATGACAACTTATTTTGTCTATCTGACTGACTGGCTGTTTGTTTTTTGAGACAGCCTGGCCCTCATTTGCCCATACTGGAAGTGTAGCAGTCACTCATGGGCTAACCCCACTGCTGATTGACATGGAATATTTTACTTACTCTGTGTCTGACCTGCCTTCTTAGGCAACCTGGTGCCTTATCTCCCTCTCAGAGGCTCACTTTATTTGTACTAGGTGTACATGCTTTTTAGCCCTGCTCTAACTCAAAACTCCCAAACTCAAGTGATCCACTTTCCTCAACCTCCCCTAATTAGGGATTACAAAGCATACTCTGCCATGTGCTGGTTTAATGACCACTTCATAAATTTGTTCAAGAAGAAATTCCTGCTCAAGTATGGGTTGGATCAGTTGACCTCAGAAGATAACTTTAGCCTTCAAATAGATTCTATGATTTAAAGATCCACAGTAGATCTAATTCAGCTATAAAGAGGATTTTGGTTGTTATTTTAATCATCTTTTAGACCACAGTGGATAGTTCACTGATCAATATGTTTGCATAGCAATCCATCAAGCTACCCCAAACTATGAATGACCCTGTTAAAAGGGGGTCTTTTGGGAGTCAACTAGAATAGATTCACTATACCAAATTGTTAAAATTTCAGTGTGAGAATTTTCATCTCCAAAATTGGCAATGATACAAATCAGGGCTTGATGTATATTGTCCTGAAAGGAAAATGAAGGGGGAAGTGGCTTCTTCCCAAAAAGTAGAATAGAGTCCCCCTTCCCCAGCTCCAGCCCTGTTAGGCATTCTTAGATTAGGACTCAACAAAAGGGAAGAAAATAAGTACACTGTGACCAGGGTACTTTAAAAGGTCTGTGACCAAGATCCTTCCAGTTCTGTCCCAGCTTTAACATTTCCTGTGGAGATGGGAGCACCACATCTTCCCCCCTATCCCATACCTACAACAATCAAAGTTCAGTGTAAATATAATCTCAGATGGTTGTGATGCCTGTAGCTGCCCAGCCCAAACCAGTGCTGACCAATTAATTTAGCCATAGTCTCAGCAGTCCTAGAGTTCTGAAAATGACCTTAGAGGTATCCCTTTGCTTTTACAGTCACTGTCTCATCTTTTTCATTCTCCATTTGCTCAGTTCTCCCAAGGGCATTCTTCACTGTCTATCTCTAGAATGTATGATTTATTCATTCCTTCCAAGCCTTGATATCTTCTCACAACTTCCTTCTTTCAGCTGTTGTTTCAGGAATGAATGCTCCTTCTGGTAGAAGTGTTTAAGAAGTAGGACCTGTTTTAGATCTTCTCCCACTTCAGCTCTGCCTAACTTCCATTTCCTTGCTAAATCCTGCCCCCAAAGTTCTATTGGCAGGCAGCTTTGGGAGATTAGAAGGGTCTATAACAGCTTCCTCTCTAGTTCAGTGGTGATCTCCAACACAGGAGTTCATATCAATTATCCAGAGATGCACAACATCTCTACATACAAGCAATCATTCTCATAAATGAATATTTTATGGCACCTTTTTTCTTTTTTTAGTTTATAGGGAAACTGCACTTGCTCCTCAATGACCAATAAGCATTTAATAGGTGCTTACAATGTGCCAGGTACTGTGGTAAATCCTGGAGATACAACTAAGAAAAAGAAAGGCAGCCATTGCACTCAAGGGGTTTATAATCCAATGGAAAAAGATAACAGACAAAAGGAAGTGGGTATGATTTTTGTAGGAGTCAGAGGGTGCCCAGTGTAGGGACATGGGTATGATGTTCTTGGAGTTGAAATCAACCCTCTATAAAGAGAACCTTTGGGAGTTGTTGTTAGTGGTGGTAGTGGTGTTGGTGTTGATGTTTTGTTCTCCAATCATCCAATCAGAGGGGAGAGGAGAGTGAGGGTGTCCTTATCTCCATGATAATGAGGTTTCTAGTTATGAGTTTATGCTGGTAAAGCATGATGTTCATAGAATCAAAACCAAGCAAAGCACCGGGTGGGAATATTCTGGAATTCTTTTTCTTATGAACCACACTATGGTTTCAGACCTGAAGCCCAAAAACTCTACCATGATTATTCCACTAAACTCTTATGAGATTCCTCTATCCAGAACTATCACCTTTTCAAGGTCCTCATGGAAGTTACATCAGGCAGGTCCTACTCATGTCATTAATCTTCCTTTCCCAAAGAGTTCAATACTCAGCTCATGATCTTTCCCACTCTAACCCTTACCCTTAAATGGGGAATTCAATGTACATTAGTACTTAGTAAATTCTCTAAGGAATTTATGTAAAAGGAATCAGAAGAGGAGATTCTAAGGGTCTAGATTTGAGAGGATGAAGCAAGCATGATGTTTCAACACACCTTTAAGGAGCAAATGGAGAATAGAGCTGTGACAAAGAAGGGACATATGGAGGAGATTGCTCTTCCAAACTCAGAAGAATGTAGGAGCAGAAGACCCAGGTTTAGGAAAAACCAAAGGAAAGGCAGTTTTGTCCCCAACTTCTGCTCCTGCCACCTGGCTATCCGCAGATACTATAATATAAGCTCCTTCTGTATTATGGAAACATTTCTAGTAAATTGAATTTAGCCTGAACCAAAAGGGAGACTGGTGTTAAGTAGAGATAGATATGGATATAAAGTTTGACAGAGAGCACAATGTCTACTTAAATGTTAAGAATTTTCCTCACTGGATGCTGGGAATGATTGGGAATTAATTCAGAGGTTTTCATCTAAAATAAATACTGAAATATAAAGATGAAGGAACCAAGTACACATTAGAGACCATTACATTTGCCCTAAGCTTAAAATAAGTTAGTTATTGTACTTTATTCCTAGTTTTCCACTTCCATTATTCAAGACCCAGATATTTCTCTATTTTACTTTATCCTATCAGCTGGTTGTAGAAATCTATCTTACTCTATATGGAAGTAGGAGGAGAAAGGGGAAAGAAAAAGAATGGGGTGGATAGAAAGTATGGAAGAAGGAAGGAAAGAAGTCCTGGAGGTCATTAATAGAATTATAGAAAAGCTAAATATTATAGACTTCTGGAGAAAACTGAATGTGGACAGAAAGGAATATAAATTTTCTCAGTGGTACATGATGCCTAAACAAAAATGACCATGTATTAGGTCATAAAAACATCACAATCTAATATAAAAAGACAAAAATATTTAATGGATCTTTTCACATCATGATGCAATAAAAATTATATGTTATAAAGGGCAATGGAAAAATAGACTACAAATTAATTGGAAACTAAATAATGAAATCCTAAAGAATGAGTGGATCAAACAATAAATGATAGAAACAATCAATAACTTCACCTGAGCAAATGACAATAATGAGACAACATGCCAAAACTTATGGGATATTGCTAAAGCAGTTCTTAGGGGAAATTGTATATCTCTAAATGTTTACATGAATAAAATAGAGAAAGAGGAGATCCATGAATTGAGTATGCAATCAAAAAATCTGGAAAAAGAACAGATTAAAAATATCCAATTAAATACCAAATTAAAAACTATGAAAATCAAAGGAGAGATTAGTAAAATTGAAATTAAGAAAACTATTGACCTAATAAATAAAACTAAGAACTGGTTTTATGAAAAAAAAATAAAATAGATAAACTTTGGTTAATTTAATTTATTAAAAGCAAGAAGAAAACCAAATTAATAGTGTCAAAAATGAAAAAGATTAATTTACCACCAATGAAGGGAAAATTAAAACAATAATTAGGACCTATCTTGTCCAACTGTATGCAAATAAATCTGACAATCCAACTGAAATAGATGAATGTTTACAAAATTATAAATAGCCCAGAGTAACAGAAGAGGAAATAAAACACTTAATTAATCACATTACAGAAAAAGAAATTGAACAAGCCATCAATGAACTCCCTAAGAAAAAATTGCCAGGGCCATATGGATTTGCAAATGAATTATACCAAACATTTAAAGAAAAATTAATTTGAATACTATATAAACTATTTGGAAAAATAGGTGAAGAAGGAGTCCTACAAAATTCTTTTTATGATACAAATATGTTGCTGATACCTAAACCAAGAAGAGAAAAAAACAGAGAAAGAAAAGTGTAGGCTAATTTCCCTAATGAATATTGATGCAAAAATTTTAAATAAAATATTAGAAAGAGATTACAGCCATTTATCATGAGGATAATATGCTGTGATCAGGCAGGATTTATAACAGGAATGCAGGGCTGGTTCAATATTAGGAAAACTATCAACATAATTGATATAATAAATATTAACATAATAAATATCAACAACAAAACTAACAGATAATAAGATTATCTTAATAGATACAGAAAAACTTTTAACAAAATAAAGCACCCATTCCTGTTAAAAACATAAGGAAAAGAGGAAGAGCCAAAATAGTGGAATAAAGGCAAGGGCTCATCTGAGCTCTCCCACCAAACCCTTCAAATACCTCTTTAAAATGATTTTAAACAAGTTCTAGAGCAGTAGAACCCACAAAAAGATGGATTGAAACAAATTACCAGTCTAAGACAACTTGGAGGGCATACAGGAAAGATTCGTTGCACAAGGGTGAGAGTGGAGCACAGACCAGTGAAGGCTACTTCATGCTGGCACAGACTGGGAGCCAGCAAACCTGGAGCAAGCCTTGGGGCAACTGAATCACTGGCAGCAGTGGCACTTTCCAGACCTCTCAGCCCATGGACACCAAAGACAACTTAGAAGGTCAGTGGGAATGGTCTGTCACAGGACTTGAGCAAGAGAGAAGCACAGTCCAGCAAAGTCCACTCCAACAGAGCAGCAGCCCCAGGAAACCAAGAACAGGCTTTATGAGTGACTGAATCAGCAATGGCAGAGGCTGCTTCTGGAACTTTCAGCCCACAGATGGTAAGGAGTTGAACAACTGGTCATAAGGAGATTATAGGGGTCTTTTTGCTAGCACTGAGGCAGGACTTTGTCACTTTGTCCATACTAAGATTCTTGATCTTCAATGGTGGTCCCAGGGCAAGCAGAAGCACAGGCATAAAAGAGCTTGCAGCCACAGTGGAAGTGTGACCCTCCTCACAGTTCCAGGGCAGGAAAGAGTGATTGTGGTTGCTCACAGACTAGAGCATGAGAGAAGAGTAGTAAACACAACTCTCCTTAGATCACACCACCTTGGAAGAACTGAAAACATACAAGTGCCTGTAAGTATTTCTGAAAGAAGTTGCACAAAACCCCTGAAGCTTGGGATAGTGTACCCTCCAACCTGGGAGTAGAGCCCTACTTAAACAAACAGTTACAAGTCAAATAATAGGTTGAGAAAATGAGTAAAGAATGGAAAAAAAAAACCTCTGACTATAGAAAGTTAGTATGGTGACAAGGAAGATCAAAGTAGACACTCAGAAAAAGATAACAAAGTCAAAGATCCTATATCTAAAGCCTCCAAGAAAAATATGAAGAAGTCTCAGGCCATGGAAGAGCTCAAAAAGGATTTTGAAAATCAAGTAAGAGAAAAATTGGGAAGATGAATGAGTGTGATATAAGAAAATAGTGAAAAACAAATCAATGGCTTGGTAAAAGAGACACAAAAAAATTAAGAAAATAACACTTGAAGAAACACATTAGGCCAAATGGTAAAAGAGATCCAAAAGGCCAGTGAGGAAAAGAAAGCCTTAGAAAGCAGAATTTGCCAAATGGAAAAGGAGGTACAAAATCTCCCTGAAGAAAGTAATTCCTTAAAAATTAGAATGGAGTAAGTGGAAACTAATGACTTGATGAGAAATCAAGAAACAATAAAACAAAATCAATAGAATGAAAAAGAAGACAATGTGAATTATGTCATGGGAAGAAACAATTGACCGGAAAATAGATCCAGGAGAGAGAATTTAAAAAAATCATTGGACTACCTGAAAGCCATGATAGAAAAAAAAGAGCCTAGACATCAACTTTCAAGAAATTATCAAGAAAAAGTACCACTATATTCTAGAACCAGAGGGTAAAATAGAAATTGAAAGAATCCACAGACCACCCCCAGAAAGAGATCCCAAGATGAAATCTGTCAGGAATATTATAGCCAAATTCCAGATTCCTAGGTCAAGGAGAAAATCACGCAAGCAGACAAAAAGAAACAGTTCAAATATGGTAGAGCCATGGGCAGGATAACATAAGATTTAGCAGCTTCTACACTGAAGCATTGGAGAGCTTAGAATATGATATTTCAGAAGGCAAAGGAGCTAGGATTACAACCAAGAGTCCCCTACCCAGCAAAACTGAGTATAATCCTTTCAGCATTCAATGAAAGAGAGGACTTTCAAGCATTCTTGATGAAAGGCCAGAGCTGAATAGAAAATTTGACTTTCAAATGCAAGATTCAAGAGAAGATTAAGAAAGTAAACAGGAAAGTGAAATCATAAAGGATTAATAAAATTAAACTGTTTACATTCCAACATGGAAAGATGGTATTTGTAGATCATAACACCTTTCTTATTATTAGGGTAGTTAGAAGGGGTATATATAGACAAAGGGCACAAGTGTGAGTTGAACATGAAGAGATGATATCTAAAAAATGAAATTCAGAGGTGAAAGAGGAATGTACTGGGAAAAAGAGAAAAGGAGGGATAAAATGGGGTAAATTATTTCACATAAAAGAGGTGAGAAAAAGCTTTTTACAGTGGAGGGGAAGAGGGGCAGGTGAAAGGTATTTGAGTGAACCTTACTCTCATCAGAATTGGCTCAAAGAGGGAGTAATATACACAAGCAATTGTATATAAAAATTTATCTTACCCTACAAGAAAGTAGGAAGGGAAGGAGATAAGAGAAGAAGGAAGGTGATAGAAGGGAGGGCATACTGGGGGACAGGCATCCAGAAGCAAGGCACTTTTGGGGTGGGACAGTGTGAAAGGAGAGAGAGAATGGAATAAATGGGGGAAGGGGGGATAAGATGGAGGGAAATATAATTAGCGATAGCAACTGTGAAAAAAATTTTGAAGTGTTTCTCTAGATAAAAGCTTCATTTCTTGAACATATAGACAACTGAGTCAAATTTTTTAAAATGAGAACCATCCCCCAACTTATAAATGTTCAAAAGATATGATCAGTTTTCAGGTCATATATCTATAGCCACATGAAAAAATACTGAAGAAACGCAAATTAAAACAATTCTGAGGTACTACCTCATACCTATTAGATTGTTTAATAGTACAGAAAAGATAAATGACAAATGTTGGAGATGTCACAAAAATGAGACATTGTTGGTGGAGTTGTAAACAGATTCAACCATTCTGAAGAGCAATTTGAAATTACGTCTAAAGTGATATCCTTTGACTGAACAATACGACTACTAAATTTGTATACCAAAAGAGATAAAAAAAGGAAAAAGACCTATATGTACAAAAATATTTATAGCAGCTCATTTCTGAGGGCACAGAATTAGGAATTGAGGGGATGCTCATCAATTGCAGAATGGCTGAACAAGTTGTGGTATGTGATTATGATAGAATACTATTGTACTATAACAAATGATGAGCAGCATCCTCTCAGAAAAAACCTTGAAAGATTTGCATGGGTTAATGCAAAGTGAAATGTTAGTATAAAGTAATAGCAATATTGGAAGATGATCAGTTGTGTAAGACTTAGTTATTCTCAGCAATACAGTAATCCAAGACAGCTTTGAAGGACTTATGATGAAAAAATGCTATCCATTCCCAGTGAAAGAACTGATGGTGTCTGAATACACATGAAGAATATTTTTTTTAAAACTTTATTTTATTTTACTTTTTTATAAATGTTTTCTTTCACAACATGATTATTTTGGATATGTTTTACATGACTGCAAATGTATAACTTATATTGAACTCCTTCCCTTCTCAATGGTGGGGTGGGGAGGGAGCAATGAAGTTTATTTGGAACTCAAAGTTTTATAAATGAATGTTAAAAATTGTTTTTGGGGCAGCTAGGTGGCACAGCGGATAGAGCATCAGCCCTGGATTCAGGAGGCCCTGAGTTCAAATCTGGCCTCAAATGCATAACTCTTTCTATCTGTGTGACCCTGGGCAAGTCACTTAACCCCATTGCCTAGCCCAAAAAAAATTGTTTTTACATGTAACTGCACAAAAATAAATTAAATAACTTAATTAAAATAAATTCTCACTAATCTGCCTGCCAAAAAAAAAATGTTTCTAACATGTAACTAGAAGAAATTTTTAAAAGAAATAAATAAAAGAGAAAAAAAGAGAAAAATGCTAGAGAATATAGAAATAGAGTTTTCCTTAAAATGATAGCTAGCATCTATCTAAAACCATTAGCAAGCATTATATATAATGGGAATGAGCTAGAAGCATTCCCAAAATATCAGGAGTGAAACAAGGATGTCCATTAACACCACTGTTATTCAATATTGTACTAGAAATGTTAGTTTTAATAATAAGAGAAGAAAAAGAAGTTGAAGGAATCAGAATAGGCAATGAGGAAACAAACTATCACTCTTTGATGATAATATGGGAGAATACTTGAGAATTCTGGAGAATTAACTAAAAAACTACTTGAGATAATTAACAACTTTAGCAAAGTTGTGGGATATAAAATAAACCCGCATAAATCACCGGCAATTCTATGTAATACTAACAAAGCCCAGGAATAAGAGATATAAAGACAAATTCCATTTAAAGTTACTATAGACAATATAAAATATTTGGGAGTTTACCTGCCAATACAAGCCTAGGAACTATATGAATATAATTAGTAAACATTTTTCACACAAATAAAGTCAGATCTAAATAACTAATTGTCCATTAGTAGGTCGAGCTTATATGACAGTTCTACCTAAGCTAATTTACCTATTCAGTGCCATACCAATCAAACTACCAAAAATTATTTTATAGAGCTAGAAAAAATAATAACAAAATCCATCTGGAAGAACAAAATGTCCAGAATATCAAGTGAATTAATGAAAAGAAATACAAGGGAAGGAGGCCCCCCTGTACCAGATCTAAAACTATATTAAAAAGCAGCAATCATCAAAACTATTTGGTGCTATCTAAGAAACAGAGTGGTGGATCAGAGGAATAGGTTAGGTATGCAAGACACAGTAGTCAATGAATATAGTAATCTACTGTTTGTTTGATAAACCCAGATCTAAAAAATTCGAAAAATATCAGTTGCTCATGGGTAGACTGAGCTAATATAATAAAAATGACAATTCTACATAAATTAGTTTACTTATTCAGTGCCATACCAATCAAACTGCCAAAAAAAATTTTGTAGACCTAGAAAAAATAATAACAAAATTCATCTGGAAGTACAAAAGGTCCAGAGTATCAAGGAATTGATTAAAAGAAATGCATGGTAAGGTGACTTAGCCATATTGATCCAACTGTAAGTAAGTAAGACTAGCAGAACACCAAAAAGTGCTCATAATTTTGATATGATGTGGGTGTATTAACTTTAAGGTTTTACTGACAGCTTTGAGATGATTCAGAGATATTAATGAACTAACCCCAAAGTAGCACAGATAAGTGTCAGTCTGTCTCCCCTCAAAAAAAACTATAAAAATAAATCCTCAAACTCCTGCCCCCAGCACTCTTCCATTTCCATGGGGTCTATGCTACTGAGTGCTCCCAACTCTTTCTCTCTCTCCATCCTCTTCCTAATGATGCCTGCCTTCCTTAACAGTTAATTCCATTCCCTGTTCCCATTGTTGTCTGCCTCTGCACCTCTTTTACCACTTGTCTCTGTCTTTTTGTGCTTTTTCTCCCTCATCCTCTGATCCTAATTGAAGTATGATTCCTCTACCATTTCTGGCTGCCATAGTCTTTTCCAGTGAGTATTCAAAAAACTGACCTGCCTCCATACCACAATTTCATAAATCAATCATAATAAAATATAATTAATAAATTAATAAAAATAAATAATTAATATATCTAATATACCTTTATGTTTTGCATGACTTCATATGTACAATGGATATCATATTGATTGCCTTCTCAATAGCTGGGGGATGGACTGAAGATAGGAAAAAATATGGATCTCAAAATTTAAAAATGAATGTGAAAATTTAAAAAAAATCACAAGCTTTAGAAATAAATCTTGCATTCTGGCATGGAAAAGGAGGGAAATAATTCCAATCTTAAAAGGATTTTCTGCCTTGAAATTAGCTAGATCCATGGATTGAATGGAATGTACATCATATATTATTCATGATTAATACTTCTGCAACAACAACATGTATTTAAAATATGACCTGAGTGAAGCTGGATAAATGAAGTAATATGAAGAGACAAAAAGTCAAGGGCCAAGAAAGAGATTATTTATTATGCATAATTCTACACTAGAAAAGGAATGAGGATAAAAAGAGGCATAGATGTAGTACTGTGAGAGTAATGTGGAGTTGGTGGAAAGTCATCCCTGTCCTTGGTCATGACTGCTCAAGCTGACCATTTTGTTTTTGGCTTCGTATCCCTAATGTATGGCACGGTGGCTGGATCATAATAGATGTTGAATAAGAGCTTGATTGATTGATTACTTATAGAAGATCACATGGGCACATTGTTATCACTCAGCCTGGTATGCATTAGAGAAATAAACTGATAAGTAAAAAGTCCTCATGTGAGCAGAATACCATATTTATTAAGTACTTACTATGTTCAAAACATTGTGTTAAGTGATAAAAATACAAATACAAGCAAAATTAGACAGTTTACATTCTAGCTGGGAATTACAACACATTTAAAGGAGCCAAAAATCTGAAGGAACATGTCTATCTCTTTTTTTAATTTGATTTTTTAATAAACTACAGAATTTAAATAGTCAAATAAAAAGAAACAAAAAATAGATATTTAAGTCATGCACTAATTTCTGTCTTTGTTCCACCACTGGGCAACAGAGACTTGGCTCACAAAGTATTATAGGACTAGAGAAGAAAACAACACATCTAGATTGCTGGTATAATAAACCAAATATGTTTTTTTTAAGGGAAAAGGCTTGGAAAAACTTACTTTTAAATCTTAGTAATGCTTTTTTTTGTTTGTTTTAAAGCTCCCATGAGCCCACTGTCTAAGATCTTAAATTGGTCTCATCAGTGGAGAATGACACCACCACTTTCTGCAAAGTATTTTCTCTCTTTGTTGTGGTTTAGAAATAGTCCATGCATTTTGACCCTTTTGTTCATGAAACTCAGTCTGTCAAAACATTATGGGGTAAACCCCCAAACTGAAAAGGATAAACACATCTAATGTGAGTGATCATCTTTGGACTAACCTCTTCTTTTGTGATAAAGACAAACCAATGATGCTTTCTAGGCTTTTCATCCTTCAGTTCTTAAGTAACTTGGGTAAAGTTATTCTTCTCTACTCTTACTCTAACATCATTTCCTCCTTAATTTACATTAGCTAATTATTGTCTATTTGCTGTTTTGCTCTGGTTATTATAGCACCACTGTTTCTGCTTTTGGATCTTCACTATATCTGCTCAACAGAGTACAATTTTTCCCCTTTTCTTTGACTGATTTTGCTATTGATTAGACAGTTGCTACTGTGAAGACATGAAAAAGGAAGAAGAAAAAAGAGCAATGAGTTCTAGTGGAACTTTCAATCAACATTGATACATTTAGAAAATGGGAAATATTTCCATTTTGTTATGGAATTTAATACCATTCCTGCTACAATGCTAAGTTCTAGCAAACTCAGATGAGTTGACATAGTGCACACAGCAAGATAAGACCACAAGAAACTGTCTGTAATGCACAAAAATGTTGAAGGAGAGTGCCAGTAACCTCTGAATATGTTTGGTAAAGTAAAGGGAAAGCTACTTACTGCAAGGAAAAAATACGTCATGTTTAAACTTTACAGTCTGACTGCCAGGGGACCACATTAAAAACATTACAGTCAGAGACAGTAAATACTAGCTTAAAAAAGAATGGGCTTTCCAGTAGGCAAAATTATCCAATGTATCTGTTGATCATACCAAAATGTAATGGACTCAGTCTAAAGGGATAAATAAAATAGTAATGATAAACTAATATTGTTGTATGGTGTTATCAAATAAAGAAAATATTTTCACATAAAGATATAAAAGCTGGCAGCAAGAAATTCTCTAACAGACAAGTTGCCCCAGCCTATCACCATGCCATTGAAGACCTGTTTGAATGATAACACATGCAATATAAACAGTGATAAGTCAGAAAATATTTGAAAGCAACAAAATCGTACATGTTATTAAATAACAAATATTTGAAAGCAACAAAATCGTACATGTTATTAAATGACAAAGCATGTTTAGAGTTTTTATTTAAAAATCTCACTGCTCATTATCAAAGTTAAAAGATTGCTTGCCTACCAATACATACTGTAAACATAGGAAATTCTCAATAAGGAAAGATGGGTTTAGTGTAATCTGATCTTTTACAAAAAATTATTGCAAGTTATTGATAACAATTTCTTTTTTACTTTCTTAAGTCTAATTCTCTTGAAAATTAAACCAATGTTTCCACTCCTTCTATCTAAAGTTAACCATGGTCACATTAGGAAAATGCCTTTGTTTATTTGTTAACCAGAAATACTATTCAAGTGGCACATATTTCCATCTGCTTCTTAAGCTGAGTTTCAGCTTCACTACGTTTTACAAGAAAATAGAAGACTTGCAGAGGTCCTACAGTGTCTTTCATGTTGCAACTGAGGTTTAATGATGGCAGTGGAGGAAAGCAGTGGTGATGCAGAGTAAGGCCAGCCCAACTACCCTTAACTGGCCATGGGATTTTTTTTTCCTGTCTGGCTTGCATTGCAGCAGGGAGGATTTTCTGGTCAGGTTGCCTCCACCAAACCTGACTTAAGGAAAAGGTTGACATGCTGTGGTTAATACAGTTTAAGGGTCATGTTCATTCTATCTTAGGTGAATAGAGTCTTCCTTCAATCTGTTGGTTGGGGTATGATACTAATATAAAGAAAATTATCAGGGTAACTGAGATGTTCACTTAGCCACTGCAAAGATGTCTCCAACATTGGTTGAATTCTATGAATCATAATTTGATTCTTCTTTACCCCATCTTCAGGAGTAATTGCATGCAATTGTCCATCTGCAGCAACTTGTCAAAATAAATTCTGAATGAAAGGTTGCTCAGTTGTTGCCTGATATATTCTAAAAAGTATGTATTGAAATCCATTATCTTCTGCAGGATATTCCATGAGTTTCCAATTAGTGGCCCAAAAAACTGGTCAAATTTATCATTTTGTAATCCCATTCAGATTTGTTTATGATCCTTTTCTGCATTTCATTGATGACTTGCCTTTTATGTTTTAAAGCATCAGCTTCTTTCATACAAGACATAAAATGGGCTTCAATTGTATCCTTAGATGGACAATGCAGATCTTTCTGTGGAAAACTCTCAAAATGTACTGTGATATTCCAAGGAAAAGGTGTATTTGATGCAAGAAGATCAAACAGAAAATCAATTGGATAATGCCATTTCAGTGGTGTGCCTTTATATTCTAACCATATCTCACTAATGTCTTCTTGTCTCATAACCTTCTGAAAGTGCTTTTTCACTTTGTCAGTAACCGACATCAAGTAACTTACTCTTGGTGAAAACAAATAATAAGTTCTGCTTCTCTTTTGGTTATCTCATCCTGATAGAGTGTAAAACAGGTTGGTGTTCATCCAAACCATACATCTCAAAGCACATCTTTGTCATCTGTCATTCTTCCAGTGGATAAGGCAGCATATATAGACTAAAGTTTTTCTTTGACCAAAGATACACTGAGACCCTAAACAGTGAGGGCTCACACAGCCACTAAGAACACAGGAGCAGGGGAGTGGGGGAGGAAAGGGTAAGTAGGGGGGACCCCCACAGTGGGGGCCACTTCTGTATTAGGGACCTCCTGGAAATTCTGAGGTTCACACCAGCAAGGCAACAGTCTTCAGTGGCGCTAGAAGATGATCAAATCATGTGTATCTCTTTGAAGACAAGATAAAGAAGAAATTGTAGGTGCTATGAGTTTCTGTGTTTGAAATGATCCTGGATTGAGTGGGTACCTTGTGAAATAGAGGTCTAGAGGAGAAAATCACCAAGTAGAGGAAACCATAGGATTAGAGGTATTGACAAGCATCTGAAGAGCACTCTAATGAAGGCAGAAGTTTTTAGTATCAACCCAGGTTATCTGCTCTAAAAAGCTTATAGATCTTATGATACTTCATTAATACCTCCCTTCTCTGCAAGCAGGCAGTATATCTTCTCTTTCTCCCTCCAGCTGATTGCTCTGGGGCTTCCAGGTCTTGGTTTTGTGCTATAGAACCCACTCCTTCCTTTCAATCAAACACTCAGAATTTCTATGGTCAGAATTTCCATATTTACATTTATTTATAGAATTATTCGTTGAATTATGAATCTAGAGCAAGAAGAGCCCTCACATACCATGTTGCACAGGTCCTAGAAAAACTTAACACTCAATATCTTAACAAAGTAGCAGGAAGATTAGCCTAGATATTTTCTCCAGAAAAGTGCAGTTCATGACCATAGCATAAAATCAAAAGTCAGTAAGCTGATGTGAAGAATGAGCAAAACATTAAAAAGTCACAAAACCATAAAAATTGTTACAGTCCCATTAACACTCAAGACACAAATTCAGAAGAAGAAAATGATTCCAAAACAAGCAAAGTCATAAAGAAAAACACAGATTGGGCACAAATTCAAAAAAAAAAGTCCTTGAAGACATAAAGCAAGAGGTTTTTTAGGGTAGTATTTTTTAATAAATAAAAAAGAGTCCTAGAGGAAAAATCAGAAAGGGAATGAGAATTTGGGGGGAAGAACTGTAAAGAGCTTGGTGCAAGAAGTATAAAATTTTATTTAAGCAAAAAATTCCCTGAAATTTAGAATGGACCAAATGAAACATAATGACTACATTCAACAAGAAAGAATGATGAAACTAAGTTAAAAGACATAAAACTAGAAGAATATGTAAATTATCTCATAGCAAAATTAACTGACCTGGAAAGCAAATCACAGAGAGACCATTTAAAAATCATTGAACTATCAGAAAGCCATGACCAAAAAAAGAAGAGTTTAGACAAAATGATTCAAGAAACCACAACATTGCCCAGATCTTTTAGAATCAGAAGTCAAAGTGGAAATAAAAATCCACAAATTATCTCCTAGAAGAAACTCCATCATGAAAACTCCCAAGAACATTATAGCAAAAAAGTAGAACTTCCAGGTGAATGAAAAAAAATTAGAAGTAGCCAGAAAGAAAGAATTCAAGAAATCAGGGGCTACATTCAGAACCAAATATTATTTAGCATCCACATCCATCCACATTCACTCAATGAATGGAGAGTTTGAAATACGGTATTACAGAAGACAAAAGCTATATAGAATTCCAGACCTGGAGTCAGGAAGACTTTAGTTCAAATCTGGCCTCAGGCAAATAATAATGAGTCAGAAAGACCTGATTTCAAATCTGGCTTCAGAGACTTACTAGCTGTGTGAGCCTGGGCAAGTCACTTAAGCCCTGGTTATGTTAATTTCCTCATATGATGAGGAATGAGCTGAAGAAGAAAACAGAAAACCACTCCAGTATCTTTGCCAAAAAACCCAAATAGGATAAAAAAATGTCAAGCATGACTGAAAACAACTTAACAACAACAACAAATCATTAATTGCAAGTAGACCCAGAAAAATTGAGCACTATGCTACAGGGAGGGGGAAAAAAAGCCTTAAATGAAATAGAGAGCTACCAAGAATTCCTGATTTAAAAAAAAAATGGAACTGCATAGAAACTCTGAAGTGTAAATGGGATTCAAGAGAAATATGTAAAGGTAATAAGAGGGAGTAATCACAAGTAATTAAACAAGGATATACTGTTTGTATTGTAATATCGTTAGGTGATATATGTGTTTTTTTCATAACTGTCATCAGAAAGAGAGTCAAATTACACAGAGGTCATGGAAGTGGTTTTGTTTTTGTGATCTTAAAAGAAGAATGAAATGAGAATGGAAGAATTCACTTCAAGGAAAAGGAGAGAGGAAGGTACAGAAAATCTCACATAATAAGCATGCACAAGTAAACATCTATGCAAATAACAGAGAAAGAATGTGGGGGGAGCAAATGATGCTTTAACCTCACTCTCCCAGTGGAGCCAAGACAGCAGAGAGAAACCAGAAAATTAGCTGAGCTCTCCCTAGTTTCCCTCAGAAACAACACTAAATCAAACCTCCGAGTTCTGGAGTGACAGAGCCTACAAAAAGTCAGAGTGAAACAATTTTCCAACTTAATAAAACTTAGAAGGACTTCAGGAGAGATCTCAGTTGGATAAAAGGGGAGCACAGCCCAGTAGAGGCAGTGTCTGGGAAAGTCAGTGGGAGATTCTCAATCACAGCACAGATCAGCAACTAAGGCTTCTCTGTCCTGGCACAGCAGGCCAACTGTGAGGCCGCTGGTCCCAGAACAGAATGCAAATTGCCAGTACCAGAAACTAGGCAACAACAGGTGCCACTAGACCAGGCCACCTCAGTTAAGTGAGCAAGTTTCCAGCAGCTGAGGCCCCAGAGCACAAAGCCAGTAACCAGGCCACCAGTCCACAGCACAAGAAGGTTGGGAGAGTGTGCCCTGTGCCTCAGAAGGAGAGTTCAACTTAAAAAGCCATGAAATAGGTAAAAAAAAAAAAAATGAGCAAGCTGCAAAAAACAAACATTGACCCTGGTGACAGGGAAGATCAAAACACAAACTCAGAAGAGGACAGCATTGTCAAAATGCCTACATCAGAGACCTCAAAGGGAAATAGGAACTGGTCTTAAACACAAAAAGTCTTCTTGGAAGAGCTCAAAAAGGATTTTAAAAGCCAAATTAGAGAGGTAGAAGAAAAATTGGGAAAAGAAATGAGAGATATTCAAGAGAGAGTCAACAGCTTGGAAATGGAAGGACAAAAATTGACTGAAGAAAACAATTCTTTAAAAAAATACAGTTAGCCAAATGGAAAAAAATCCACTGAAGAAAATACATACTTAAAAAGTAGAATTGGCCAAATGGAAAAGGAGGTGCAAAATCTAACTGAAGAAAATAATTCCTCAAAAAATATAATTGGGCAAGTGGAAGCGAGTGACTTTATGAAACATCAAGAATCAGTTGAACAAAATCAAAAGAATGAAAAAAAATTGAAGAAAATGTAAAATAGCTCATTGAAAAAATAACTGACTTGGAAAACAGATCCAGGAGATATAATTTAAGAATTATTGGCTATTTGAGGGCCATGACAAAAAAAAAGAGCCTGGACAGCCTCTTTCAAGAAATTATCAAGGAAAACTGTCCTGATACCCTAAAATCAGAGGGTGAATACTCATTGAAAGAACCCACTGATAATCTCTTGAAAGAGATCCCAAAATGAAAACTCCAAGGAATATTGTAGCCAAATTCCAAAATTATCAGGTCAAGGAGAAAATAGTGCAAGCAGCCAGAAAGAAACAATTTGAATGTCATGGAACCATAGTCAAGATTACACAAGACTTAACAGTTTCTACATTAAAGAGTCACAAGGTTTGGAATATGATAGTCCAGAAGGCAAAAGAGCTTGGATTACAACCAAGAACAAACTACCCAGAAAAATTGAGCATATTTTTCAGGGGGAAATATGGACATTCAATGAAATAGGGAAATTTCAATGGTTGCTAATGAAAAAAAACAGAGCTAAATAGAAAATTTGATCTTCAAATATAAGACTCAAGAGACACATAAAAAGGTAAACAGGAAAGAAAAAACAAATATGTTATTTAGTAAGATTAAACAATTTACATCCCTACATGAGAAGATGGTAATTATAATCCCTAAAAATTGTGTCTTTATTACAGCAGTTAGAAGGGATATACATAGACAGACGGTGTAGGTATAAGTTGATTTTGATGTGATGATAAAAATAATTAATTGAGGGGTGAAAAAAGGATTATACCATGAAAAGAAGAAAGGAGGAAGAAGAATAGGGTAAATTACAGCACATGAAGAGGTGCAAAGACCTATTACAGTAGAGATAAAGAAGGGAGGGGGTGAGCATTGTTTGAAACTTACTCTCATTGGATTTGGCTCAGAAAGGGAATAAACATGAACATTCAGTAGGTTATAGAAATCTATCTTTTCCTATAAGGAAGTAGGAGGAGAAAGGGAAAGAAAATGGAGGGGGGCTGATAGAATGAAGGGCAGATTGAAAGAGGAGGTAGTCAGAAGCAAAACAATGGTGAAGAGGAAGAGGATGAAAGGAGACAGAAAAATATAAAAGGGGGATGGAGGGGGATAGGATGAAGAGAAAGACACAGCTTTACATGAATAAAATAGAGAAAGAAGAGATCCATGAATTGGACGTGCAATGAAAAAAGCCAGAAAAAGAACAAACTAAAAATCCCCAATTAAATACCAAATTAGAAATTCTGAAAATCAAAGGAGAAATTAATCAAATTGAAATTAACTATTGAACTAATAAATAAAACTAAGAGCTGTTTTTATTTAAAAAAACAATAAAATAGATAAATTTTTGGTTACTTTAATTTAAAAAAAAAGAAAAACCAATTAATAGTATCAAAAATGAAAGGGGCGAATTTACCACCAATGAAGAGGAAATTAAAATAATTATTAACAGCAATCTTGCCCAAACGTAGGCCAACAAACTGTCAATCTAAGTGAAATGGATGAATATTTACAAAAATATCAATTGCCCAGATTAACAGAAGAGGAAATAAAATAGTTAAATCACCCCATTTCAGAAAAAGAAATTGAACAAGCCATCAATGAACTTTCTAAGAAAAATTTTCCAGGGCCAAATGGATTTAAAAATGAATTCTATTAAACATTTAAAGAACAATTAATTCCAATACTATATAGACTATTTGGGGAAATGAGTGAAGAAGGAGTCCTATCAAATTATTTTTATGATACAAATATGGTGCTATTACCTAAACCAGATAGAGCAATCAATATAGAAAAAGCTTTTGACAAAATATAGCACCCATTCCCATTAAAACACTACAAAGCATAGGAATAAATGGAGTTTTCCTTAAAGTGATAAGCAGTATCTATCTAAAACCATCAACAAGCATTACCTGTTATGGGGATAAGCTAGAAACTTTCCCAATAAGATCAGGGGTGAAATAAAAATGTCCATTATCACCAATATTTATTATTCAATATTGTACTTGAAATGTTAGCTTTAGCAATGAGAAGAAAAAGAAATTGAAGGAATTAGAATAGACAACGAGGAAACAAAGCTATCACACCTAGAGAATCAACTAAAAACTATTTGAAATAATAATTTTATCAAGATTGTGGGATATAAAATCAAACTACACACATCATCAGCATTTCTTTATATTACTAACAAAGTCCAGCAGCAAGAGATAGAAAGAGAAATTCCATTTAAAATAACTATAGACAATACAAAATATTTGGGAGGCTATCTCTCAAGACAAACCCAGGAATTATATGGACACAATTACAAAACTTTTCACACAAATAAAGTCAGATCTAAATAACTGGAAAAACATCAGCTGTTCATGGGTAGGCTGAGCTAATGTAATAAAAATGACAATTCTCCCTAGGCTAATTTACTTATTCACCACTATACCAATCAAACTACCAAAAAAATTATTTTATAGGGCTAGAAAAAATAATAAGATTCATCTGGAAGAACAAAAGATCCAGAATATCAAAGGAATTAAATGAAAAGAAATGCTAGGGAAGGTGACCCAGCTGTTCCAGATCTTAAATTGTATTATAAAGCAGCAATCATCAAAATTACTTGGTAATGGCTAAGAAATAGAGTGGTGGATCAGTGGAATAGGTTAAGTAGACAAGACACAGTAATCAATGATTATAGTAATGTGTTGTTTGATAAACCCAAAGATCCCAGTTTCTGGGGTAAGAAATCACTATTTGACATAAACTGCTGGGAAAACTTGAAAAGAGTATGGCAGAAACTAGGCATAGACCAACATCTTATAATATACTAAAATAAAGTCAAAATGGGTACACAATTTAGATATAAAGTCTGATAGTGTAAGCAAACTGGAAGAGCAAGGAATAGTTTACTTGTCAGATTTATGGAGAAGGGAAGAATTTTTGACCAAACAATTGATAGAGAACATTTTGAAATGTGAAATGGATGATTTTGATTACATTAAGTTAAAAAGTTTTTGCACAAAGCTAATACAACTAAGATTAGAAGGAAATCAGAAAGCTGGGAAATAATTTTCATGCCAGTGTCTCTGGTAAAGGGCTCATTTCTAAACATTATGGAGAACTGAATCAGATTTATAAGAAATCAAGTCATTTCCCAATTGATAAATGTTCAAAAGATATGAACAGGCAGTTTTCAGATGAAGAAATTAAAGCTACCTATAGTCATATGAAAAAATGCTCTAAATCACTATTGACTAATGAAATGCAAATCAAAACAACTCTAAGTTACCACATTACACCTATCAGATTGGCCAACATGACAAAACAGGAAGATGATAAATGGTAGAGAGGATATGGGAAAAATTGGAAGACTAATGCATTCTCCATGGAATTGTAAACTGATCCAACCATTCTGGAGAGCAATTTGGAATTATGCCCAAAGGACTATAAAACTCTGCATACCCTTTGATCCTACTACTAGACCCAAAAGAGATCATTAAAAAAGGAAAAAGACCCACATGTACAAAAATGTTTATAGTGGCTCTTTTTGTGGTGGCAAAGAATTGGAATTTGAGGGGATGCCCATCAATTGGGAATGGCTGAACAAGTTGTGGTGTATGAATAAAATGGAATATTATTGTGTTATATGAAATAATGAGCAGGCACATTTTTTATTAATTTATTTTTATTTATCAAGAATCACTTCCATAAGCTTTTGAGTTTAAAATTTTTCTCCCCCTTCCTCTCCACCACCCTTCCCATGACAGCACACAATCTGATATAGGCTATACATTTACATTCATATTAAACATATTTTCACATTAGTGATGTTGTAAGTAGAAATTAAAACCAATAGGAGGAACCATCAGAAAGAGGAAACAAAACTCAACAGAAGAGATAAAAAATAACAATTCAGCTTCTATAGTTCTTTCTTTGGGTGTGGATAGCATTTTCCATCACAAGGCCTCTAGAGATGTCTTAGATCCTTCTATTGCCAGGAAGGATGAAGTTTATCAATATTAGTCATCACACAACGTGGCTGTTATTGTGTACGATGTTCTCTTGGTTCTGCTCACTTCACTCAGCATCAGACCATACAAGTCTTTCCAGGTTTTCTGAAGTCAGCCTGTTCATCATTTCTTATAGCACAATAGTATGCCATCACATTCATATACCACAACTTGCTCAGTCATTCCCCAATTGATGGGCATCCTCTCAATTTCTAATTCTTTGCTGAAAGAGCTGCTATGAATATTTTTGTATATGTAGGTCCTTTTCCCATTTGTGTGATCTCTTTGGGATATAGCCCTAGAAGTGCTATTGCTGGGTCAAAGGGTGTGCACATTTTTATAGCCCTTTGGGCATAGTTCCAAATTGCTCTCCAAAATGATTGGATCATTTCACAACTCCACCAACAATGCATTAGTGTTCCAATTTTCCCACATCTTCTCCAACATTTATCATTTTCCTGTTTTGTCATGTTGGCCATTCTGATAGGTGTGATGTGGTACCTCAGAGTTGTTTTGATTTGCATTTCTCTAATCAATAGTGATTTAGAGCAATTTTTTCATATGACTACAGATGGCCTTAATTTCTTCATCTGAGAACTGTCTGTTCATATCCTTTGACCACTTACCAATTGGGGAATGGCTTGTATCCTTATAAATTTGACTTAATTCTCTATATATTTTAGAAATGAGGCTCTTATCAGAGAGACTGGTTGTAAAAATTCTTTCCCAATTTTCTACCTTCCTTCTAATCTTAGTTGCATTGGCTTTGTGCAAAATCTTTTCAATTTAATGTAATCAAAATTATCTATTTTGCTTTTCATAATGTTCTCTATCTCCTGTTTGGTCATGAATTCTTCTGTTCTCCATAGATCTGACAGGTAAACTATTCCTTGCTCTCTCAGGTTGCTTATAGTATCAGCCTTTATATCTAAATCATGTACCCATTTTGACTTTATTTTGGTAAATGGTGTGAGATTTTAGTCTATGCCTAGCTTCTGCCATACTCTTTTCCAGTCTTGCCAGCAGTTTTTTTCAAAGAGTGGGTTCTTATCCCAGAAGCTGATGTCTTTGGGTTTATCAAATAATATATTACTACAGTCATTGACTACTATGTCTTGCATACTTAACCTATTCCACTGATCTAGCACTCTATTTCTTAGCCAGTACCAAGCAGTTGTGATGATTGCAACTTTATAATACAATTCAAGATCTGGAATGGCTAGGCCACCTTCCCCTGCATTTCTTTTCATTAGTTCTCTTGATATTCTGGACCTTTTGTTCTTCCAAATGAATCTTGTTATTATTTTTTCTAACTCTATAAAATAATTTGTTGGTAGTTTGATTGGTATGACACTGAATAAGTAAATTATCTTAGGTAGAATTGTCATTTTTATTATATTAGCTTGGCCTATCCATGAGCAACTGATGTTTTTCCAATTATTTAGATCTGACTTTATTTGCATGAAAAGTGTTTTGTAATTGTATTTACAGAGTTCCTGGGTTTGTTTCGGGAGGTAGATTCCTAAATATTTTATAATGTCTACAGTAAGTTTAAATAGAATTTCTCTTTCTATCTCTTGCTGTTGGGCTTTGTTGGTAATATATAGAAATGCCGATGATTTATGTGGGTTTATTTTATAGATTGCAACTTTGCCAAAGTTGTTTATTTCAAGTAGTTTTTTACTTGATTCTCTAAGTATAACATCATGTCATCTGCAAGGGGTGATAGCTTTGTTTCTTCTTTGCCTATTCTAATGCCTTCAATGTCTTTTTCTTCTCTTATTGCTAAAGCTAATGTTTCCAGTATGATGTTGAATAACAGTGGTGATAATGGACATCCTTGTTTCACCCCTGATCTTATTGGAAATGCTTCTAGCTTGTCCCCATTACATATTATGCTTGCTGAAGGTTTTAGATAGATGCTATTTATTATTTTAAGGAAGATTCCATTTATAACTATGCTCCCTAGGGTTTTTAATAGGAATGGGTGTTGTATTTTGTCAAAAGCTTTTTCTGCATCTATTGAGATGATCATGTGGTTTCTGTTAGTTTGGTGTTGATATGGTGGATTATGCTGATAGTTTTCCTTATATTGAACCAGCCCTACATTCCTGGTATAAATTCTACCTGGTCATAGTGTATTATTCACGTGATAAGTTGCTGTAATCTATTTGCTAATATTTTGTTTAAAATTTTTGCATCTATATTCATTAGAGAAATTGGTCTATAATTTTCTTTCTCTGTTTTGACTCTTCCTGGTTTAGGTATCAGCACCATATTTGTATCATAAAAAGAATTTGGTAAGATTCCTTCTTTACCTATTTTACCAAATAGTTTATATAGTATTGGAATTAATTGTTCTTTAAATGTTTGATAGAATTCACATGTAAATCCATCTGGTCCTGGAGACTTTTTCCTAGGGAGTTCATCAATGTCTTGTTCAATTTCTTTTTCTGAGATGGGGTTATCTAAGTATTTTACTTCCTCTTCTGTTAATCTGGGCAATTTATATTTTTGTAAATGTGTATCCATTTCACTAAGATTGTCAGATTTGTTGGCATACAGTTGGGCAAAATAATTCCTAATTGTTGTTTTAATTTCCTCTTCCTTGGTGGTAGTTTCACCCTTTTCATTCTTGATACTAGTAATTTGGTTTTCTTCTTTCTTTTTTTAAATTAGATTAAGCAAAGGTTTATCTATTTTATTGGTT
Source organism: Vombatus ursinus (assembly GCF_900497805.2). Classification (NCBI taxonomy): domain Eukaryota; kingdom Metazoa; phylum Chordata; class Mammalia; order Diprotodontia; family Vombatidae; genus Vombatus; species Vombatus ursinus. The sequence goes on from NW_020954599.1 coordinate 49,434,863, forward strand.
TTTTCATAAAACTAACTCTTAGTTTTATTTATTAGTTCAATAGTTTTCTTAATTTCAATTTTATTAATTTTTCCTTTGGTTTTCAATATTTCTAATTTGGTGTTTAATTGATGATTTTTAATTTGTTCTTTTTCTAGTTTTTTTAGTTGTATGCCCAATTCATTGATCTCCTCTTTTTCTATTTTATTTATGTAAGCATTTAGAGATGTAAAACTTCCCCTAAGAACTGCTTTTGCTGCATCCCATAAGTTTTGGTATATTGTCTCATTATTGTCATTCTCTTGAATGAAATTATTGATTGTTTCTATGATTTGTTCTTTGACCCAATCATTTTTTAGGATTAGATTATTTAGTTTTCAATTATTTTTTAGTCTATCTTTCCATGGCTGAGCAGGCACATTTCAGAAAAAAAAAACCTGGAAAGACTTATATGAACTGATGGTGAATGAAATTAGCAGAACCAGGAGAACACTGTACATAGTAACAGCAACATTTTGCAATGATTAACTTTGATAGACTTAGCTCTTCTCAGCAATACAATGATCTAAAGCAATTCCAAAAGACTCTTGATGGAAAATGTCACCTACATCTAGAGAAAGAACTATGAAACATACTATTTTCTTTTGTTGTTGTTGTTGTTGTTGTTGTTGTTGTTTCTTTCTCGTGATTTTTCCCTTTTGTTCTGATTCTTCTTTCACAACATGAGTAATGTTGAAATATGTTTAATATGATTGTACATATACAGTCTCTATAAGATTGCTTGCTATCTTGGGGAAGGGAAAAGGAGTGCCAGAGGAGGGAAGAAAGGAAAGGAGAAAAAAATTGGAACTCAAAATCTTATAAAAGTGTATGTTGAAACTATCTTTATGTGTAATTGGAAAAAAAATACTATTTAGTGTGGGGGAGGGGGAACCTCACTCTCCTCTGAACTGTTCAAAAGAAGGAAAAATATACATACATCTAGTTGGGTATGGGCAGTTAGATGATGTCATGGATAGAGCACTCAGCCTGCAATCAGGAATACATGAGTTCAAATCTGATCTCAGATGTTTATGAGCTGTGTTACCCTGGGCAAATCACTTAACCCTGTTTGCTTAAATTTCCTCGTCTGTTAAATGAACCAGAGAAAGAAATGACAAGAAAACCCCAAATAGAATCATAAAGAGTTGGACACAACTGAAGTAACTGACTAACACCATAGTTGGGTGCATAAATATATTTAATTCAAACAGAAAACAAGAGTGAAATGTTATGAGAGAAAGTGGAAAATAACAGAGAACAGGTGAAGAAATGGGATAGGCCTAAGAAAATCAAACTCCACATATGTACACAAAATAAAAAATATATATACAGTAGCTCTTTTTCAAGTGGCAAAGAATTGTAAAATGAGTTTCCTTTCAGTTAGGGAATGGCTGAATAGTTCATAAACATACAAATGTAATAGAATACTACTGTGAGATAAATAAGCAAGGGGATAGTTTCAGGGAAACCTGGGGAAATTTGTAAGAAATGATGAAAATGAAGGTGTGAGCCAAACCAAGAGGCAACAGTGATTATATGTTAAAGGCAAACAACTTTGATAGACTTAGGAATGCTGATCAACTATAGAATGATTCCAGAAGACATTATTATGAAGCATTTTGCCCATCTCCTAATAGAGAAGTGATGGATTCAGGATGCAGAATGAGGCATATTTTTTTAATTGGTCATTATGGGATTTTTTTTGCTTTACTCTACATGTTTGTAACAGAGGTTTTGTCTTTATTTCTCAATTTTGGAGGTAGATGAAAAGGTGGGAAGGAAAAAAGATGAATTTGTGTTGATTGAAGAAAATTAACTTAAGAAAACAAACAAAAACACCCTAGTCTACAGGAAGAATATACCTTCCTTAAGCACAATAGCTGTTTTTTCCCCTAGTCTTTATAACTGCAAGGCCTAGTACAGTGTTTTTCACGTATTTTTAAATGTCAATTTAAATTTTAAAATGTCAATTATATTGGATTGGGAAATGAAATATGTATACAAATAAATGCAAAAAGGCATAAGAAATATGTTAATTGAGTTCATTTGATCAGAGTGAATCAATTCTACATAGTTTAAAAAAAAACAAGAAAAACTACCTGGCATTTAAAATTACTAGTGCCTCTTCTCTGAGATTAACTCTAATTTATCCTGTATATTGTTTGTTCATTGTTGTTTGCATATTGTCTCCCTATTAGATTGAAAACTCCTTGAGAAGAGAGACTGCCTGTCCTCTTTCTTTATTTCCCCAGTGCTTAGCAAAGTTCCTAGCACAGAGTAGATGCTTGCCTTGATTTGTTTTTAAGAAAGTTTTCAACTGATGGCTATTGGGTTTGAAAATATGGAAAATTGATTCCAAGAATAAGCAGTTACATAAACAACTACAGAAGCAGAGAAAGCAGAATGTGTTTGCTGAAAAGATTGTAGACAGATTTGGGAGGAGGGTTCTGAAGGGAGGTATTGAGAGAAGTCTTTAAAAATAAAGGAATGCACCATCAAGGAAATGGGATTATATTAAGCAAGTAATAGGGAGAAATTGAAGTCTTTTGAGTACAGAAATAAGGTGGTCAGATATGTGCATAAGAAAGACTAATCAGGCGGTGTTATGAATGGTGGACTGAAGGGAAGAGAAATTAGAGGCCAGGAAAGTAATTAAGAGACCATTCCAATTAATTCTTTTTTTTAAGGCAATTGGGGTTAAGTGACTTGCCCAGGGTCACATAGTTTGATCTGAGGGTCGAATCTGAACTCAAGTCCTCCTGACTTCAGGGCCAGTAATCTCTCCACTGCGCCACCTACCTGCATTCCAATTAATTCTGGAAAGAAATAGGGTAATATGTATTTAGACTAAGGTAGTTGCAGTGGGATTTAGAGAAGAGGGAAGTGAAGTGGGAACTATATAAGAGTGATAAAATTGATAAGATTTAAAGACAAAAGTGATGTGGAATAAAAGGGAGACAAAGGATAGAAAGATGAATTCAAAGTTTCAAGTTTGGACGACTAGATGAAGGTCATTAATGAGGAAAATCTTGAGGATTTTCAGATTTGAGGTGCAAGAGTTTATATCTTATCTTTCTCTTTAAACTTGGCTTAGCCATAAAATTCAACTTTTCATATCTCTTAATAGATTTAATACTTATCTGTCCCCTCTCCTTACTGGGGAAATTAAATTTATGACCTCAGTTTAGTTGTCTGCAGATGAGTGCTTCAAAGAGCAATTGCTTGTTTGGGAAAGCAGGCAAAGAAGCTGTTTCAAGCCCAGTTTCATCTCCAGTAGGTTTTCAAACCAAATTTCGCATTTATCTATATTGTCTACAATCTTGGTATCATTTGTGATCTCATTTATCTTGATGCCCTTCTCCTTTTAGCTCCTGCCATCTGGAGCAGATTTCCTATCTCTCTGACTCACTTTCATTGTCATTTCAAAACACACACACACACACACACACACACACACACTTTAACATACACATTTGTATTTATGTATCTTTGTTATCTTTGTCTAGAGTTCTTATTTTGTGGAAGAAATAGAAGAAATCGTATAACTGAAATTGATCACATTGAAACACGGGGATTTTTTAGGAAATGTATTTTGTTAAATAAAAATATATTTTACCTAATGATCTGTAGCAGCTTTTTCTAAGATATTCAAAAGACTATTGAAGCTCTTCTGTTTCAAAGAATTTGGGTGTCTGGCTTACTCAGATTAAGCCTAGCAAAAACAAAAATATATAGTGATTCCTATTCTTGGCAGGTAGTAAGTTTGATAAATGCTTGTTGACTAAATGACTCAGTGTTTTCCCTCTATTCCTTTGATCTATAGAAAACAGCAGTACCAGTTAGTTCTTTCTTTCCCCCTTTACTAATTATAACACAGAACCTGACAATTATTCAGAGTTTCTTTATTATTCTCATCCAATCAATCATATTTTGTTGTTTCTTCCTTCCTATAGTAATAGTCTGAGACATACCAGCCCTTCCATTTTCTACAGCCAAGTCCAGCTCCTCATTTCATAGATCATTTAACTTCTCAATCTCTTAAGTTCCTCTCCTTAAGTACTTCAAGATTACCTATGTACTAATATAAACTATTACTCCATTGTAATTTAAATATATATGGGGGTAAAATTTATTTTTTATCAATGTGGCAATGTTACGCTTATTATTTATTTCATTCTCTGCACTTAAATTCCATGCCTGAACTGTTTCTCCCTCCATGCCTGTGGATCCTTTATCCCACTGGTGAGTTCATCCTGGTACCTGCATTCTGAGGAAGGGGTTAGAACAGCCATCTTTCATTTTCAAGGCTTCACCAAGTGGCAAAGTCTAACCTTAACCCCCTTTAGATCTATTTTACGTGCTATTTTCTCGCAGTAGAAAACAAGCTCCCTCAGAACAGGGACTGTCTTTATTTTTTGCTTTTATTTGTATCCCCAGCACTTGGCACAGTGATGCCTGACACAATGTAAATGTTTAATAAATGCTTGTTAACCTGTCTTGACTTTGTTTTTTCTTCCACTACTGCCAGAAACTGTCAGTTTAGGACAGTAGTAGCACTGAATTAGCATTTGTTTATGTGAAAGTTAAGGGTTCTGTGAAGAATCACTAGAAATAGTTCAGTGATCACTAACTTCTTTACTTTGAGTGTCTTCTGTCACCACTGGGGTTGAATATTCAATTTTCAAAGCAAAGGGTTCCGTGAAAAACTTGAAGGTCATTGGTTTGACAGTTAGACTGTGGCCCAATGGGACCAACTTCTTCTAAACACACTTTTAAGGTCATATCACTTGCCATTGACATCATTTTTGTTTTGCTTTGTTTTTCAAACTAAGGACTTGTCATTTACCAACTTCACAGTAGTGTTATATGCATAAATGAGATAATTTCTGTAAATCACTTTGGGATCCTTTGAGACAAGTGCTCAATAAAGGGAGATTATTATTATTATCATCCAGAGATCACTTTGCTTTTTCAATTCACAATCCTATTTGGGAGGCATCAGATGTATCTGGACATCTGTTCTTGTGAATTAGCACATATCTCATTCCATAGATGAAACCGTTTATGGAACAAACGGCTTTCATTCTATACTGTGTGTCTCAGCACTCATTAAATGAGAATCAGGCCCAAGGGGTCTTGATGGAGTGCTTGGGTCCAATAGAAATTATTATCTATGTGAATACCAAATCAAAACAGTAAGCAATTTCAAAATACTAAATATGTCTTTAGAGATTGAAAATTTTCATCAAAGGATAAAGTATTTGGTATTTGGGGATTAATTTATCATAACTTGACTGATTTCATCCCCCGAATCTCCCCCTTCTCCTTATACTCCCCAAGACAAATACTGTCAGGTTGACTTGAACTCTTCAAAAAGGTTTAGTGTGACTTTAAAGAAAGTCTGACAGCTTAGGTTTGCTAATAACTACAAAGAAATTTGAACTAATGTTTCATGTTATTAAATATTGATGTATTAACCCAAGTACACAAAAAGAAGTTTAAAAAAACACTTCCTTTCTAAAACTCATATTGTTGGCATGCCTCCAACCCAATTCTCAACTTTGACTTATCTTTGAATATACATGAGAAAATCCTGGAGTTGGAAAGGAACTTACAAGCCTCTGTTTATTTGTGTGTGTATTTGTGTGTGTGTGTGTGTGTGTGTGTGTGGTTATATGATCAGTACCTAGCATACCACCTTGCACAGAGTAGGCACTAAACATTTACTGAATTGATTTGATTGAAAAGTCACTTAATACCTCCCATCATAGCAAGGATATGGAAGCTCTTTACAACCTGGCCCCTTTCTGGTGACACTGGATTTCTTGCCATTTCTACAGCATGATGTTCTTTTTTCCACCTCCTATGCCTTTTCAGTGGCTATTCTCCATGCCTAGAATTCTCTCCTTTCTCTCTGCTGCCTCCTTTCCTGGCTTCATTAAAGACTGAGGTCTAGTTGGATTAGGTAACATCCTAATTCACTCAGCTGGCTCTGTAACTGGGTCACATAGCTAATTCATAGAATTATAAGATTGAGAACTGGAAGGTGCCTTTTAGACCCCCTAAACCATGAGTAGGAAACCTGTGGCCTCAAGACCATACGTGGCCCTCTAGGTCCTCAAGTGCAGTCCTCTGACTGAATCCAAACTTCACAGAACAAATCCTTTTTTGTTTATTCTATGAAGTTTGGATTCAGTCAAAGAGCTGTATTTGAGGACCTAGAGGGCCACATGTGGCCTCGAGGCTGTAAGTTCCCCACCTCTGCCCTAAACTAACTATCTTCATTACATAGCTGAGGAAAATAGGCCACAGAGAAATGAAGTGACTTTTCCAAGGGTACATGACAAATGAGAAGCAGAGCTAGAATTTCAGTTGAGGTCTTGTGACTCTAAATTCAATGCTCATGGCAGAGTTTGGACCCAGCTTAAATATCATTTGTTAGTCATTTTGACTGAGACTACAGCAACAGAAAGTAGTAAATTGAGTTCCTCCAGGATGAGCTAAGATTGATAGTTGGCACGGGCCGTGCAGCATAAAAAAATTGTTAAATCGCTAATGAGACATAAAGAGAACAAAGACAATAGTACGAATTAAAGGACAAGGCAGAAAGACTATGAAAGCCTCCATAGGGTGTATGTACTAAGAAAAGTTACAGTAGAAACTCTACCCACTATTTCAAGTGGATAAAGTAATTTTAGCCTCTAGGGTTTGTTGCTGCTGCTACTGTAGCTGTTGTTATTACTGATGGGTTTCATTATTTTTAAGTTTCTATGATAGATTTGGTTGCTTATCATTAACATAAAAACTCTTTTACTCAAGGAGCCATGGTGGTATCACACAGGGATTTCCCATGTTTCCTAGGTAGAGACATCATCCAGTAAAGTGTTCCCCAATGTATACCTAGGCCCCTTCTAACCAGAGAAAGTCTTGGAAAAACAAATCAAGTATTTTTCATGCTTAACCAACTTAATTCTTTCACCAAAAAAAACTAATGGGTGTTGTGTTATGGAATGCAGGAACCCTAGAATTTTTTAAAAGTCTCACCAAATAACAGATCTCACATTTTTTGCCAATAATTTGAGTACAAGCTCAGCAAAACAAACAAACAAAAAACGCTAAATTTTCTACATAAAGACTGACCTAGTTAATTTTCTTATTTTATTATTATTGTTATGTTTTGTTTTAGAACTTATTTTTCCCTAGTTACATGTAAAAATAATTTCTAACATTCATTTTTTAAACTTTGTTTTATTTTTTTTTTTTGCTTTTTTTGGTGAGGCAATCGGGGTTAAGTGACTTGCCCAGGGTCACACAGCTAGTGTCAAGTGTCTGAGGCCAGATTTGAAATCAGGTCCTCCTGATTCCAAGGTCAGAGTTCTATCCACTGTGCCACCTAACTGCCCCATTTTTAAAATTTTGGTTTCAAGTTATCTCCACTTCTCCATCCCCACTGCCCCCTCATTGAGAAGGCAAGCAATTCAATAAAGATTACACATATGTAGTCATGCAAAACATATCCATTAATATTTATGCAGTAAAAAAAAACAGACAAAAAACTCAAGAAAAATAAAATTAAAAAAATACTCTTTAATCTCTTCTCAGAGACTGTCAGTTCTTTCTCTGGAGATGAATAGCATTTTTCATCATAAGTCCTTCAGAAATATCTTGTATTGTTGTGTTGCTGAGAATAGTTAAGTCATTCACAACTGATCATCTTACAATATCGCTGTTAATTTTTACACAGTACATTTCACTTTTCATCAGCCCATGAAAGTCTTTCCAGGTTTTTCTGAGAGCATCCTGCTCATCGTTTCTTATAGTACTGTAGTATTCCATCATAATCATAAACCACGACTTGTTCAGTCATTCCCCAATTGATGGGTATTCCCTTAATTTCTAATTTTTTACCCCCAGAAAAGAACTGCTATAAATATTTTTGTACATAAAGGTTATTTTCCTTTTTGTTTTCATTTTTTTATCTCTTTTGGAATACAGACCAAATAGTGGTATTGCTAGGTCAAATGGTATGCATGGCTTGATAGCCCTTCGGGCATAGTCCCAAATTGCTCTACAGAATGGTTGAATCAGTTGACAACTCCACCAAAGGCTCATTAATGTCTCATTTTTGCCACATCTCCTCCAACATTTGTCATTTGCCTTTTCTGTACTGTTAGAGAATCCAATAGGTATAAGATAGTACCTTAGAATTGTTTTAATTTGCATTTCTCCAATCAATAGTGATTTAGAATATTTTTCATATGGCTACAGATAGCTTTGATTGCTTTATCTGAAAACTGATTATATCTTTTTATCATTTATCAATTGGGGAATGCTCTTTTTTTATAAATTTGACTCAGTTCTCTATATTTTTGAGAAATGAGGCCTTTATCAGAGAAACTTGCTTTGATTTTTCCCCCACAGTTACTATTGCTAACTGTATTTTCCTCCATCCTATTCCCCCAACCCCATTTATTCTATTCTCTCTCTCCTTTCACCCTGTCCCTCCTCAAAAGTGTTTTGCTTCTGACCACCCACTCACCCAATCTGTCCTCCCTTCTATCACCCCCTTATCCCCTTCCTCTCCTACTTTCCTGTAGGAATTGTTGTATGTTATTCCCTTTTTGAATCAATTCTGATGAGAGTAAGGTTCACTCACTCCCTCTTCAGTTCCCCCTCTTCCTCTCTACTGTAAAAGCTTTTTCTTGCCACTTTTATGTGAGATAATTTACCCCATTTTACCTCTCTCTTTCTCTTTCTCCAGTACATTCCTCTCTCACCCCTTAATGTTATTTTTTAGATATCATCCCTTCATAATCAACTCACACCTATGCCCTCTGTCTATGCCTTCTAACTACCCTAATAATGAGAAAGGTTTTATGAGTTACAAATATCATCTTCCCATGCAGAAATATAAACAGTTTAACCTTATTAAGTCCCTTATTATTTCACTTTCCTGTTTACTTTCTTATGCTTCTCTTGAGTCTTGTATTTGGAAGTCAAAATTTCTATTCAACTCTGGTCTTTTCACCAAGAATGCTTGAAAGTCCTTGATCTCGTTGAATGTCCATTTTTCCCCAAGATTATACTCAATTTTGCTAGGTAGTTGACTCTTGGTTGTAATCCTAGCCCCTTTGCCCTCCAGGATATCATACTACAAGCTCTCTAATGTTTTAATGTAGAAGCTGTTAAATCTTGTGTTATCCTGACTATGGTTCCACCATACTCGAGTTGTTTCTTTATAGCTACTTGCAATATTTTCTCCTTAACCTGGGAACTCTCAAATTTGGCTATAGTATTCCTGGCAGTTTCCATTTTGAGATCTCTTTCAGGAGGTGATCACTGAATTCTTTCAATTTTTATTTTATTCTCTAGTTCTAGAATATCAGGGCAGTTTTCCTTGATAATTTCTTAAAAGATGATGTCTAGGCTCTTTTTTTTAAAATATGACTTTCAGGTAGTTTAATAATTTTTAAAATTCTCTCTCCTGGATCTATTTTCCGGGTCATTTGTTTTTTTTTTTTTTCCAATGAGATATTTCACATTATCTTATACTTTTCTTTCATTTTTGGTCTTGTTTTATTGCTTCTTCATTTCTCATAAAGTCATTAGGTTCCATTTGTTCCATTCTAATTTTTAAGGAATTATTTTCTTCAGTGAGCTTTTGGACCTCCTTTTCCATTTGGCCAGTTCTGCTTTTTAAGGCAATCTTCTCCTCATTGGCTTTTTGGACCTCTTTTGCCTTTTGGCCTAGTCTGTTTTTTAAGGTGTTATTTTCTTCAATAATTTTTGTGTCTCCTTTACCAAGCTGTTGACTCTTTTCTCATGATTTTCCTGCATCACTCTCATTTCTCTTCCTAATTTTTCCTCTACCTCTCTTACTTGATTTTCAAAATCTTTTTTGAGCTATTCCATGGCCTGGAGACCAATTGGTCTCAGGCCTGAGACCAATTCATATTTTTCTTAGAGGCTTTGGATATAGGAGCCTTGACTTTGCTATCTTCTTCCGAGTGAGTATTTTGATCTTCCTTGTTACCATAATAACTTTCTATAGTCAGAGGGGTTTTTTTCCTGTTGTTTGCTCATTTTCCTAGCCTATTACTTGACATTTAACTGTTTTTTGAAGTAGGGCTCTGCTTCCAGGGTGGAAGGTGAGCTCTCTCAAGCTTCAGGGGTTTTGTGTGACTGTTTTCAGAGATAATTCTAGGGGCCTGTAAGTTTTCAGTTCTTCCAAGGTGGTATGATCAAAGGAGAGGTGTTTACTACTCTTTTGGCTTGTACTCTGATCTGTGAGTGACCACAAATACTCTTTTCTACCCTGGAACTATTAAGAAGGTCCCCCGTCCACTGTGGCTGCCAGCTCTGCTATACTAGTGCTCCTCCTTGCTCTGGGACTGCCACCCAGAACTGCGACTTACATCCAAGTATAGGCAAAGCAACAGAGTCCCTGCCTCAGTGCTAGCAAAAGATCCCTGTAATCTCCTTCTGACCAATTGTTCAATCTCCTTACCATCTATGGGCTGATACCTCTGGAAGTAGTTGCTGCCAGTGCCACAGCTAATTTAGTCACTCTCAAGGCCTACTCCTGGTTTTCTAGGGTTAGGGCTATGTTGGCATAGCCTGAGCTGTACTGTGATCCACTCTCACCCAGGTGCGATGGACTTTTCCTGCTGACATTCTAAGTTATCTTTGATGTCTGTGGGCCAAGATGTATGGAAACTACCACTGCTGCCAGTGATTCAATCACCCTGAGGCCTGCTTCTAGCCTGTTGAGACCATGTCTGTGTTGGTGCTGGACTATGCTCCTCTCTTATCCTGGTACAACAGACCTTTCTTGCTGACCTTCCAAGTTGCCTTGGGCTAGAAATTTATTTCACTGTCTTTTTATAGCTTCTGCTGCTCTAGAATTTGTTTAGAGTAATTTTAAAAGGTGTTTTGGAGGGGTTTGGGGTGATTCCTTGCCTTGACTCTGCCATCTTTAGCCTAGCTAATTTTTGAGAAGTGTATCATAAGAAGGCTGGGCACTAGGTAGTATTTTGGCTATGGTAACCCACAAAATTGATAAAAAATACAAAATACCCCTCAGTCCTCTGTAGCCCCCTTCTTCATGCACAGTGATGATATTGGAATGGTCCTACCAAGTTCATTTATTTCAGGTTTTTGTCAAAGTGTCCTTTGAGTGCCTGGTGAAGTCTATAACAAAAAAGACTGATAATATTGAAATACAGTTATCCAAATATTTTTAAGACAAACTTATGGACCCCTTTATAAGCTTTAATTTTTAAGTGTTAGTACTTTTAATATATACTTTTTCACTGTGCTGAATGAAATTCTGAGAGATAAAGTTCTGTGTTATGATTAATCAATTTATTAGTTAGGCTAGCAACAACCAATAAATTGATGCCATTGCTCATAGTGACCAAAGATGCAAAGTGAGTATCACAGGATTCTTTAAATCCAGGTTTGTCTTCCCAACAGCATATCATCGGGACCTCCCCTGGTCCCAAAGCAAGACAATCCTGATTGGGGGGTATTTTGATGAGGAGGTATGCTAAGAGTTCTC